>NC_056501.1:48325517-48358727 GCF_014905685.2 Nematolebias whitei | reverse complement strand
TGTCAGGTGTAGACTCCTCTGATGGAGACCTGTCAGGTGTAGACTCCGCTGATGGAGCAGGAGCCTGGAGGCTTGGAGGCTTGGAGGGTTTAATGTGGAGTTTAGAGATGAACCATCACGTGCTGAAATACGTTCTGGATAAAATACAGTGAGAAACGGGACCGGAGGACAGTTAGCATTTATGCAAATTAGCTTAGCATCGTAGCACCGACGTTGTACTATTATGGCGTCAGCCTCTTTTGTTAGTTAAAAATATGTTCAGAACCGATGGGATGAGTAATTTAAAATATGTTTAAAGTTAGAAAACACTCACCATCTTCTATAAATGGTTCAAGTAGAGCAGTAGTCGTGTCCAAACCACCCTCCAATCCTCCATCTAGCTCGCTTTGACTTTTTTCGTCGGCCACCAAGCAGAACAACACCTGCACTTCTGCATTTGACCACAGCTTTGATATTATTGTTGTTGTATAGCTTCAAAATACTAAAAGATACGCTCCTCGTGTTATCGCTAATGGCAAGCGGTAGAGAAAAAAATGGTGGATCGGGTTGTTTGGAAAGACGCCACAGACTCCTCCCCCCGACCAATCAGTGACCGACAGTGTTTCTGACGTCACGGCGCGGCTCGCTCGGAACCCTTGAGAAGCCGGGCCAGAATTTAGCGAGGCGAGCCGGTTTCTGGAACAGTGGAAAGACCTCAAACGCGCTTCAACCCGGAAATATCCGACCCGCGCCGCGACGGTGGAAAAGGGGCATTAGAAAGATAATTGAGGACCCATCCTCCTCTTTGGACATTTTGTGGCCGTACAGATGTTTAAAGAGGTGTGAATTATATGTGACTGAGTCTGTGTTATTGAGATGGACGCTGCGTGTTGGCATGGTTGTCCGTATTTTTGAGCTTGGTACAGGCATAATTCATGCTTGTGGTGTTCAGAAAGCTACAATTATGTCAATGTGTTCATTTTAAAGCTGAAAATTGTACATTTGTTATGTAACTAATGCCGACATGCTGTGGAAAAAACGCTTTATTCTGTTTAAACGGTAGCAGAGAGGGGGTTCTGTGTCTGACCCGGTTCGGTTTACTGGACTCGTTGAACAAGTGGTGTTTTAACTGGATAAAACGCTGTTTTAAAGCTGAGCGCCATCTCAGACCACTGTTAAATGCTGATCCGTTACATTTTTAACAGTAAATTGTGCATTTTGGAGGTTTAATGGATGATTGTGACCGGACTTTTCAGGCTAACTGCTAGCTGGAATCACGAGCAGTGATTGGTTGAAAACCGCTGTTTGGGTCGCTCTGATTCGCTGAGAAACGGGTGACGTGTCTGTGCGTTCACTCCCTCTGATGTCAGATTGTAAAGCCCACCCCGTTGCTCACGTGTCTATAAAGTCACGTGACCCCAGAAATGAATCTCGGTTCAACCGAGCCCTCCTCTGTGATTAAAATCGCAAAATGAAGCCTGCCACTGTTCCCAAAACTCATGTTTTCATGCAGATAGACGTGCTTGTTAAAGCGACGCCACGTTTAAGCTTTAAATCCGTTCAGAAAGTGCTGATTTGACCGTGTTCGACCGTGTGCTACGTCTAGCTAACGGCTAACAACCAGATGTCAACAAAACAATCCACAGGAAGCTGTCATAGACTTCTGCTGGTATAAATAAGCTTATACCACCACCTGCTGTTGAAAGAGGGGTATAACAGTTTTCCTGAAAGAAGGCTGCTCCCTGCCCTTCATTTAAAATATTTTTGTTTTTGTTAATTCAGCCTGGTTTATGAGTTACTGTTTTAAATAGCAAATTCTGGTAAATTAAACTGCTTAAAAAAGCGTTTGAAAACAAAAGTTGCTGTGAGACTTTTAGAAAAAATTGCAGGTTTATTTAATTTTAAGTGCTTTAGAGTAACTGAACACTGGAAAATGCCTGGTTCTTGTATCTGTTTGATTTAAGCTCTTTAAGTAACACTGCCAGACGGAGGCATTTGCTTAGAATATTCATGCATTGGGGTGAATCCTACAATTAGGTGCCCATTCATTTGAAGAAGTTGGCTTATAACAGTACTGTTGAGTGAACCCAGAGCTAAAATAGTGTGTGAAACTCACTGCTCACTTAAATACAAATATTTACCTGTTGAAAACTCGAAAGTTGGCAAACTGTGTCACCAGATAAGTGTTAAACAGTGAATAATCATGGCAGATGTGACAGAAAAGAATATTGATCCTTGTGAGATGGACTGGTTGGAGAAAGCGTTAACGCTGCTCACAGAATCCTTGCATCCATATGGTGAAGAGGTGGACAGCATGAACTCAGAAGAGTTATTGGACGAGCTGAAGGAAGTTGCAGAAAGTGTCACTTCCACAGCCAGAACAAAGTCAAGCTATGACCAGCTGGCTAAATTGGCGCTCTTGTTGAAAGCAACATTCTATGCAGTGGTAAACAAAGCTGACGACCTTGTAATAAGGTTGAACAGCGAAAAAGAGGAGTACCTCAAACTCATGGCACAGTCTAAATTTGATCAGGAGACCCGTGCGAATGAGTTACAACGTGAGAGGGAGCTCTCACAAGCTCAGCTGTCATTACAAGCTCACTCATGTGAGGAGAAGATGAGGGAAAGAGAGGTTAAGTACCAAGCATTGTGTTCAGACAACGATGCGCTACAACAACAGTTGCAGCTCACATCAAAAGCTCTGAACGAATGCAGATTGGAAAAGGAGGCGTTAGTCCAACAAGGCGCGCATTTACAAAGTGAATGTCATACATCACAGGAACGCTTAAAAGCCTGTGAGGCGAAACTAGCCGCTGCAACAAATGAGATTTCTGACATGGGGCGAGGTTGTCTGGAACTCAAAGATGAACAAGGTCAGAGTCCAGGTCACCCACCACCACCTCAGAAGGATTTTGATGCACCTCTTGCTCTTAATCCCATTCCGTCACCTCCACATGTGGCTAGCGACACACCTCCACGTGCCATTTTGGTTCCTACGATACCGATAACACAGCCTTTGCTCCCGATTGCGGATTTGTACAAAATTGCAAAATTTGTCAACCACTTTGAGCCAGGGCCGTTGGGTTCAACTGACACTAAGGCCTATCTGGACAACCTTGACTTCCAATTAAGAAGCTATCCCAACGTTACAGTTGAGGATAAAGTAGGTTTGATCAGGCTCATTTCATCCAGGACGGTGTTTTCCTTCATAGAGCGTCAACCTGATGCCACAAGAAAGGATTACTGCCTGTTATGTGCTGCTCTTATGAGAGAGTATTCACCTTGCATGGGACCTGGCGGGTATCCAGCCGCCAACAAGGTCGTGCAAGGTAAGAATGAGCACCCCAGGGCATATTATTCCAGGATTTTACAGGCTTATTTTGGTTACAGGAACGAGGCCAACATGGAGGAAGAGGAACCGTTTAAGTACGTGTTCAGCAAAATCTCCACCCTGACATAAGGATGTCAGTGCAAATGATGGCTAATTTCAGAGAGAAATCCATCAGTGAGATAAAAAGTTGTGCTGTGAATGTCTTTGAAGCACGTTCACAGGCCACAACACCAATTGAGGTGTACCCAGATGAGAGGATTCCTGCCCAGTCATTAGAACTGGAAGGGACGAGAGCTTCGACTCCCCCTCCCAAAAAAGGCGAGAGGAAATGAGGTTTCCCAGCAGCCAAACCACAACAGGTGAGTGCCCCCTGGTCCAGACAAGATCCTAAATGGTTTCCCAAGGAACCAGAGGATGAACGATCGTACCAGAAGGGGGGTGAACGCCCTAAGGGTAAAAAGTATGGCACCAAAAGTGACCCATACAACCAGGGATCCCACAGGGAACCCCAAAGGGGGGGGTACTGTTTTCCCACCATGTCGGGCTGAACAGCCTGAGACGGAAAAGTAACAGTAGCAGGTCCAGAAAAAGAACCGCAGTCCTCTGATCTCGGACGAGACAGACAGGGTGCATCGGTTGTTGGACTTGTTGGATGGTGTTGCCACGGACAAACGGCCTGACGCTTTGTTTGGCGATATCATTGCTGATAAGTCAGAGCACACAGACAACACCGTTACTGCTGTCACAGACAGTCACCATGACGCTGTTGTTGTAAACTCTGACACGCCCTCACCTGAAATAGGGGGGGTACAGTCACACGTCACCAACGGTGACACGTCACAAACTGAGACCTCAGAAACAGCAACAGCTTTGCTAATGGTTCAGTCAAACCAGGGTGACACAAACAACAACGTTGCCGCTGTCATGGACAGCCACCAGAACTTTGTTGTTACAAACGATGACAGCCCCTCAACACACGGTGAGCGGGTGATCTCATACCTCAATGACAGAAAACCATCAAAAGCCGAACTCTCAGGAGCAGCAGCAACTGCACCAACGGTTCGGAAAAACCAGGATTACACAGGTGAAGGTAGACGTGAGAAGATACGTCGGCCAAACCCTCCAAGGTTCCTGTGTAACCTGATCAGAAAGGGGGCTGCGGAGAAAGCTTACCTGTCAATCACACTTGAAGGGGTTGTCACACATGAAGCCCTACTGGATGGTGGAGCCGACATAACTATTACGTCAGTCAAACTGTTCGAGGAGTTCAGGACTGCCGCTAGTAGTGTTCACAGGGGAGTACCTCTCATAGAATGTGCTATAGGGCTGCAGGGCCTCGCAGAGGCGAAGACAACCCTAACAGCTATAGCTATGGTTCACATGCAGGTTGGCGAGATGACACTATACCACCCGATATATGTGTCTCCGGTTGACTCATTCCCATTTTTGGTCGGCCAGGATTTTATAAATTTCTTTGACGCGATTATAGATTATGGTAAACAGACAATCCAAAAAAGTTCAATCTGGTCCTCTGGACATTCAAAAAAAAATAAATAAATAAAACAAAGCAAAAAAATATAGAAACGTTTCGTCTCTCATCTAAGAGACTTCCTCAGTCTGAGGTGCTGTTTTTCGGCTCAGTCTCTTAAATAGCACCTTCTTAGAGTGGATCAACCAGTTTGCTGCTGACAACCAAAACCAGCTGATCACATGCTCAAGAAGGACCATCAGCCTAACAATGGGTCATTAGTACACTGATGGCTGTTTACTACTCACAGAGGGCTGAGTGATACTAGCAATCACAGCATTGTAAGAGGGGGACAGTTGAACCCGGAGGTAAACAGACAATGTGGGCTAGAGTGAGCAAACCCTTGCCAATACTCATGCCTCCTGAGACAGTCACAGACTGCCCAACAGCAGGTACTGCAGAAGGCACCAAGGACCTCTCGACAGAGAACACAGTCCTGGTATGTTATCCTTCAAAAGCATGTGGAACCGAAAACACCCAACTGGTGAAACCGACTCTGACTGAACAACTAAGCCTCCTCTGCGAGCTGAAACAGTCAGGGCCCACCGGATACGGTAGTTCAAGGTGTAGAGATCCAAGGGTCCCACACCAAAGATGCTGTACTGTCGTCAGGGACAGATAAACCAGCTATTAAGGAAAGAGCCGTGGACGGCCCTCAGAGGTCCTCTGACCCCTCCTGGCTGCTCGCAACTCTGCCAGTACAACCTACAGCCGAGGTGATGGCAGTCACACGTGCACAGGCTACAGCCAAGCCAGCTGACAACACAGTCTCTGTACAACCCGTGCTGACTGACCCAGACATCATCCAACTTCAGAAGTTGGATCCTGTAATAAACTCAATGATGCTGTATTTGACTGACCCAGGGAAAATCACTCCGTCCGCAGCCAACCTGGATTCCGATCCAGATCTTAAGGTCCTCTTTCAGCTGCGCAATCAGCTAAAACTACTCAAGGGCATCCTAACTTTAGCTCATGGAGCGACGTCTTCACCCGTGTTCATGGTCCCCCATGACCAAAGGGGGTTGACGTTAGTTAGGGTGATGTTACCAGATGCGATAACGTGATCAAATCTGACATTCAGAGTGAGTGACACACTGAAACGTCGTTTTCTAGTTGCTTAATCACTACTTTTGTCAATGTAGAAACGTTGTTTTTCTGGTTGCTTAGTCACTATTTTTGTCGATGTTGAGACATCGTTTAATTGGTTTTTGGTATTGTTTCTGAACACCCCCAACAAGAATGAATTTTGTGTGCATTTTTAGTTAGAGACTAAGAGGACTTTAACTATGCCAACATGCAGTTCATTTGTTAAAACTCAATCTTTGAGGAGTCAATGTAGATTAATGCTACCTTAAGTACCATATAAGTACCACATTGGTCTCACGACGCTCAAGCCGAACCTACTCGAACAATCCTATTTGGGGGGCTAGCTAATCCTTCAGTTGAGTCTCGCCATAGACTCCAAAACATTTAGGGGAAAACCAAAAAACCAAACCTCAAGTCGTTCGTCTAAAACAGGGGTGGGCAATTATTTTTTCCATGGGGCCACATGAGAAACAACAAATATTGTGGAGGGCTGGCACAAATGACTTTTTCATTCAACCTTTATTTAGACAAGTAAATCCCATTGAGCCTCGAGGACTCATTTACAAGAGAGACCTGATTTCAAGTTAACTCAATACTGCATAATATTAGTATTTCATTATTAAACGTAGTACATAGCACTGTTTTAACAAGCTGGTAAGAGTATTTGTTATGATTAAGCAATAAAAAAGCGAGGTTTCCTTACAAAAAATGTCATTTATTCAATTACATTTCCCAGTGCAATGGTAAACTGTTAACATTTTTACCATTTGTGACATTATATTAGTGATCATTTTCAGTCACATTCACCCCAAAACTCATTTTGAGTTTTATATACTGCTGGAAAAAGTTCTTAGCTTTCTAAATATATCACAATATTTTCTTTGTACTCCAAATAATATGAAACATCATATAATAGTGATCGTCACTGAACTGCGATTTCGAGTCCCGGTTCTTTACGTGCCTACATTTGTAGTCTAAACATCTCATTTGGTATTTTTCAGTTCTTTTTTCTTGTTTAGTGAGAGAAGTCTAGTCTCTGTTGGGCTTTAACGGAAATGTTAAAGTCAGGTTGAAGGTCTGAGGTGGAGATGTGAAGCAAAGCTGACATCATCAGTGAGAGAGGATCTATATCTGGATTTGGTTAACTTCATTTGTTTACATATGTATTTTGTAATTCCCCTTACGGGGGCCGGTCAGAGTCAACCAAAGGGCCGCATGTGGCCCTGGGGCCATACAATGCCCAGGTCTGGTCTAAAAGGACAACAGACAATTGAACCAAACTATATTTTGCCATGTAAATCTAACTTAAAACAAGTTAGGAATGGAAAAATAGTTTGGAATGCTCTTCTATAGGTATAAATCCCTATATAAATTTTTTTCAGCATGACCCACCCTTTAAACTGGTAACTTTAGCTGATCTAAACCATGATAGCTTACACACCAGGTGCATATAGGTTAAGGTCTTGTGTAAAATCCCACTCATAAGCCCAACTAAAACCACATAAATGCATGACACATAGAACCAGAATGGCACCCACTGGGAACCACCAGCAGCAACCTTCGCTGAAGGGATCTACAACTCCAACGTGGGTCTCCAATCTTCATCCAGTGGTCGCCTCTGTAGTTCAATCGAGGGAACTCTTATGCATGCTGATCAATCAACACCTCCAATCATTGTGGATTAATCGTTGTGGATTATATGACTTTTTCCAATAGATTACAGACTTTGTTTCCAAGGGGTTAAAGCATTACTACGATGGAATTACCAACAACATAATGGAATTACCAACAACATAATGGAATTACCAACAACATGGTGGAATTACCTAAACCATTGTGGGATTACCTTCTTTGACTTTTGTTTTCCTCTTGCTGGATTACATCAAGATCAAGGACATTCGGAGGCGTAAGTTCATGTTGGAATTCATCCTCATGGACAGGCGATGATTTCCAAAGGGGGGGCTGTAGTGGACTAGGCCTCTGACCAAAACCTGCCTCTGAAGACCTTCGTGGGACAAGAACTGTTATTTCATTGATTTGAATCCAGAAATACAAATTAGCTCATCCAGAGACTTTCTAATTGTATCCTGAACTAATCAATTGAAAGAACACTCTCTTTTTTATATTATCATTAATATTTTACAATATCTTGATAAATCAAGAGTGTGTTTAGTTCATACCATTTTTAAATATTGAAGTGAACCACTCATTTTAAATCAGCTGTGAAACAGTATTAATGATTTTTTAATCCTCATTCAAATTAGAAATCAAGTTAAATGTCTATTTTACAAAGTAATTATGTATTTTTTGATCTTCTGTCTGAAATGAGAGAGTGATGTCGGTCAAAAGTCGGAGACAGTCAAAAACAAATTGTTGGAACGAGCTGTCGTGTTTTTAAAGCTCTGACAGTAAACAAGAGAACTGGCACCTGCAGTGTTTCTTACTTCGGCAAAACATTTCTGTCTGTTCCTAAACATTTCTGCTGTTTTCTTGACTGGAAAAAACCCTTTGACGTCACTAGAACCACACCCCTGTTGGTTCTTCAACCAATCAGGACTTCCTAAAAGTGACCAGAAGCAGAACTCTTTAAAAGTCGACACTTCCTGGAACTGTCAGTCTCTTCTGAGTCTCTTCTGACCTCTTCTCAGTCTTTTCTGAGTCTGTGGAGTAATGGCTGATGTCTTCTGAAGTTCTTCTGAGTCTTTCTGGAGTACTGTGGAGTAGTTCTGGAGTTTTTCCACTGCTGATTGGAACTTCGGACTCAGTTTTCCAGGCTGATGGAGTCATCCATCTCTGCAGGAGTCACGGCGCCTCGCTGTGGCTCCACCCGACGAATGCCCTATAACTGCTGAGGAAGTTTGTTCTGTAGAACGGAGTATCTCACGACTTCTGGTGAGTCGCAGCCGCCCTGAGGAGACGCTGAAAGGTAGCGTGCCAGGGACCTCTTGACCACAGCGGACCCATTCTCTGCCAAGGTAAAGAGTCGTTCACGAGCTTCACTACAAGTGTACCGCGGCGAGCTGCGCTTGAAAGGAGCGTGTTGTTCTGGTCTACAGACATAAATCTTCCTCCATATATTTCCTTTAAACTCCTCCATAATTTCCCATCTTTAAACTTCTATCTTGCCAGTAATTAATCCAGATGCCTTCAGAAATGTCTGTTGTTTTTATTAAGTAAAACATGCCAAGTTTTATTAATCAGAACCAGATCAGTCTAATCAAGTGTACAATGTTTTGATATTAAATTTTGATTCTGTTAATAAATGACCACATTTATTTTGATGGGTCAAAGAAAATTAATGTCTCATGTCACTGATTAAACCATCTACGCACAGTACCTCTGTCACATATCTGTACGTAGCTCGAAAAAGAGAGAACCCTTTAATTTAAAACATGACTGTAGTGAAGCTCTGAAGCTAACTTAGCCTTTTACAACATGAACAGTCCAGAAAACATGAATCATGACACTTCTCCTATTATTTTACTTTTTTCTCAGGCATTCTTTGGACCAATGGTATGTATTGCCACAGGTCTAACAGCCGTTGGGGTCTGGGTGGGGTCCTGAGTTAAAGGGTGCTTTTTGGTCTCTCAAATTTCCTCTACCTCTACCTCTAAACCGTCCTCTCTGTGAATTTTGGAAAAAGACGGCTGAAGGTGTGTCAAATTCATCTATGCTGTCCAGATGAAACACATCAGTTTTGCCTTTCTTTACCACTTTTTCTGCATGTCTGGTCCAGGTCATAAGTTGGGCCACGCTAGCAGTGTCGAGCTCAACTAGATGTTTTCGCACCCAGTTGGCAATTTCTGGGCGAAAACCAGTCAAGAGGGCATTTTTCAGTTGCTGTTGATAGGGGCCATCCACAGAATAATTTTCTGGGATTCCACTGTGTGTTTTAAATTCTTGTTCAAATCTTATGCGAAACTCATCTGTGTCTTCATTTGGTTTCTGTTTTACTCCGGCTAAATGGCTGTAATTTACCTTTTTCCAGAACACTGTTCTCACTCAGTCGCACAGAGCTGTCCACTGAGCTCCATATTCTCCATCGAGGTGACCGTCCTCGGGATAAGGAAAAACACCTTGGTTATTCCTCCCACTGTATGATCCCCTCACTTTTGTCCAATCTTTTCCAAGTGAGGACATGGCTGCTTCACTAGCTTCATGTCCATTCAGTCTATAATAGTCAAATGCTCCTCTTAAATCTACTATCAATTTTTCTGGGTCTACTGTGGGGTCATGTTTCGGGGTCACTCCCTCCACAGCCTTCCTGGCCTCTTCCAAGGTCCCGGGTCTGAACACATGTATGTACAATGGTTGGTCTTCTGCACCGCTTGAGTTTGATACTTGTATCTTTGGGTAAGTTTCAACAACTTGGCTAGATGCTGATGGAGGAAGGAGAGGATGGACATAATTTGGGTTATTTCTTGTATTGCGACCGTGTCCTTTTTTAGGCTCCATTTCTACTGCAGCCGAAGCTACCGCTCCATCCGCCAGGGCTGAGGCACTCTCATAAGGAGGAGGGGTGCTTAGTCCCGGCATCTGGGGGTAGAGGTTTTGTGAGCTTGGGCTTTTTTCTGCTTGTTTTACATTAACAGCTGGTGTTGGAGCTGCATTTTGTATTGGGGGCCTATGGACTACGAGGGTTTCATTATCTTCTGTTTTTACTAACAAATTTGTGGTTTTAGTTTCATTTTTCTTGTTTTTTGATAATTGAATTTGTTCTTTTTGCTCTGTTGCTGCTCTTAACCAAGTTCTTGCACATTTTAATTCTTCCTCCTTTTTTCCTTTCTTCTTTCCCTTCTTTTTTGCCACACTCGTTTCTAAAACGTCCACTACTGCTTTCCATGTCTCGACGTTCAGTTGTCCTTTTATTCCATATTTCTTTTTCCATTTAATCATGTACTCTGTACTGCATGGATTTTTTTTCAGCATGAATTTTTCATCTCCCTCTGGAGAGTTGTCATCTGATTTTTTACTCTTGCCGTTTCCCATTATGTAGTACTCTGCTTTTTAAATTTTTTTAAAATAATATATGTGTGCTCTTTCCCAAAGAGGTGGTCACAATTAATCGCTCAGTGTCCCCTTAAGTACAGGCTTTTAGACCAACTAAATGTTGATCCAGTCATTCACTTAGGATTCTAATTCCGAGGACAGAGAGTTTTACTCCTGTAGGATGTTGCAACAGGACTTGATGTTCCCTCGCCCGGACGTGGGTCACCGGGGCCCCACTCTGGAGGCAGGCCTGGAGGTGGGGCATGTGGGCGAGCGCCTGGTGGCCGGGCTTTTACCCATGGAGCTCAGCCGGGCACAGCCCGACAAGGAGACGTGGGTCCCCCTTCCCATGGGCTCACCACCTGTGGGAGGGGCCAAAGGGGTCGGTGCAATGTGGGATGGGTGGTGGCCGAGGGCAGGGACCCTGGCGGTCTGATCCTCGGCTACAGAAGCTGGCTATTGGGATGTGGAATGTCACCTCACTGGTGGGGAAGGAGCCTGATCTGGTGTGTGAGGTTGAGAGGTTCTGGCTAGAAATAGTCAGACTCACCTCTACGCATGACTCTGGCTCTGGAACCAGTTTTCTTGAGAGGTGCTGGACACTCTTCCACTCTGGAGTTGCCCCTGGTGAGAGGTGCCGAACCAGAGTGGGCATACTTATTGCCCCCCATCTTGGTGCCTGTGTGTTTGGGTTCACCCTGGTGAATGAGAGGGAGGCCTCCCTCCTCCTATGTGTGGGGGGATGGGTTCTGACTGACATTTGTGCTTATGCACCAAACAACAGTTCAGATTATCCATCCTTTTTGGAGTCCTTGGAGGGGGTACTGGAAAGTGCACCTCCTAGGGACTTCCTTGTTCTGCTGGGGGACTTCAATGCTCACGTGGGTAATGACAGTGAGACCTGGAGGGATGTGGTTGGGAGGAACGGCCCCCCTGATCTGAACCCATGTGGTGTTCTGTTGTTGGACTTCTGTGCTCGTCATGGATTGTCAATAACGAACACCATGTTCAAGCATAAGGGTGTTCATATGCGCTCTTGGCACCAGGACACCCTATGCCGTAGTTCAATGATCGACTTTGTCATCGACTCATCTGATCTGCGGTCACATGTCTTGGGCACTTGGGTGAAGAGAGGGGTGGAGCTGTCCACTGATCACTACCTGGTGGTGAGTTGGCTCCAATGGTGGGGGAGGATGCTGGTCAGACCTGGCAGACCCAAACGAGTTGTGAGGGTTTGTTGGGACCTTCTGGCAGAGTCTCCTGTGAGAAGGGGTTTTAACTCCCACCTCCAGGAGAACTTCGAACATGTTCCATGGGAGGTAGGGGACATTGAGTCCAAGTGGGCCATGTTCCGTGCCTCTATTGTCGAGGCAGTTTATCGCCTGTCGTGGCGGCAACCCTCGAACCCGGTGGTGGACACCATCTGTGAGGGATGCTGTCAGGCTGAAGAAGGAGTCCTATTGGGCCTTTCTGGCCTGTGGGACCCCTGAAGCAGCTGATGGGTACTCGCAGTCCAAGTGACATGTGGCTCGGGTGGTCGCTGAGGCAAAAACTCGGGCATGGGAGGAGTTTGGAGAGGCCATGGAGAATGACTTCTGGACGGCTTCGATGCGATTCTGGTCCACCATTCGGTGTCTCCGGGGGGAAAGTGGTACGCCACCAACACTGTTTATAGTGGGAGTGGTGCACCGCTGACCTCAACTCGGGATGTTGTGGGTCGGTGGGCAGAATACTTTGAAGACCTCCTCAATCCCACCGGCACATCTTCCACTGAGGAAGCGGAGCCTGAGGACTTTGGGTGGGGCCCTCCAATCTCTGGTGTTGCGGTCACCGAGGTGGTTAAAAAGTTCCTCGGTGGTAGGGCCCCAGGGGTGGATGAGATTTGCCCGGAGTTCCTTAAGGCTCTGGATGTTGTAGAGTTGTGTTGGCTTACGCGACTCTGTAATATTACGTGGACATTGGGAGAAGTTCCCCTGGATTGGCAGACCGGGGTGGTGGTCCCCCTATTCAAAAAGGGGGACCGTAGAGTGTGTTCCAACTACAGGGGGATCCCACTCTTAAGCCTCCCTGGTAAGGTTTATTCAGGGGTTCTGGAGAGGAGGGTCCGTCGGATAGTCGAACCTCGGATTCAGGAGGAGCAGTGCGGTTTTTGTCCTGGCCG
The DNA here is from genome assembly GCF_014905685.2 of Nematolebias whitei. Lineage (NCBI taxonomy): Eukaryota > Metazoa > Chordata > Actinopteri > Cyprinodontiformes > Rivulidae > Nematolebias > Nematolebias whitei. Next base: position 48,345,653 of record NC_056501.1, on the reverse strand, counting down.
TGTAACACTGAACCAGCTCAACACTCTCAGCAGGGTCCTGGAGGGTGCGTGGGAGTTTGCCCAACTGATCTACATGTGCTTTGTGGACTTGGAGAAGGCGTTCGACTGCGTCCCTTGGGGAACCCTGTGGGGGGGTTCTCTGGGAGTATGGGGTACCGGGCCCTTTGATACAGGCTGTTAGGTCCCCGTATGACCGGTGTCAGAGCCTGGTCCGCATTGCCAGCAGTAAGTCGGGCTTGTTCCCGATGAGAGTTGGACCCCTCCAAGGTTGCACTTTGTCACAGATTCTGTTCTGGGAGATTTTCGTTTCTGTCCAGGCCAGTGTTGTAGGTCTCACTCGGTCCACTGGCGAACAAAGTGACGGAAGTCCGACCGGACATCTCACCAGATGACAAGGAGTGAGTATAAAAATAAGATTGTTATACGTGATAAAATACGGTACAGAGCTAGTTCGTGTTGAGCCAAGGCCTCAAATTTTAAAGGAGTGAGATTTTTAACGATAAGGTTAAGAGCTAAATGAATAAAGTCTAACCATAAAAATCAAGACCTTCAGTGTTATAAAAGTGAGATAAAATTTAGTCAAGACCTGAAAAAGTGAGACATTTTTACCAAGAACTGTTTGGACTAACAGTGAGGCTCAACAGAGGTTTCCTTTAGACGCATCTAGTTTTTCTGCAACTTTTTCTCTTTCTCTCTCTTCTCCATTTCTCTTTTGTGTGTAAATGAGTGAATGCATGAATAACTGAGAGGTTTATGAGCAATATCACTTGACCCCGAAACCTTGTGGTGCTAATGAACGGGCCGTGTGATTTATTTTTAAACCTCTATTAGGACTTTAGTTGACATGGTTCTATGGATCTAAAATCTCTCTTGCCTCCGAGAGTACAACCCTAAGTGAGGAACCGGATCAATCAATAGGATTGATCTAGAAGCCTGTTCCTCAGGAGGCATTGAGGCATCTGTGAGACATTTTCAGTTGAACTGCTCACACAAATATATTAATAGAACACAATGTAGTATCATATTTACCGATCATGGGAAGTAATGAAAGTAAGTCTTCTTCGGAAGTACAAGCTAAAGATGTTAAATTCATGAGCCAAAAACATCCAGACTCGATTAAATTCATAGAAAAATGGTTGAAAAAGTACAAAATTGAACCAAAGCTCAAAGTAGACACTTGGAAAATGATTATTTCCATCCTACAAGAAAAAATAGCTAAGGGCAAAAAGAAGGAAAAACTAGAAGAACCGCTCAAACAAGCTAAAATCTGGCAAACTGAATCACAAATAAGACGAGAGCAAATAAATAGATCCAAACAAAATAAACAAAATAAACTGGAAAAATCACCAGGTGCATTAATTGTACAACCAGAAGTTGATGAAACAGGACCAAGACGTCCTCCTCCGTATGAATCATCCACCCAACCCACACAGTCCACCTAACCTGCACCGTCCGCCAAATCTATCTATCCAAATTTCGACCATGTTCGTGAATCTGCCCAAAAGTCCTCCAGCCTACCAACAAGCAGCGAAGCTATAGGTGTGGTTACTCGCAGACAGAAACACCTGCTTGAAGATGTGAGCACCACATACACCTCTGCCCCACAAGTTACAAGTACCAGTACTTTTCCTCTCATACAGGTCACAAATCCTTGTGCAACTAATGCAGGTAGCCAGTTTGCACTGGTATTCAGACCCTGGACACTTGAAGAAGCACGAAAAGCAGTAGAGGGTGTGACTAATCCTTCTGAAAATCCAGAAATGTGGATCAGTGATATGGAAGGGATTATTCACTCTTATCGCCTAAATGGACATGAAACAGGTGAAGCTGCCCAATCATCTTTAGGCAAGCACTGGGCCAGAATTAGAGGAAATTACATAGGACGAGCTATAAATGGTCAGCCTTTCCCTTACAATGACACAAATAGTAGACTGACTGGAGATTACAAAACACAGTGGGACGCAATCTGTGAAAGAGTACGCACGACGTTCAGACGAAAAGCTGATTATGTAGCTTTATCAGCAGTAAAACAAAAGACAGGAGAAGAGGTGGATGATTTTAAAATAAGGTATGAGAAGGAGTTCAGAGTGCACAGTGGAATTGATTACGTTGAACAAGCAGACTCAGCTTATCAGCAACAACTGAAAAATGGTTTGTTACAGGTTTTTCGCCCAGATATTTCAAATTGGGTGAGAAAGCATTTGGTTGAGATAGATACGTGCTCAGTTGAAGTTCTGATGCAATGGGTATGTCATGCTAAGAAAGTGTTGACAAAGAAAACGGGAAGTGGTTCAGGAGGTGGTATAGGAGGTAAAACAGATGTGTTTTATGCTGATGATTTCGATGAGTCAGAGATTTATTACAATGGCCCTATGCAACACAGAAACAGAGGAGGGTTTCGACCAAAACACAGAGGTCGAGGTTTTGGCCGACCCCAACAACAGCGAGACCCAGACAGCTGTTGGAAATGTGATGAAACTGGACATTGGTCCCGTGCCTGCTAGAAAACCTTCCCTCAGCAGCAAAGAGGAGGTTTTTCTCGCAGAAGAGGATTTCCTAATGTAGGAGATCCCTCTAACAATAGAGGTGGTTACAATAACTAACTCCCAGCACACCTAGAGCGAGTGCAGACATTGAAGATGAAGTTGTCAACATTTGCTCAGCTTGGGATTTATTAAATGCATTGAAAGAAAAACCCTATGTGACACGTAAACACCATGAATGTTGAGTTTCTCTGTGATACAGGAGCTTGTAAAACAGTCTTGAAAACACATGTTCCTGGTTTACAATCCTCTCATAACTCCATTTGGGTTAAATCAGCTGACGGACTGACTAACAGACAAAGTATTTCCAAACCTGTACATGTTACAGATACAGAAACTGGACTCCAGATTTCTGCTAATGTTGTGATCTCACCAGACTGTCCAATGAATCTATTGGGCAGAGACTTAATGACAAGACTGGGTATAGCAATAATTCCTATTAAAGATGAAATGCGAGCTACAAGACTGTACGAGACACAGGTCTATGCAAATCAGAAAATGCATGACATTTACTGTTCGTATGACCTAGGTTCAACCCAAAATCTGACAACTGCTTCACTTCTGATGCAGGAAGCAGGAAAAGTATTGGCATCATGGGATGATCAAATGCCCCTAAGCCAGCTGCATGTTACCATGAACGTGTTGAAAATTGATGACAGTGATTATGTTGCAGACTTTCTGGCTGAAAGCCCTGTCACAATGGCTGTTGTGATGTACACAGACAGATGTTCTCTTGCTGGCACTGCTGTCTTACTTCCTGAAAAACAAAAACCTTTGTACAAACTTGACGCAACACCTCACATTTCTTTATTCGAACCCCATGACATGCAGTGGAAAGACGTTGGTTTCGAAATTAAGACTGCTGCTTCATGCACAGATTACGCCCCACCACAGAATGAGTGGAGCTACAGCCCAACCTGCAACATGTGGAAAAAACAACTTTGTGAAGTCATAACATGTGAAGCAAAAGTCCACCCACTTTCATCCTGACGCTCAGAGGCTGTTTCTCTCTGAGCAGGATGAAGCTGACTTGAGAAAAATGCCTGAAACATTGTAGTCTTTAGGACCTTCTGATGTTGGTTTACTGAATTCTATTCCTCCAGTCCAAATCAAACCAAAAACAAACTGGAGACAAGTAATCAAACAGTATCCACTTAAACCTGAGGCAATACAGGGCATTACACCCGTTACTGCTGACCTTTTGAAAGGAGGGATCATTAAAAAATGTTCTGACTCTCCCTGCAACACACCCATTTTTCCAGTCCAAAAGGCAAACAAAACAGACTAGAGAATGGTCCAAGATTTGAGAGCAGTTAATGAAGCAATTCAAACAAGGGCTCCAAACATACCAGACCCACACACCTTACTTAACTCTTTAAAACCTGACAAGTACTATACAATGATCAATTTTTAGTGTTCCGATCCACCCAGACTCTCAGTTCTGTTTGCTTTCACGTTCCAAGGCCAAGGTTACACATATACCAGCCTCCCACAAGGCTTCGCTGATAGCTCCACCATTTTCCCACAAGCTATTATGGCTTGCTTGTCAGATCTTGTCCTGGATGGCGGCAGTCAGCTCCTTGTTTATGTTGATGACCTTCTTATTGTTTCACCCACTCGAGAAGCATGCAAATGTGACTCACTCACTTTACTTCACCACCTCTCACAGACAGGAAACAAAATGAGCAGAAACAAAATCCAATGGATTACAACTGAAGTTAATTATTTGGGTCACACATTGTCAGCTGCAGGAAAACAAATACAACAAAAACGAAAACAAACCATAGCTGACGCTCCAAAACCTGAAACTAAAAAACAAATTGTCATTTTTGGGTCTATGCGATTATTGTCGATTGTACATCCCACATTACGCAGAACAGACTCAACCTTTGCTCAATTTGATTTATGACACACCCATGGCTTTAAAAGTCAAAATCACTTGGACGACAGAGACTTCACTTGCATTTACAACACTGAAAGAAAAACTGATACAAACAACATCCTTGATTTTGCCAGACTACTCAAAGCGGTTCACACTCACAGTGGATTGTAGAAATGGTTTTATGCCATCAGTCCTTTTACAGAAGCATGGTGACAAACTTAAACCTTTGGCATTTTATTCAAAAAAACTTGACTCTGTTGCACAGGTTCTTCCTCCATGCATGCAGGCAATCTGTGCAGTAGCACTCGCGGTCCAGGTATCAGCCGATGTCATCCTTTTCCATGACACTGATCTCCTGCTTCCTCACGCTGTTGATGTTATGTTACTGCAAAGTAAAATGAACATACTGTCACTAGCACGCCATTTGTCTTACACAGCCACACTATTGTCACAACCACACATTCACATAGCACACTATACTATTCTGAATTTAGCAACTTTGGTCCCTCTCCCAGATTATGGGACACCACATAACTGTCTGGAAGCTACAGAGCAGGTCCACCTTCCCAGACCAGACTTAACAGACACCCCTTTGCCTGGAGGTCTGGTATGGTTTGTTGATGGATCTTGTTCTAAAACAAAAACAGGCAAAACACAAACAGATTATGCTATTGTACAGTTACCTGACAAAATCATTGAAGCAAAACAATTGGCTACACATCATTCTGCACAAGCAGCTGAAATAATAGCTCTGACATGTGCATGTCAGTTAGCAGAAAATCAGGAAGTAACTGTATACACTGACAGCCAGTATGCTTTTTCAAATATCTTCTATTTTGCCAAACAATGGGAAAATAGGGGTATGATGACCTCTACTGGCAAGCCAGTGACACATGCAAAACTATTGACTGAACGGCTACAATTGATTCAAAAACCAAGCAAGATTGCTGTGTGCAAATGTGAAGCACACACTAAAGGCAAATACCCAGTGTCAAATGGTAACAGATTAGCTGACCAAGAAGCTAAAAATGTAGCTAAAGATACCTATGGTTCAAACTACTTACTGACTACACAAACAGATGACTTGATCAACAAAACAGTGCTCCTAGACATGCAAAATGCTGCTCCTAAACAAGAAAAACAAATGTGGGAAACTAAAGGAGCTAAACTAATTGATGTAGGATTGTATCATGTAAATGACAAACCAGTCCTACCTAAATCTTTGTTCAAAGCTGCAACAATCTCATCACATGGGCTTTGCCATGTGTCGAGTGGGGGGGATGATTAATCTGATTCATAAACATTTTATAACATATGGACTTGAATCGTACTTAAAAAAAATTTGCAAAGCCTGTCCAAAATGCTTAAGACACAATCCACAGGGAAACATGAGACCTAAAAGAGGCTCTTTTCCTGTTCCAAATTACCCATTTCAAAATATGCATATGGATTTCATTGAACTGACACAAAGAGGACCATACAAATACTGCTTAGTAATGGTTGATGCTTTTTCTAAAGGGGTTGAAGTAGTCCCCTCCAAACACACAGATGCACTGACCGTGGCTAAAGCCATATGCAAAACCATTGTTCCTGTACATGGGATCCCAAAAACCATCTACAGTGACAATGGCCCTCATTTTGTGAATCAAGTTATACAAAACATGGCTACACATTTAGGACTACCTTTAAAGAACCATTGTGCTTACCATCCTCAAAGAGCAGGATTGGTAGAAAGAACTAATGGGACTGTAAAAAGCAGACTAAGAAAATGTATGGAAACTACCTACCGTCCATGGCCTGAATGCTTAGATTTAGTTAAACTGTACATGAGAATCACTCCAACTTCTAATGGTTTAACTCCATTTGAAATAATCCATGGCAGACCATATCGAATGCCTTTGTTCTCACCAGACCTGCAAAAAGCAGAAGAAGAACAGACATTAGCTGATTACATGATAAAAACACTTAAAGAGAAAGAAGTATTAAAGACCAATTTACTGCCTTCTGATTCTCTGTCTCCACAGGAAACGTCATCAGTCCAGCCTGGTGACTGGGTCTTCATCAAGGTCATCAAGAGGACAACTTGGGCCAGTCCACGTTGGGAAGGACCATACCAGGTGCAACTGACCACACCCACCACTGTGAAAATAGCAGAACGAACCAGCTGGATCCATCTGAGTCGGGGGGACTCACTATCCAGAGTGAGTCGTCACAAAGTCAGTGAAGAAACCTACACTAAGTGTAGCAGTCTGCCTTAGTCCTACGCCTTGAATAGGTCCACAAGAGTCTACTTACATAACCAGGATGGGACCATCCCAAGTAGGGTGGGCCCTCTGTTGTATCATGACCATCACATACCACCAAGCTAAAAGTGACTTGACTGATTTGCTAAAAAAATGACCTAGAACACCCTCATGATTACAGCACCAATCTCTGGTGGCAGCTAATGAACAAAACTGCTCATGAGGGGAAGACCACCGATTGTTGTGTGTGTGCCCATCTACCTTATGCTACTCATAATTCAGGTTTGCGACCCTCAACTGTATCTACGGCCCACCAGGCATGCCTGTATGGTTTGAGCACCCACCCAGGATCAGGTAGCTGGACGAAGCGGAACTACACCATTCCATTACCCAGTCTGGTAGCAGGTACACACACTGACATACAAAGGCGACTGGCCATGACATCCATGGGATACAATTTCACATCAAACTGTAGCCTGTTGGATGTCATGCCTCTACCCCAGATGCCTATCAAACTGCCCGAATTGATTACATTGGCACATCTGCCACCAGGCAGTCTGGGACATTGTTTTTTTAACAATGGAACCACTCTTATGGGCTCAGTGCCCTGGAATTTATGTAAAAGAGTGGCACCAAAGGAGCTGAACCTTTCGACCCATGGTCTTGGTTGTCTTCAGGACCATGGTGGCATCTGTTGCTGAAAATCTGCACTCCAATGATTGTGATTCTAATTTTGTTCTGTCTCTTCTTCTCCTGCGTAGTCCCGTGCCTGAAAAACACAATGATGAAAAGTTTTACTGGAGTGCTGGTCAATCTCCACTAGGCACGTGCCCAGAACGAGTACATTCCTGACAGTGACTACGTCCATCTGCATCCAGTGAGACATCCCAAATATGTAAACTTGCTGAGAAAAAATGCAGTGTGATTCCAGTACTGAAAGTATTTTTACATAACTGGCAATGAGATGATGTTCCTACTTTACTTAGCCATGGACTAGACAACAAAATCTCATTTTTATTTGATTTTATGTTTTGATTTTATGCTCCAACTTTGAAGTTACAGTTTTGTTTGTTTTTATGCTTTCTTATCTTTGCATTTTGCTTTTTGCAGTTCATAAAGAACTTTTGCTCATAAAGAGCTTATTTTATTGGTTTTGATTCTGTTTTGATTCTTTCTTGATTTTTGTATTTTTCTCTGTTTGAGTTGTCTTTTAGAGGATGCTGAGTGAGCCTGTATAAGTTGTTGCCATTGGGGCCAGGAATGATTATGTTTCTCCTTCCACTAGTTTAACATCTACCCTGAGGGGTTTCCTTGTCATTCACACAGCTTTCTTAGAAAATAAAAACTTGAAAAGAAGTATTTTACTTATTTGATTCTCATGTTCATTGTTAAATCAGTTTAAATGATAAACAGGAGGGAAATGATAGATAATTTTTTAAGAGTGATCATTTAAACTTCTTTTTAATATACTTTTCATTGTATCAGCCAACTTGCTTCTACAAGTTTCTGTGTGCGTGTCAACACCCAGTTATCTGTTACACAAGACATTTTTTCCTGGAAACTGTTAATGTTCCAGAAGATTTTCTAAACTCACAGTCCTTGTTTTTATCAAAACTACTCACAGTCCTTGTTTTTATCGAAACTGCCATGTCTGTATAAAGACTTTGTCATCAGCAACTGCAAGAATTTGTTATTCCTGTTTCCACTTGCACCAATAAAAACCGAACGCACGCTGAAGCAAGTTGGACTTGGTTCTGACTCTGGTTGGAAACACTGTCCCTCTGGTAAATGGACTGTACTTATATAGCGCTTTTCTATCTTATTTCAAGATACTCAAAGCACTTTACACTACAATCTGTGCCTCATTTACCCATCCACACAACACAAGATCTGTACAAAGCTAATTGAACAAATCATTCTAATGAGACTAACAATGCTTTAGATCACATTCATATACCGATGGGACACACATTAGAGGCTATGAGGGGTTCAGTGTCTTGCCCAAGGACACTTTGGCATGTGACTGCTGGTGGATTCGAACCCCCAACTCTCACATTGGAGGATTACTGCTCTAACCACTCAGCCACAGCCGCCCCGCCTCTTTGCAAAGATACGTTCTTTGAATCTCAATCCTGTTTTCTCGTGTGGTTATTTTAAAGGTACTGGTTCACAAAAACCTATCACTATGTTTCTTGGCTGGCCTCGGGATTCCCCCGGAGGAGCTGGACCAAGTGGCTGGGGAGAGGGAAGTCTGGGCCTCCCTACTTAGGCTGCTACCCCCACGACCCGACCCCGGATAAGCGGAAGAAAATGGATGGATGGTGTTGCAACATTCACACAAACGCAACACACAAATTTCCCTGCCACTTGAGAATACCTTCCTTTTAAAGGACAGATTTCTCATCCGGAGGGGACTCTAAATTACCCCTCTTTCCCTGGGACTGGTTACCCGAGTCTGGAACTGGTTACCCAACAATAAGTAGCTCTTTATCCTTACGTTGCTGTTGGTTAGGTGAGTCCGATCCGGTCTCGTCAATCCACTGTTGGCAGATGAAGCTGAACCTAGAGCGCTGGCCCGGCAAATAATTTCACTTCCCGGGGCTTTGTTTCCAGGTCCTGTTGGCCTTGGCCGTGCACGGTGTTCAGTGTGTCTTCCCTCTGTCTGTCGGCAGGCGGATAGGTAGAGATCTGAGTTCCACGGCACCAAGCTGATAGGTAATTCCTACCTTAAAAAAACAAACAGACAACACAGTATAAGTTCACAACCAAACTTTTGCAAAAGGGGAGCCACAGATTAAAATTCAAAGAGCTGAAGGCTGAAGACTCCAAAGACATCTTGTTTGGGCTTGCCTTTTATTGACAGCAGGGATATGAAAAACAAGATAAGACAAAGGGTTGCTCACAAAACTTGACAGGTTCCTCTTTAATCATGGAGGAGAATCTTGACCTGGAACATTCTGTGGTTTTACAAAAAAGCAGTTCTCAGAAACTGCTGCGTGAGTGAACTTTATCAGTTCCTGTCAGTTGGTTTAAATTTGCAAGTTCACAGCTTTAAGGTCAAACAGACACTCTAAGACAAAGATTGATAAAGTCTTAAGATACGAAAACCCTATCAGCCTCTACCATGGTGGTGGGGGGGATGGGCCATGGGAGGGGACGGGTAGATTCAACCTGGGTGTCTTCTTGACTGGTTGTGGCCGCAGTCTGGTGCTTGGCTGAGGGTCTGGGCTGTGGGGGGCTGTAGGTGGGGGGTGTATTGGGGGCTCTCGCTCAGGTGGCTCTGCACTTCTGTCCCGGGGGTGTCTGAGCATGTTAGGCATGTGCCATCCCTTGCGTGGGGTACTCTCATTGTGGGTGTTACTGTGGTGGACTGGTCGGTCCTTTTGTGGGGGTGGGGGTGCGCTCTCGGTCGTCCTGGTGCGCTATCTGTTCAGAGTCAGAGGTTCTTTATTGTCATTCGCACCTCATGTGGTACATGTGGTGAAGCGAAATTATGTACACAGGGTCCCAGTTACATCCAACAATAAAATGTAAAAGAAAAACAATGATAACATCTAAGATATGAACTAAAAAAAACATAAACTGAAAATACACTAAGCACTAATAGCATAAAAACATTATGTCGAACATCAGCACAAACATGAACATGAGTCTGTGAGCAGATGAGCACACATGAACACATCAACATTGAAACAGATCAGCAGCAGCATGAAACAGTTCAGTAGCAACATGATACAATTCTTTTCACAGTGATTATTCTGGTTAGAGATTCATGAGTCTAACAGCCTCAGGGTAGAAGCTGTTCCTCAGTCTAGTGGTTGTACACTTAATACTCCTTAACCTCCTTCCTGAGGGGAGTGGGGCAAAAAGTGTGTGTGCTGGGTGAGTGGGGTCCTTCATGATGCAGGTGGCCCTCTTCCTACATCTGGAGGTATAGATGTCTGTGATGGTGGGGAGGCTGATTCCGACAGATTTCTGTGCAGCCTTCACCACTCTCTGCAAAGCTTTTCTTTCTGCAGCTGTGCAGCCTCCATGCCACACATTGATGCTGGAGCACAGGATGCTCTCCACTGCACACCTGTAGAAGGAGGTAAGGACTGAACTTCCCAGACCAGCTCGTCTCATCCGCCTGAGGATGTAGAGTGTCTGATGAGCTTTCTTGATCAGGCTGGTAGTGTTGTTGCTCCAGCTGAGGTTGTCATTCATGTGTACACCCAAGTACTTGTAGCTGGAGACCACTTCCACCACAGATCCTCTTATGTTCAGGGGGGTGTAGGTGTTTTTGTTCCTTTTTAAGTCCACAATCATCGCCTTTGTCTTCTTCACATTGATGTGAAGGTTATTCTCTTTGCACCAGCTCTCCAGGTGTTCCACCTCTTGCCTGTAGCTGGACTCATCATTGTTTGTGATGCATCCCACCACCCCTGTATCATGTGCAAATTTTACAATGTGACAGCCTGGTTGGATAGCTGCACAATCATATGTGAGCAGAGTAAACAAGAGGGGGCTCAACACACATCCCTGAGGAGAGCCAGGGCTGAGGGTTATGGTGGAGGAGGAGAAGTTGTGGATCCTCATTGACTAAGGCCTGTTTGTTAAGAAGTCTAGCACCCAGTTGTAAATGGAGGGGCTTAGTCCTAGTGTGAGTAGTTTGATATGAGTCATGACCAGTTTTTCAAAGCATTTAGCAACTATTGGGGTGTGATTATATAAAGTATTTTATTGTCACTGCAAGCTAGGAAATGCTTAACCAGTTTGCATCAGCTTAAAATAGTATAAGATCAAGAGTTGTATCGTGCCACTAGGTTTCTGCTCTTTACCGGGTCAGTGTTGATGGCACCATTCGTCTTTCTGGGCTTCTCTGGTGGATCATACCAGGGGGACACCATGAAGAGGACTTGCTGGAAACTGCCCAAGGTAGCTGACTATCACTGTGACGGCTTCAGAGGTCTGTGAGGGCAACAGCTGATGAGAAGGTGCACCGTCCATTGCAACTTCAGCCGAAAATGTGACTCTTGCTGTGAGAGAATGCTTCATCTTCTGCAGTTATCTAAACTTCTAGCAATTGTAATTTGAGTGACATGTTTATCTGCTCAGGAGTTGAAAGAGTAAACCTTGGCACTACCCAGGATAAGGTCCACAGACGAACCGTCTTCCAGTTCAGTACCGGAGACGAACTGCTCAGTTCGGGGGTCCAAGGCGAACTGCCTTTTACACAAAGAGACTTTGTGCAAAACAAAAGCTCTGAGAAGATTGTTTTGACTAACTAGGGAACATTGGGGCTCCCCTCTAAAGCAAACAACTTCCAGCTCAAAGACTACGTTTTCACAGGTGTCTCTGAAAGAATAATCACTTTCTGAAAAACAGAACAGAAAAATATGTTATTCACATTGTAATATCTGACATGAATTCATAATAGTATTGAAAACAGCAATCACAATTATTCATGTTCACACTTGTTAATCAAATAAAACAAACTTCATTAATGATTTATTTTTCTTTCTTAGAAACATAGGAAAAATAAGATAAAAATAAGTAAAACTGTAGCTGACTCTGTGTCCAAGGACAGGAAATGTGTGGAAAAACATCAGAAAATTTTGAAGTCAAATGTGACTTTGAAAAACACAATTCATGGTGAGTATGACAGATGAATAAGGGTCAGGGGTCATAGTTAAAGCAGTGCAGCTTCATGTTACATATTCCCGCACTAGGGACTTGATGCCAGTCCAGAGAGCTATCAAGTCACTACAAACCAAATCCATGAGCCATCAGAAGAAACTTTGATGGGGTCAGCCTTGATACCATGGTAATCATTGTGGACTAAGTCTTGACAAGCAAAGTTAAGAGGTGTTCGATGACACCCTCCTAGGTCCATGACAAAAAGGAATTATATTCCAAAGATAATGCTTAGGTTTTTAGATGTTCCAACCAGTCAAAGTCTTGTGCCATCCTTAGTAGCACTGAGGGAAAAACAACGATCCAGCAGGCAGAGCAATAGATCCAAAGTGGAAGCACTCGATCCAAAGCAGGTTTCTGAGGATGTTGTTTTCAGCCAGCAGTTCTGATAAGCTTGCACAGAAAGTTCTCGGGTGGGGTGGGGTGGGGTGGAGCGATAGATGAAGCTTTTGTCCTTGGGTACTCATGTCCCAGGAAAAATTTGATAGTCAGCCTGTCTCCGAGGCCATTGGGAGTCAGATTAGATAAGCTTAATATTTGTTTTTCTTCAGGCAGACAGATTTTTTTCTTCAGCCTTGAGTCCATCTGGGCGTTCTGGTTCCGAAAAAGCCTAATTGTGGAATTTAATTTCTCTGATCCATGCTATGAGTCTCCTTCAAGGTCAAACCCACCACGCTGACGAGTCCCAGAAGCCGCAGGTGGTCTGCGATTCTCAATTGCCTCCACCTTACGGTTAAGCTCGTAGACCAAACGATTTAAAGTTCCCACAGCGAGGACCAGACCTTCACACTGACTCGGAAGCTTTTCCATGGCCAAAACTGCTCCCGCTGTCTTCTTCAAAAGTCAATAAAACAGTGCCCCGCCGATGCCAAAAAGCAGAGTCCCTGCTATCATAAGTCCAAATATGTAAACGTCTTCAATATCTTCTTGAGACAGTACTGTAATACATATCGATTGCCACACTCCCCATGAATCCATGACGTACCCCACAGCATGAGTCTCAGCTGGACATGCCGGCTCCCCAGGACCTTGTCGCTTTGATGAAAAAATCTTATCAATAGAGTTGAATGCCCACGATACCAAATCTATAATCTTCTTAATTTATGTTCGGGAGATGAGACCCAGGCGCTTCAGACAGACAGAGAGCAGAGCAGGAAGAAGGAAAAAAACGGGGGAGGAGAAATTGAAGCTGCCACCTCGATCAGAGCCTGGGAGAAAGGATACCAAGGACTGGATCAGCAGGAGGCATGGAAGGTCCAGATATCATCATGGTGGTGGTACACCCAAATGACAGTGCAACCTTAGACTGGTTATTACTGATGCATCAATTTTTTTATAGTCAAAGTAGGAAAATGAAGAGGACAGAGCCTAGCTTAAAATGTTTAAATGGTTCTTAAACATTTACTTCGTTTAACAAACTTGAATAAAAATGTACTTCATCAAAAATGTAACTTAAAGTTTTAAACTAAATGATTTTATGTTTGACTACTAATTGTGATAAACAATAAAGATTCAAAAATACATGAGATCGAAGGTTTTGGAATGTTATAATGAGGAATGATTCTCCATTGATGAAATAGCTGTTAGCTTTACACGCTTTTCGGTCAGAACTTATGAGAGAAGTCATTTCTCTGGTAAATTTTCTAAGTAGAACTCATTAAAGGTGTAGTTATAAACAGTGTTTGAGCATCCCGTTCAAAATGTGGCTTTAGAACTAAACTTAGCAACCAGTTAACCAACAACAATCAAATAGATCCTAAAACAACTTGGACTTCAGTCTAGCTCAACAATCACTTCAGGATTTGGAGCGCAACAAGGTTAGGGATCATTCAGATTGGTGATGTTAATGTTAGCAGTGTTAGTTCAATTCGCACTGATGGCTGTTTACTATTCACAGAGGGTTGAGTGATACTAGCAATAACAGCATTGTAAGAGGGGGACAGTTGAACCCGGAGGCCTCCACCCCTGTTTAATGATGCGATTCAACCTCAGATGTCGAGAAAGTGGCATCATTCCCAAGAGCCTGGAACTAAAATCGTCGGTCAGCAGGCACCGGGCAAGCAAGATCCTTCAGAAGGCACAGACCCAGCTGCTGAATGAACGGATGAGACAGACCAATTTTACTATTGAGGCCTTGAAGGCCAAAGAAGAGCACATTAAACAGAAACTAACAACGTGTCTAGATCAGACAACACTTCAGCAAGTGTTGGACTGTACAGATCAGGCATGCTTAGCACAGCATGTCAAGTCCAAGACTCGACAACAAAACAAGTTTAACTTACTAATAACTCATCAACACCATCACTATTCCAATAACAACACATTCAGTGTAGGCCAACAATCCAGTAGTCAATTACGTGCCAGGGAGACAGAAAAATGGGTGAAGAATTTATCTGACAGACAGCTCACCCAGCCGGAGACAGAGAATCTTGCCAGGGAACTGAACTTTGCGGTTGCACCAAGTAGAATTCCTCTAGTGGAGATGATCAAAGCCACAGAATCAGCCATCCGCAACAAAAAAATGAAAGAGGGTGAAGCAGAACAGCTCAGAATCAAAGTTTCATCCTGCCTCAGCAATGCCAAACCACCACCTTCCAACATCAGTAGAGAGGAGAGTGATGCTCTCACCACTCTTAGCAAAGACAAAAACATCATCATTCTCCCAGCAGACAAAGGAAGGTGCACAGTGATTTTGAACCAGAAAGACTGTCATGAGAAAGTTATGACACTCCTTAGTGACTTAACCACTTGCGAACCTCTGAAAAGAGATCCAGGAAGTGGCTACAAGAAGAAGTTAATAGATTGCCTGAAAAATTTGGAGCAGGACAAGGCTATTGACCGTATTCTGTACCACAGACTGTACCCAGGGGAGGCCACACCTAGTCTGTATGGTTGACCTAAAATCCACAAACAAGGTGTACCTTTAAGACCAAGCACGATTAACTCGGTCACTTACAGTGTTTCCAAATATCTGGCATCTGTACTCATCCCTTTAGTTGGCAGCTCAGAACACCACATGCAGAACACCATGGACTTTGTGGATAAGTTGAGGGATGTCATCATGAAGACTGATGAAACAATGGTCTCTTTTGATGTCACATCACTCTTTACGTGCATTCCTGTTGATGATGCAGTAGAGGTGGTCAGTTTAAGATTAAAATCAGACATCACTCTGAGCAGCAGGACCACGCTTTCCACAGAACAACTGTGTCAACTCTTGAACCTGTGCCTGCAGTCAACCTACTTCACATATGGGGAGCAATATTATAGACAGAAACATGGGTGTGCCATGGAGTCTCCAGTTTCTCCTATTGTTGCCAACCTGTACATGGAGGAGGTAGAAAAGAGAGCCTTGACGTCCTTTTCAGGGACACCACCAAGTCATAGGTTCAGGTATGTTGACGACACCTGGGTTAAAATTAAATCTCAGGAAGTCCAACATTTTACTGACCACATCAACTCTGTGGATAAATACATCAAGTTCACACGAGAAGATGTAAAAAATGACAGGTTGGCTTTCTTGGACTGTGATGTCTCAGTCTCTGATAGAGGACATTTGCAAACCGAGGTGTACCGCAAACCCACCCACACAGACCAGTATTTGCAGTTTGACTCCCATCACCCTGTGGAGCTCAAGTTAGGAGTCATCAGAACTCTGTATCACAGAGCCGACAGCATCCCCACTAACTCAGGAGCCAGGCAGAAGGAGAAATACTACACAAGACAGGCTCTAGAGCAATGTGGATATCCTAACTGGGCCTTCCTGAAAGCAGAGAAGAAACCCAAACAGGACTCCAGTCAGCCATCAGGTGAAAAGAAGGACCCCAGACCAGTGGTCATTCTGTATGTTGAGGGAGTATCAGAGAAACTGAGGCATTTATTTTCTAAACATAATGTCCCAGTGGCTTATAAACCCCAAAATACATTACAGCAAAGACTGGTTCATCCCAAAGATCCAGTCCCCCGGCACAAACAGAGTAATATTGTGTATGCTGTTCAGTGTCAGGAGGGCTGTGATCAGTCTTACATGGGGGAAACTAAACAGCCACTGGCCAAAAGGATGGCCCAGCACAGAAGATCAACATCATCAGGCCAGGATTCTGCGGCCTACACTCATCTCCTGGCCAGTGGCCACTCTTTCAGGGATGAAGATGTTCACATCCTGGACAGAGAGGAACGATGGTTTGAGAGAGGCGTAAAGGAGGCCATTTTTGTGAAAAGAAATCATCCATCATTAAACAGGGGTGGAGGCTTCCAGGTTCAACTGTCCCCCTCTTACAATGCTGTTATTGCTAGTATCACTCAACCCCCTGTGAATAGTAAACAGCCATCAGTGTGCTAATGATCCATTGTTAGGCTGATGGTCCTTCTTGACCATGTGAGCAGCTGGTTTTGGTTGTCAGCAGCAAACTGGTTGATCCACTCTGAGAAGGTGCTATTTAAGAGACTGAGCTGAATACAGCACATCAGACTGAAGAAGTCTCTCGGATGAGAGACGAAACGTTTCTATATATTTTTTTTAATGTCCAGAGGACCAGATTGAACTTTTTTGGATATTCCAACAGTTGTTTTGGCTGGGTGTTTGTGACTACAGTTTCTGAGGGAGCATCTTTTAGATGATCATCACGTATCTGGTCTATGGACTCAGTTTGGTTTGCATCTGCGTTCTCTGCGGTTTCCAGCACATCATAACATGGATGGAACTGTTGAGGTAATGAAACTGGCAGAGGCGTTTGTACCTGTGCCCACATCTTCAGGATTTGAAAGCAGATTAACGGCATTAGCCTGTCAAGAAAATAGTTTCCAATAAGAAGAGGGGCTGATTTAAAGTCTGAGATGTATACTTTGTGTACCAAGGTCATCAGACCGATGGTGGCCTGTATTATTGCCAGTGAAGATAGAGATGACACACCTCCAGAGAATGATTTTATCTCTAGAGAGCAAGACTGATGTTTTAGTTCTTTGTTGGCAAGGTTCGCAGCAAGACGCAAGCTCTTAAACAGATCAGCTGACATGATTGTGATGTCTGCCCCAGTGTCAAGAAGTGCCTCATGTGTCAACATGTTTTCAAGAACCAAAGATAAGTAAAACTTTTTTGTAACATCTTTCTCGATGAGGTGACCCAGAAATTGAAGGACCAGGGTTTCAAGCTGGATCGCAGGATCCTCCTCGGCCGAGGACTGTTCCTCTGGATCCATTGCCACAACTAAAACTGCACTCGACTGGTTCAAGTCTGTAGTTTTTTTGTGGTTGGCCTGCGTTTAGAGTTTTTTTTTGTTCTCCCCCTGAAGTGTGAGGGAGGTAGCTATAGTACTCATGGGAGGACCTAAGTCCTCTGCCTCTGTGGTGCTTGGAAGAACATACTTTTCCCTATTTTCACCCATTTTTTCAGATTACAGTAGGCGTTTGATGTCATCAATATCTCGTTGAGTAAGAGAAGAAGACTTACCTTTCTTCTCTTTCTTCATGTTCTGGTCCCACTCGGACTTTGATGCTTTTCCAGATTCTCTCTGGTTGGGAGGTAACAGTGATCTGTCCTCACATCTGTGATGGTCTTGTGATCTGTAGTCACGACCCCTGTAGGAGTCATATTTACTGTTTCGATCAGGCCACCAACTTTCCCTTTGAGAGGTTCAATCAGGTGACCACTTGTTTCTCCGGGTTCCTCGGTCAGGTGACCATCTTTCTTTCTGAGTGTCTCAGTCAGGTGACCAGCTGTCTCTCCGAGAAGGCATGTGATATCTCTGTCGTTCATTTTATGGACTAGGCCATCTCTTGGTTGGCCTTTGGGCCTTGGCACACTGTTCTGTGGCCTTGGTGGACTCCTCAAGCTCTAAGGAATGAGGGTATGCATTCAGAGTAAACACACGTTCAGATTCTGTGTTGTGGCTCATCCAGTCTGCATAGCTCCAAAGCTTTGCAGGCCATTTCTCTCAGCTCGAACCTACTCAGATTTAGATCTGTATGTATACCAGTCCTTCTCAAATAGTGGGGGTGCGCCCCCCTGGGGGGGCCCGGAGCAATGCGGGGGGGGGGGGGGGAATGTGACCCCGACAAACATTTTGCGGCAGGGAGGTTTTTTTTTTTTCTCTTTTTTTTTTGGCATCATACTCATTGTGTCAGGGTGCGTTCGGCAACTGTTTGCTAAAATCCGGCAACTCTCAGTTTTAATAATAATAAAGTTATGAACAAATATGTCTGTCTTGTCGTTTGAGGAGCCATGATTGAACCGTGTCGCTTCCCTCTGCTGCTGAGCAGCCGGTGACGCTCGTCACCTGCAGCACGCGTTAGTTATCTGCCCCACTTTCACTTTAACGTTTTTTTTTGTTTGTTTTTTGTTTTGTCAAAGCACAATTTTGATGTTTTTTAATACACAGGTAATGTTTAATAAATGTTAGGGCTCTATTCTTTGCTAACAAAATATATTTTATGTCATTAAACAACTTGTCAGATTCTTCTCTTGTGAGCGCGTTCCACTGGACCCACCAACACAACCACACACACACACACACGCACGCACGCACACACACAGCCCGCTCACTCTTGCGCTGTTTGCAACTTCTCTGCTGCTCTGAAGTCCAGGTCCAGCCAAGGCCGGATTAACCATATGGGCAACTGAGCAACTGCCCAGGGGCCCATGATCTCTAAGGGGCCCAGGGCAGTGACGGCACAAGCAAAATATCTGGTTATCTCCTGCTTTACTTGGAGCTCTGCGCTGCATTTGTGCAGCCCTGCCTCCTCCCAGCACGGCAACTCTCATTTTTTTTTCAATCGGATCCTCGACGGCGGGAACTGTCAATCAACTCAGAAGGCGTGTCAGTATCTGACAACCTCAATTGTCCCGAAGGTAAACGCCACTTACCTGCTGACAAGCTCATCAGTTTTTTTCTTGAGAAACATTGTTTTAATTAAAACAATAAGTTTGTATCTGTTGTGAGATGATTTTAGCAGTTTTGCAGATTTTTAATCTACTTAATGAAGAATAGTATGACATAAATTTTTCATTAAACAGGGAGGAGGGATTATTATCCCTCCTCTTACTACAGTGAATGTGTAGGATTCTCTGCCTTCTCCTTTAACCATCTCACTCTCTCCAACTAATTGGCTGATTAGCTGCACCTGCTACCAAGACCTGCACCTCCACCTCCTGCTCTACTTAAGCCGCAACCAGACGTTCAGCCGACACTCGAACATTTATTGCCTTTGGTAATATTGTGACAGCCAGCCAAACCTAAGTGTGTTCAAGTTTTATACTAACCTGTTGCCTTTCTGCCCGTCTGTTCAGTTTCCCGTTCGTCCTGCCTGTCTGGTCTCCTCGTGGCTGTGTCTGGTCGCCAATCCTGCACACGAACCATATTAAGAAAC
Source organism: Nematolebias whitei (assembly GCF_014905685.2). Classification (NCBI taxonomy): domain Eukaryota; kingdom Metazoa; phylum Chordata; class Actinopteri; order Cyprinodontiformes; family Rivulidae; genus Nematolebias; species Nematolebias whitei. Next base: position 48,325,944 of record NC_056501.1, on the reverse strand, counting down.
TACATTCTGGATCCTTCAACCAAGACTGCATCATAGATCAATACTCACCCGCTGGATTCCCTGCCATCTCTGGATTCTGAACTCTCTGTTCACACCACTCCAACGCCATCTGCAACCACATTCGACCATAAGACAAACCACTTAAAATCATCTGTTATCAAAGACCATTCATATCAAGACACTGTTGTGAAATAATATTGTGTTTCTTCTTTAATCTGACTCCCAATTCTTATTTTATTTTGAAATTGACCCACTTCCTGTTTTACTTTGAAGAGGCTCCCACAGATTGAAGTCTGTTCCTGTTTACATAATGTAACACGAAGTTACACACTCCTGATTCGTTTGAAACTGGCCAATCCATGACAGCAGACTCAGAACGTGCGCTGAAAAGTTAGTTTTGCTGTGTGAAGGAACGCCCTGTTTTTCT
>NC_056501.1:48316846-48325507 GCF_014905685.2 Nematolebias whitei | reverse complement strand
TGAACGGTAACAGCAGACTCGGGTGGAGAATAAGATGAACACAACAACACTCATCTCATCTCCTCTTTTCCTTCCACAGCCAAGATCACATCCGCACTGTAAACAAACTATCATTTTTGTATCCCTTTTGTCCTTGTGTTTTTGGTCTGCCAGTTGGGGTCATTTAAAAACAACAACCATGTTAGAATGTGGTACTGTGCTATAAGTACAACTATATTAATGGCATCAGAGAAAGCTGAGCTCAAGTTATCCACATAAAATAAAATGGAATCAGCATGAAAAGAAGGAATGTTGAGTTTGAGATTAATCCAGTTTCTGATGTTTGACCAAACACTTTGTATTGACATGAAAAAAACATATTCGAGGGATTCATCTTCTGATTTACAAAAGGCACAAAAATCAACATCAAATTTAAATCTTCTTTGCAGAAACATGGCTACAGGATAGATCTTAATTATTATTTTAAAACCATTCTCCTTCACTTTAGAAGATTTAGGCCATTTGACACATTTAGAATGAGCAGAAGTCATTATGGTTTTATGATTTAAATTAGGAGGTTTCTTGAAGGAATCTGTTATAATCAGTAAATCCTTTGTCTCAAACATTCATTGATGATTTTATTACATTTGAAGTCAACTAAGTTACAGTAATTTAATTTTATTGTGGGCATCAAATCGTCACCTTTGAATATATAATATTTTTAATTGAATCAGCTGTTGGTCAGGTTACTTCTTGTTATGCCATTAGCTCTAAAATAGTTATTGACTCAAGTGTTTACTTCCATCCATCCACGGGGGTAACAGTCTAAGTAGGGAGGTCCAGACTTCCCTCTCCCCAGACACTTGGACCAGCTCCTCCAGGGGAATCCCAAGGTGTTCCAAGTGTTTACTTATGTAGGTAAAACTAGATGTTACACAACCATTAAAATATACCAGGATGCAGGAAATGGCATCTAATTTTTTCAAAATTTTCTTCACTGGAGTTTTTGTTTGAGAATGTTAATTCTCTCTTTTAGTTGTTCAAGTTGTTTGTTTTCTTACCTTAAATGTTCATTTTCTAGTTCAAGTTTACTTAACTCATCTATGCTATGAGCTTCAAGTGTTTGAAGTTGACTTCCCAGAGTCTCAACCTCTTTACATAACCTTACGTTATCAATTGAACACATCTTCATGCTGTTCAAAGCTTGATCTAAGAATTCAAATTGGCCTGGCAGTGAGTCTACACTGAAAGTTGTGGAGCTTCTATCAAAGCTACAATGAGCAGATATTTCCTGTTTCTTAGCCATTGTGAGTTATGTCATCTGGACTTCGTTTTTTTGTTAAAAAGAAACGTTTCGCCCCTCATCCAAGAGGCTTCGTCAGTCTGAGGCCTAGCCATCTGGTATTACCCAGAAGCCACCCTGACTCTTGTGTTTCAAGCCTGCCTCAGATACCCCTGAAGTCTGGCCTTTTCACTTGGTACAGTTTCACACAAACAACCAAATATGAAAGAAATCAGCTCTTTGTTCCTCAAAGTAGAAATGTAGCGACAAATGGACGCACAAGTAAGTTTTAATCCATTCACATTAAAACTTTTAGTGCATGTTGAGCGAGTTAGAGCTCGTACAAATCCGAATTGCCACGGAAATTTCCGAAGAGTTACGAAACCTCTAACTCGCTCACCATGCACTACTTAAGGCATTTACAAAGAAGTACCAACATGAAGCTTAACTCTGGAAGAAGAACAGTGAGCATGAACACAATCCAACTGGGAAAGAAAACCAGGAAGGCAGGCCCACCCGAGCTTAAGGTCACACAAGAAGCAGTTCAGGGAGATACAAGTTGAATTAATTCAGAACAGTACAGAACAAGTAGGCAAAACATAATTCATTTGCAACGAGAGTTTTCACCAGGCGATGTAAAATGCTCCAGTGAATGCCTCAGCTCAGTCTTTAAAAAAAAAAAATCCCCTTAGCCTCAGGAGCAGATTGACAACAGCTTGGTAGGGGCAATCAGAACAGCTGGCCCTGCCCAGTCAAAGAAAAATGCCTTTTTCAGACTCAACCTAAAAAAGTGTAAATGTCAATTTAGAAACAAAAATAAAAACAGGACCCTGAAGCAATATTAAGCACAAAACTGTTTTTTGTCATTAACTACTGTCGGTCCCAGCAGTTCTTCCTCCGATTTTATCCTCAAATGATGTCCCCGTTGAGTTTGTTGATTCCTATAAATATTTGAGTATCTTGGTCGACTCGCATCTCCCTTTTAAGCTCCATGTGGAAAACCTAGTAAAGAAACTGAAAGTTAAACTGGGTTTCTTTTTCAGAAAAAGATCCTGTCTAACGCTGAATACTAGGAAACGCCTTGTTTCTGTGACTTTCCTTCCCTCCATTGATTACGGTGATATTATTTACATGAACGCTCCTACAAGAACCCTGCAGCTGTTGGATGCTGTCTATCATGGTGCACTAAGATTCATAACTGGCTGTGATTATCGTACCCACCACTGCACCCAGTATTCACTGGTTAACTGGACATCATTAACTTCACACAGACTCTCTCACTGGTACATTTTCATCTTTAAATCACTTCTTAGTCTGCTGCCTTCATACATCTCCTCCTACATGTCTCTGCGTGAGTGCAGCTACAGCGTGCGCTCTCAGGACATTATTACCTGCAGTGTTCTCTCAGTGCGGACTGAACTAGGCAAAAGGGCCTTCTCCTACTCTGCTCCTGTTTCCTGGAACATCTTACAAAAAGACCTGAAGCTCTCGACCTTGACCTCTCTAAGTGGCTTTAAAAATCTGTTGGACTCCTGGCAGGGACCAATGGAGACATGTTCCTGTTTTTCGTTTTCTACATTCAGCTTATAATCTAGCTGTTTTGTTATTTTTTTTGCCATCTTATTTGTAAAAAAAAAACAACATCTGTATGCCTTTTTATAACTGTTTATTGTTGTCGCTGTTGTCCATTGTTGTCATCATTCTTTGTTGAAATCAGGTCTCTATTGTAAATGAGTCCTCGAGGCTCAATGGGATTTACCTGTCTAAATAAAGGTTGAATGAATGTTTATTATTTATTTTATAATTCCATCGTAAACAGATCACAAAACTTTACCAACTTTTACCAAAATCAGACTTTTAGAAAGTCATTCATAAAACCTGGATATATGTATATAGCCAACATTTTTAAAGATAAAAAAATTATGTCAAATAAATATTAATAACGGAAAACTAAACTTTGTTTAGTGCATATGAAGTGAGAATGATTTACATACAATTTGATCATTTTAGCTAGTATCCCTTCAAACTTAACCTTCTGTCCTGCGGCATCAATACAATTTTGGCTTATCTTATTTTATTACTCAGAAATAATACGAACAACACATTTTCGTTGCTTTGGCCACCTTTTTACAATGGTCATCCCTGATTGTTTGGGTAAAAAACAAAAACAATAAACAAACAAACAAACAAAAAACTCTCTTTGGTAGGATTTAAACCGTGAAACAAAATTTGTACTTCAAGGTTCAGTTGCTAGGTCATGTGACCCGTTTTTAGTGTGTGACTGGTATTACATTTCTTTACTTGAGACATAACTAAAATGTACTTTCCAGGCTCAAAATAAAGATAATAGACCTAACAAAACAAATGACCTGAATACTACAAAGTCCATGCTCAATAATCCAGGTATACAATCCAACATTTTTCAGGTCATCTGGACAGTTCCTTTTTTTTGTGCTGAAACATTTCACCTTCAATCCGGAAGACTTCATCAGTCAAAGAAACACACAACACAAAACTGATTCTTCCCCCAACAGCTTACTCCAAAGTGGAACAAACCAGTTATGCTGGTGCTAAGATGGTCTCTTTAAAGAGGGTTTTGTGTCAAAAAGTTTGGACACCACTGAACTACACTCCATTTTTATTAATGTTGGGTCATCTTTTCATTTCATCCTGTTTGACTGATTTCATATGAAGGTTTTTGAAAGAGATGTGGCTTGACCTCTGAGCAGCCTGCTAATAAAGAAATCCTAAAGGAATCATCATCTCATTATCAGGTTGCTTTTCAGTACCATAACTAGTCTAATGAAAAAAACTATCACTGTTGAACAATGTATCCCAGCTATAAGCAGTGATGACTTTGTGAGATTATTTATAAAACTTTTATTTTTCAATTAGGGGAAAAAACAATCAAACCAACCTTCATACTATCACCTCTGGTTCCATGTCATCCATCCATCCATCCATCCATCCATCCATCCATCCATCCATCCATCCATCCATCCATTATCTTTACCCACTTATTCCATTTTGGGTCACGCGGGTCACCGGTGCCCATGTTCAGCAATCACTGTGCGAGGGGCGAGGTACACCTTGGACGGGTCGCAAGTCCATCACAGGGCCACATAGAGACAAAAGAGACAAACAAACATTCACTTCCTCACTCACACCTAGGGACAATTTAGAGTTACCAAACAGCCTAACATGCATGTTTTTGGTCTGTGGGAGGAAACCGGAGCACCCAGAGAAAACCCACGCATGCACGGAGAGAACATGCAAACTCCACCCAGAAAGGCCCCCGGACCAGGGTTTGAACCAAGGACCTGCTTTCTGAGAGGCAGCAGCTCTACCAGTTGCGCCACTGTGCTGCCTGGTTCCATGTCAGATGAGACAAATTTAAAAATGTCATCAGAACCTGATTTATGTTTGGACTGTTTTTGTCCTGTTGAGCTCTCTGAATTGTCAGTAATTAAACCTTTACTTAAGTCTGACCTTGATTCAGAAATTATGGCCAATTATAGACCTATAGCTAACCTAACTTTCATCTAAAAAAATTCTAGAGAAAATAGTTGCAGGTCAGTTGCATGAACATCTACAAAGAAATAATCTGTTTGAAGAGTTTTAGTCAGGGTTTAGAGCTCATCATAGCACAGAAACAGCACTAGTAAAAGTTGCTAATGATATTCTCATGGCCTCAGACAATGGACTAGTGTCTATACTATACTAGTCTATACTAGTGTCTACATATATATATACATATATATATATATATATATATATATATATATTTTTTATATATACAGTATACATATATACATATACATATACCATACCATACCATACCAATTTATTTATAGAGCACTTAAAACAGCAACAAGGCCAAGCAAAGTGCTGTACAAAAGAAAACAAACATGCACAGCGGACAGGAAAACATAAAATAGAAATACAGATACAAATAGCAGCAGAAGCTAACTAAAATGGCCAACAGAGTAGAGTACAGACCGGACCAAAACAAATCACACCGTGTTAAAGGCAAACGAATAGAAGTGGGTCTTCAAGCGAGACTTAAAGACTGAGAGTGTGGGAGCCTGCCGGACACTTAGTGGCAACTCATTCCACAGTCGTGGACCTGCAACAGAGAAAGCCCTGTCACCTCTGAGCTTACGACGGGTTTCTGGGACTGAGAGAAGCATCTGGTCTGCTGACCTCAGAGAGCACGGTGGGACATATGGTTGCAGAAGATCAGTGAGATAGGTTGGGGCGGAACTGTTCAGTGATTTAAAAACATACATGATAATTTTGAATTGGATCCTAAGGTGAATGGGTAGCCAGTGCAGGGAGGCTAAAACTGGCGTGATGTGCTCTCTATAGCCTGTACCAGTTAAAAATCGGGCTGCAGCATTTTGGACCAGTTGTAGACGAGCAATGGAGGACTGACTGATTCCAAACAGAATTGAATTGCAGTAATCAAGCCTAGATGTTATGAAGGTGTGGATCACTGTCTCAAGGTTCTTTTTGGAGAGTATAGGCTTCAGCTTAGACAGCCATCTCAGCTGAAAAAAACAGGATTTGACCATCATGTTTACGTGACTGTTGAGTTTTAAGGACGGGTCCATTATCACCCCCAGATTAGTGACCTTTTGTTTCTCTAGCGGGGCTAAAGAGAAAAGGTCAATGTCATGGTTCATGAGTGAGCCACTGGGATGGAACAGCATGACTTCAGACTTCTTCTCATTGGAGCTTGAGAAGTTTAAAGCCATCCAGTCCCGAATGTCAGCCAGGCAGTCAAGAAGAGGCTGAATAGAGCGTGTGCCTCTGTGCCTCAGGGGGAAGTAAATTTGGCAATCATCGGCATAGAAATGAAAGGGTATGTTGTGTTTGCGGAAGATAGCACCTAGTGGCAGCAGGTATAAAGAAAAGAGAAGGGGACCGAGGATGGACCCCTGTGGTACCCCCCACTGGAGCACTGTCGATGCCGAACTAAAATCTTTGATATTGACACAGAAGGTTCTGTCAGAGAGGTAGGACCCAAACCATTTAAGGGCTGACCCTGTGATGCCCACCCACTGCTCCAGTCTAGAAATGAGGATCTTGTGGTATATGGTGTCAAAAGCAGATGTAAGGTCCAATAGGACAAGCAGTACTTAATCACCTGCGTCTGTGGATATGAAAATGTCGTTAAAAACCTTCAGTAGAGCAGTTTCAGTGCTATGGAGAGATTTGAAGCCAGATTGGAATAACTCTAGGATAACGTTATCCCCCAAAAACTGTTTCACAATTTTTTCCAGTAGTTTAGAGGTGAATGGGAGTCTGGAGACAGGCCGGAAGTTGGACATGACTGACGGGTCAAGGTTAGGTTTTTTCAGGAGGGGCTGGACAGCAGCATGTTTAAAAGTCTTTGGCACCACACCTGAGGATAAACTGCTATTCAGAATAGCGAGAATAAAAGGACCCAGGGTAAGAAAAACTTCCTTTAGTAGTCGAGGGTGGACCACATCAAAGGGGGAACCAGATGGCTTCATGCTGCACATTACCTGCTCCAGAGAGGACAGAGAGATGGGCTCAAAGTGGTCAAACACAGCTACACACTGAGATGGGATGGACAGATCATGAGCTGGCGGAGAAATGAGTGCCCGGGTGTTTGCCACTTTTTCTAAAAAGAAATGGAGGAAGTTTTCACACAGCTCAGTTGAGGCTTCCAGAGGTGAAGGCTCACTGAGGTGTAGAACTGAGTTCAGGGTGGAGAAGAGAACTCGGGGGTTGTGGGAGTTGGAGACAATTAAATCAGAGAAGAATTTACATTTGGCAGCTTTGACGGTTTTCTGATAGTGACGCCAACTCTCCCTTAACATTTGAAAAGAAACCTGCAGCCTGTCCTTCCTTCACCTTCGTTCAGCTCTGCGACACTGCCGCCTAACAGCTTGCGTGACGTCATTCAGCCAAGGCTCTGATTTAAGTTTCGTTTTTCTGGTCTTAAGGGGAGCAACACAGTCCAGAACATTTAAACAGGCAGAGTTGAACTGAGAGGTTAGCTCCTCAGTGGTAAGAGACACCGGGAACTGTTCAATCCTCTCAGAATTAAAACCTTCATTAAAACGAGCAGCAGTGAAACGGTTAATGGAACGCGTACGTGCAGGAACGCACGTCTTAGCAGTATGACAAGGGGGGGTGAAGTCAAACAATACAGGCATGTGATCTGAAAAAACATTGTCACCGATTTTCAAATTAGAAACAGAGACATCGCGTGTTAAAACGAGGTCCAACGTGTGACCGTGTTCCTGGGTGGGACCGTTCACCTGCTGAGCTAAGCCAAAAGAGTCCAATAAATCCAGAAAGTCCTTCACTAAGGGCTTCTCCTGACAACACACATGCAAATTAAAGTCACCAATAAACAAAAAGTGAGTGTATCTCTGTGTGATATCAGCCAAAAAGTCAGAGAATTCATTTATGAAGTCCTTAAAATGAGGTGGGCGATAGACGAGCACGCACAGAACCGTAGGAGAGTGTCCGAGTTCAAAGACGCTCAGCTCAAAGCTGGCGCGGGACACCGGGATGGACAACTGTTTACAGGCCAAGTTTGCTTTAAAAACTGTAAATAATCCCCCACCCCCCACCGCGCGCCGACCTGATGGCTGCGGGGCATTGAAACACAGACAGTCCGGGGGTAGTAGTTCCACCAGGGCGCTGGACTCACCATCAGAAATCCAAGATTCCGTGACGAACAGAACATCCAACTGCTGATCTTTAAAAAAGTCATTGAGGATAAACATCTTGTTGGAAACAGACCTTGCGTTTATTAAACACATCCTGATATGGTCCAACACAGGCACAGCCGAGGAGGGAGACGCGCGCGTCAGCGGGCGCAGGTTATGAAGAACGGCTCCTCCAGGTCTGCTGGTGCGGCGCACAGGTAAACAACTCCAGGTGTTCACATGGACTGAGCGCGCGGGCAGCTGGCCAGCAGCCGGGCCCCGGGAGCACCACGGGTCAGAGAGGAGATGATCAGATCCAGAGCGAGTCCTGATAGAATAATCCACACTTTGCCTCAGTTTCACCAAAATCCCTGCACGCTTCCTACGATGTCTGCAACGTTTCCTCCATGGAGAAAGGCCAGGGTCACGCAGAAGGAATGCAGGAATCTCAGATAGGACTGGTGGAGGAGAGTGCTGGCCGCTGTTCAAAAACTCAGCGGGAATTTCAGCAAAAGCACGGAGCTCCAAAAGTGCCCGACGATCATACTGAAAATATGACTCGGCACACTGCACAAACCATTGTAAAAATAACAAAAATAAAATACAAGCAGAGAGCGAGAGACGGGCAGCCCTACACACCGGCGCCATCTTGGATCCAAATCATGTGGATACATATACACACACATATATATATACACACACACATATATA
>NC_056501.1:48311722-48316746 GCF_014905685.2 Nematolebias whitei | reverse complement strand
ATATATATATATATATATATATATACATATATATATATATATATATACACATATATATATATATATATATACATATACATATACATATACATACACAAAACATTTATATACATATGCTGGTGAAGATTCTCCGTCATCCAGGACATGATAAATTCACAAATGTTCAATACAAAAACAACTGGACTTTATTTGTAACAGAAGATGTTGCGCCCCTCATCCGAGGAGCTTTCTCAATTCAAGAGCAGTGAGTGTGGGGTTCAGGGTATAATGCTGAGATAAGAAACGCATACATATGCAGATTGACAAATCACGCCTCACCTTGGATGAGGAGCGAAACGTTTTCTGTTACAAATAAAGTCTAGTTGTTTTTGTGTTGAACATTTTTGAATTCATATACATAAAAAGTAAGTTAACATTAATTATATGAGGAGCATATTATTAAATGATTTAAATATTATTTAATTATTATAAGTATTTAATTAAATTATTTAAGCATTTAAATTAAATAATCTTTCTTAATAATGAGAAGAAAGTTAAGAAAAATGGAAGGATGATAAGATAAAAAAACAAGTGATGAAAGAAGGACGGAGGGACAGGAAGAAGTAAAGTGAGAGAATGATTGAGGAAGAAGTAAAGTGAGAGAATGATTTGTTAATAGACAAACTCCCTCTGGTCATTTCTGGTGATGGGGCATGACTGACCATGAACTCCCCCCCCCCCACACACACACACACACACACACACAAACAGTGCTGTCAGAGGTCTCAAAGGCAAGTAATCTCCACCAATGAGCATCCATCTAGTGTATGTAACAACCAGAGAGAGAGAGAAAGAGAGAGAGATGCTCTAGTTGTTTTAAATTACAACCTCCATGGTCGAGGTGAATAACCCACACACTTTAGTTGCTGTCATTCACACACACACACACACACACGCACACACACAGGTTTGTTTTGCTATCTTTGTGGGGTCTTTGCATTGACTTCCATTCATTTTTCATTCATTTCTATAGCCTAACCATGACCTTTATCCATAACCTAACCATTACCAGTACATACCTAACCCTAAACCTAACACATCCTCAATTCACACCTTAGTCCTAAACCTAGCCCCTAACCCACCAACGGGACTTCTTCTTATGGGGCCCGGGCTTTGGGCCCCATAAGTAGCAGTTGGTCCTCACAATGTAGTATAAGTTGGAAAAATGGGCCTCACAAAGTAGCATAAACAAGGACACACACACACACAAACACACACACACACATCAGTGGTCAAAGAATGATGTATTCAGCACCATGAATGGGGACACACACACTTGTGTGCCACAGCAGCACTGTCTGAGCTCTGAAACAGAAACATGGAGGCCAGCAGGGTCCTGATGGCTGAACAACCTTGTTATTAAGACAGGGTGGCAAGCACAACCAAGCAGCAACAAGAAATAATGTGGTAGTCACCCAATGCAGTTTGTCACCGGGCACATTGTTTCACTCCACGGCCTCCGGATAGGACACTTTGACACTTTGTGCTGTGAACCTGACTAGTTGTTTCAAGCAGCACTCTGAAGATGCAGGGCTACACACATTCTAACATGAGACTGGAAAAATCTGAGGGTGGTACTACAAAAAAGAACCAGGAATTGTGTTTGTTTAATTTTTTTTTTTTTTATCACTTTGGAGATTTAAATAGGCATCGGTTCAAGCACTGAATACAAATGACATAAATAAACAACCAAGATACAATAATTTCATTTACTAGCTGAATATCGTAGAATTTTTAAACAATTCAGGAAAAAGTTGTAATTTTTAAAGGGAAATTATGGAACTTGTATAGTGTCCCCCGCTTCTCACACAGTGACTGCTGAATATGGGCACCAGTTTCCCCGCCACCTGAAAAGGAAGAAACAGGTAAAGATAATAGATGGACGGATTGGGTGGCTGTAGCTGAGTGGTTAGAGCAGTCATACTCCAATGCTAAGAGTTGGGGGTTCGAATTCACCAGCAGTCACATGCCGAAGTAACCCTGGGCAAGACATTGAATCCCTCACTGCCTCCAATGTGTGTCTCATCAGTGTGTAGCATGAAGCTGTACTGCTCTAATTATGACCCCTGACACTTATTCATCTTCCAGACTCACTATAAATCATGTTCCTTAAAGTTACATTTGGCTTCAATAATGACTGATGTTGTTCTACACATTTCCTGTCTTTGGGCACAGAGTCAGCTACAGTCTGACTAATGTTTATCTTGTTTAAAAAAGTTAAGTCTGGTCCTCTGGACATTCAAAAAACAAAACAAGGCAAAACAAAAAAATGTAGAAACGTTTCGTCTTTCATCCGAAAGACTTCTTCAGTTTGAGGTGCTGTATTCAGCTAAGTCTTATAAATAGCACTTTATCATAGTGGACCAACCAGTTTGCTACTGACAGCCAAAACCAGCTGCCAGCTGGAGTGATCTGGACCTGGCAACACGCATTGACCTGCGCTTTTGGGAGAGAGACCGGGACAGGAGAACCGGATCTGTGATGTCACCTAGACCCTGCGGTGAGTCAAAAGCTCTCAGAAAAATGACTCACATGGTACCTGTTTCCAATCTTCCAGAGTTGGAGGAGCCTATGCAGCTGGACAGGAGGCGTCTCACCCCTGAGGAAAAGGAGAGAAGGAGGAGGCTGAATCTCTGTTTTTACTGTGGAGCAGGTAACCACACTATCGCTAATTGGCTGGTAAAAGATCAGGCTCAAGATTCCAGTATGTTGTTTAATCAGAGCTGAGACACCTTTAAAATCCTCCTATTTTGTTAAAATCGAACCAAGCTTTCCAAATCCATGAGTACGAAGTGTAGAAATTATAGTCCAGAGTTTTACATTTTATGCTTTGCTTTAATTAATTATTTGCAGGTTGCGTTATCAGCACACTATAAATGGTTACATTTAATTATTCAATAAGATCAATGATAAAGAGTCTGTGCCTGGTTTCAGGGAATTTCCTGTTGGTCAGATGGGACGTTCAGAGCATCGAGAGTCCACTAAGGTGATTCTCTCCTGGCTCCGATGAGCCAAGTTAGAGATCTTGAGTCCTAGAGCATAGGTGGTCCACTAATGAGCAGCCTCCTCTTCTTAGAATGGATTGTTACGCATTTGGAGCCCCAAAGCATATTAGACCCCCAAAAACCCCTTAGACTGTCCTATGAGCCAACCATATTTCTAACCAAACTGTTACAATCCACCTCAATAGCACACAGTTTATATGAAAACTTTTCAAGAGGACTAGAAACAGGATAGTACTCTCATAATCTGATCTTTCTCACTTAGTTATGGAAAAATCACTGCTATATTGTATAAAATTTTATATTTGCACAATATATCAGGGGTCACTCACCATTTCGGTCAGAAGACCTTTTGGATAATGGCAAGTGAATTCTCTCCTCCAAAGCCCTGGAAGGAAGCACCATGGCCCCACGAGCAGTCCTAATCCTGAGAGATCTGGTTTGGCGTCTGCTCAGGCTGAACAAGGGAGTACTCCTGAAAAGAAGTCTCTCTTTTGAGCTGTCCAAATCCCTCCGAGTGGCTCCTGGGGTAAAATCAATATTGTCCTGTATCATCAACACCACGGTCTGTTCAGCACTACCCCATAGCTGTGTCGGGTTTATATACCCTGATCACTGGTTAGAACTAGTTTGAACCAGTTTTTCCATCGTAACATTCTCTGGTGTCATGCTCTGATTGCCCCCCCCCCCCCCGCACTTTGGAGCTGTGTGTTTCTCGGAACACGAGAAGACATTCTGTCCTCTAAACTATGTCCTTTTATGGTATGGAGAGTATCATTCTGCTTCTTGGCCCCTCAGTTACCAGTATGAGTTATATTACAATACTTTTTTTTCGTATTCGTTTAATAATAACATTTACCTGTTTACTCAGGTCCTTATCTTATCGTGGAATGATCTTAGGCTCCCTCTAAGGTCGTTTTCACACCTGATAGTCCGGTAGACTCGGTTCGGTTGGGGACCAATGTTCATAACATTTTGTTTACATTTCAGCTGGTGCGTTTGCATTCACACTGTGCTGTACAACCTGTTGAACCAACCTGTTCCCCCCGCTCGCCTGTGGTGGCGCTGCACCAAGAACTACTGAAAGAAACGACACAAAAACATTTGAAGACACTTCTTCTTCTGGAAATAAAAACAAAAATGGAATGGCATCAAGTTTTAGCAGTTTTAGGAGTTATATTTAGTCATTTTTCAAAAATGGACTCAGCATGAGCGTAAAATGAGGCAGAAGACCATGGAGAATATTGTTTTTCAGACAAGGCAGCTGACAGCTCCATATGAGGTAAGAGAAATGTGTGTTTGTTTCTGCGCTGTACTCGACTTTTTGCTTGTGGAGCGGGGCCCGGTTTGATTGCATTCACATTGTACTCGAACCGCGCTGGAGTTTTCTTCTACCGGACCGAGACCTAGGTTTTAGCCCGGGCCAGAGTTCGCCTTTTTGTTCCATGACAGAGTTCGATGACGCGTTCAGACCTCCCCAAACGATCCGGACTTCCTAGGAAAACGAGCTAGAGTTCGATTAAAGCGGACTAAACAGGGCTGGTGTGAATGTACCCTAAGTGGACAACCTCAAACCAAGATAAGATAATGCACTCCCCATCTGTCCTGGAATGCTCTTACAGGTGGAAACTCATAGCTTAAGCAAAATAAGTTAATGCATTGCCTTCTATCTCAGTCTCAACATGCAATTTCCACTGTTCTGAATGCAAACTATATTTTTAATCTAACATAATTTCAACATGTAGTGCTTACTTTATTCCAATCATAGAATACGGTAAAAATCTAACATAATCACAACATGCAGTGCTCACTTTATTCTAATCACAGAATATAGTATAAATCTGTCACACTTGCAGCCTGTAGGCAGGGGACGATTTCATCAACTGTGACCTTACTCGACAGTATGTATATATATATATAAATGTATATATATGTGTATATATATGTATATACACATATATATATATATATATATATATATAT
>NC_056501.1:48310056-48311622 GCF_014905685.2 Nematolebias whitei | reverse complement strand
CTGTTTCATGTTGCTGCTGATCTGTTTCAATGTTGATGTGTTCATGCATGCACATCTGCTCACAGACTCATGTTCATGTTTGTGGTGATGTTCAATGTTTTATGTTATGAGTGCTTAGTGTATATTTAGTTGATGTTTTTCTTAGTTCATATCTTAGATGTTATTACTGTTTTTCTTATACATTTTATTGTTGGATGTAACTGGGACCCTGTGTACATAATTTCGCTCCACCACATGTACCACATGAGGTGCGAATGACAATAAAGAAACTGACTCTCTGACTCTGACTCTCTAATTGTCTACTGTTGTCATCTATGTTCTTTGTTTAAAACAGGTCTCTCTTGTAAATGAGTCCTCAAGGCTGAATGAGACTGATCTGTATAAATAAAGGCTGAATTAAAATTGAATTTAATTTCTTTATTTTTGGAATATTGATTCTGAATTTTAATTTTTTTTATGTAAACTTGATCAAGAGTGCTAGCCTCCTAAAATGTTTGATTGTGCTTTCTTCTCTCTTAGTCGTCTGTAAAGCACTTCGAAATAATCTTCTATTTTTTGATTACCCAAATGAACTCTGGTACTTTGTGAAATCCAGGAGCTTTCAGCCAGTTGAGAGATAATTGAAAATGTTTGTCCTTTCACATTTCCAGCAGTGAAAGAGCAGAAAAAGGTTTAACTGTGAGGGGAAACACTTGGAGAGTAAAAAGGGGAAAAATACAGCGCCATAAGCATGGGTCACACAGATAGCTTTTAGATGGAAGAAAAACCTCTGGGCTTGCACAGAAAATAGAAGACTTATCAACATGGACAGAGAAAATAAAGGAGCTCTGGAAAAACAGAGGGTTGTTAGCAGAATCCAATTGAGCTGACACTTTTTCAGCCACATACCATTTTCTGTTGTTTACGGCTTTATGAGTGGTTGACCCTGGCACGTCTGTGTTTTCATGGCTGTCTGTGTGTGGCTGAGTGGCTAACCTGTGTGTGTTTGCAGTTGTGAATGTGATTGAGGCTGATGGATGTTGACAGCTGCGGAGAATCACTTTCCTGTTGGTAAAACACCATATTGACCCTGTAGCCCCACTGTAGGAAGAGGTTAGGCATGCTGAAGCCTTGCAGGCAGAGTAGGGTTGACATCAAACAGAACACACAGCATTACACTTGACCCACAGTGCACTGTGGACACACACCAACACACACCACCTATCTAAAACTAGTCCAAGCAGGACAAGAAAACTGATTGGGGCCAATGAAAAGGCGCTCAGGTGAAGCCTTCTGCTGTTGGAGGTCTACACTGTAAAAGAGAAGATTATTATCAAACTAGATCAAAGTGATAAGATATGAAATTGTTTAGGCTTCTGAAAAATATTTATAATCTAAGGTTGCACAAACAACACTGTTTTAGATCTTTCGGAATGTTTCTAAAACCATTTATATAATCATTGTTTGATCAATTCAGTATTATGCTTTCACTGAAGGCGTATGACATCTGGAACCATTAATTTATTGTAACTAATCTGAACTAATTTTTATATATATATATATATATATATATATATATATATATAT
>NC_056501.1:48303941-48309956 GCF_014905685.2 Nematolebias whitei | reverse complement strand
TGGCATGGAGGCTGCACAGCTGCAGAAAGAAAAGCTTTGCAGAGAGTGGTGAAGGCTGCACAGAAGTCTGTTGGAGTCAGTCACCTTACCATCACAGACATCTACACCTCCAGATGCAGGAAGAGGGACACCTGCATCATAAAGGATCCCACTCACCCAGCGCACACACATTAAAGAATTACTAAGGCAGGTAAAAATCTAAAACGGTAGTCAATGCAGGATGAAATAATAGCTTGAATGAACATTTCCATCTCCACATTAGAATTGGCAATGCTCATTTTGCTGATATTTCTTGGCTGAAAAACTAAACAAAAGCAAAATAATTATGTCATCTGTGACAAATGACTGAGTCCCTCACAGGTTTTTAATGGAGGGTTTAATGAAAGGAAAGGAAATATAACTAGAGAATTTGCATTTCCTGCAAAAATGCACGTGTGAATGCCATTTAAGGCCCTCCCAGCAAAGCACCGCTCCGGCCATGCCGCGACGGATGGAGCTTTAGCCACTCCACCCAGTCGCCATCGCGAACACTCTCATGCCAATCCCGCACACGTTCACCATGAGGCACATTTCCTGAATGTTTGGCATCATCTCCCGTCCATTTCAGTACTAGTCCAGCTCCAGGTCTTACAAGTATATGTGAAATTTTTACCTTCCAGACCGGAGTTATTGTGACTACCTGTTTTGTTGCGAATATTTGACGAGCACTTCATATATGCTTTTTCACATGTCGTGTGATAATCAACAGTTACAGTTTCAGTTTTATAACTTACCATACCATACCACTTTATTTATAAAGCACTTAAAACAGCAACAAGGCCAACCAAAGTGCTGTACAGACAAAACAACAGGTAACACACAAAGCAAAATACAAAAAAACTTACACAAACTTACAAAAAGACAAACTTACACAGGGCGAAGCTGGAAGAGTCACCCAGTAATTGATAGTTTATTCTCTGAGTGGGTGGGCCTTAAGTGATGTCATGAATCAACAATACCATGTGTCTGTAGGTGCTCACTGATCAAGCACAAAAAATTTGGTTCAGATCAGATCATGCATTAGTGATATATAACTATTGGAATAATCTAGTGGGTGCACTCGAGTCAAATGTTAAACAAAAACACAAATGTGTTAAGAATGTGTCTAGAAGTGCTCACACGTCATGCACAAAAAATCTGGCGCATATCAGATGATGTCACTGAGATATAACAGTTGGAATAATCTAGGGGGCGCACTTGAGTCAAAAGTTAAACAACAACAAAAAAGTGTGTAGAAGTGCTCGCTGATCAAGCACAAAATGTCTGGTGCAGATCGGATGATGTATGGCCGAGATATAAATGTAAGAATAATGTAGGGGGCGCTATAGAGGCTATTGGCACTTATCATGGATTCCCATTCAAGGGGTGGATAATAATCGATCATACTGATTTTGGTGCACCTTGGCTTAAATCTGTGGAATTTAGAGCCAAACGTATGGCGACGGCGTTACGTTTTACTTTGCCACGCCGCCCCCATGCTCCACACAAAACTGTCATTTTTGGAAAGCAAGTTACACCAACATGTCTTCCGTCTCTGGACACACTATCATGCTGATAAGGTAATGGGGTCAGCTTGGGGCGATCAACGTAAAACTTTACACTTCCTCTTGTCAGGGGCGTGGCTTAAGTTATGTCATGATTTGACCATTCAGGCCTGCAGGGGACCAGATGTGGATCAATCACTGAAGGTTTGATGTGTCAGACAGTTTTTGTGTAGGAGCTATTAGCGTTTCGTTTTTCATGGCGAGATGTCAAATTTTGAGGTCTGGTCCCGCCCCTTTAGCATGCTCCGAAATGCACTGTTTAGATAACTTTTCGTCTCCCATGCCTTTTGACCAAAATAACCAAGTTTGAAAACGATTGAACGAAAAATGTGGAGGTTATAAACTGCCAAATAGGTGTGAAAATTGGGTCAGGATTCCAAAATGGCCACCTTCCTGTTTATTGTACAACGTTGGTGCTAGAGGGTTTTCTGTGCATCTTGGGGAATTGGACAAGTGTACCAAATTTCGTGCTTCTACGATAAACTAAGGTTAATGTAGGGTATTTTGAAAACTGCCAGGTGGTGCTAGGGTGCGCCGTGGAGGCTATTGGCCACTTATCATAGATTCTTGTTCAAGGGGTGGATAATGATCGATCATACTGATTTTGGTGCACCTCAGCTCAAATCTGTGGAATTTAGAGCCAAACGTATGGCGACAGCAGTACGTTTTACTTCGCCACGCCATGCCGCCCCCATGCTCCACCCAAAATGGTCATTGTTGGAAAGCAAGTTACACCAATATGGCTTTCATCACTGGACACACTATCATGCTGATGAGGTAACGGGGTCAGCTTGGGGCGTTCAATGTAAAACTTTACACTTCCTGTTGTCAGGGGGCGTGGCTTAAGCAATGTCATGATTTGCCAATTCAGTCTTGCAGGGGACTGGATGTGGAGCAATCATTCAAGGTTTGATGTGTCAGACAGTTTTCGTGTAGGAGCTATTAGCGTTTCGTTTTTCATGGCGAGATGTCAAACTTTGAGGTCTGGCCCTGCCCCTTCAGCATGCTCTGAAACGCATCGTTTAGAAAAATTTTCGTCACCCATGCCTCTTGACCAAAATGACCAAGTTTGAAAACGATTGAGCGAAAAATGGTATGAATGCTACAAGGCATTCACACAACTATATAGTCTAGTCAATGTTTTAGATTCCATTCAAACATCAATGTGGCACATTAGAGGGAAAAAGGGGCTCAGTGTCTTGCTCAGGGACACTTCATCATGTTACAGCATACCATAAGGAATCAGTCCTTTGACTGACTAGTTTCAGGATCACTGCGCTAACCACTGAACCACAGCCTCTAAGACCATGCAACGAAGGCCTTAAATTTTAGCCTGCCACTTGAAGCTGCTCAATTTGAGTTTGCTTCAACTTCCAGGCTTCATTCCTGTCAGTTCTGTTTTATTTGTTTTTTCTACTAACTTTGCTACTTTTCAGAATGAGTCTGAGAGCTGTATTTTCTCTCAGCTGGCAGCACCTAACCAATCTTTGTCAATTTGCTCCTGATGGTTATCATTGAAAAGCATACATTTGTAAGATTATTTCTGACTTCTTTGAACGCTTATTTTGACCTTGCGATTTGAATCTTGATGTCGTTCAAAGATATTCTGTCTGTTGATACAAGAGTACCCAATTGTTTGAAACGATTGACAAGTTTTAGCTTTGATCCTTTCAGTTTTATGTTTCATGCTGGTATTTCTGTCTGATTTGTAATTATCATGGTTTCTGTTTTCTTGATATTGATGCTGAGGCCAACTTTCTTTCTTTCTCATTCAGTGATGTTAAGGGTGTATTGTTGATCTCCCTCAATGGGAGAAATGAGGACAGTATCAACAGCATAGCAAAAGTTGTTAACATTTTTACCCCAAAAGCTGATGCGAGTTAGTCCTTCTGTGACTCTCAACTCATAATCACTGGTGGCAACATGAGGGTGAGAGACAGAAATAGACTGAACAGGATAATCAGACAAGGGAGCTCAGTGGTGAGAATTCAGCTGGACTCTGTGGAGGCTGTGGTGGAGCAGAGAGTAAAATACAGACTAAGAGTGATAATGGACATCAGTCACCCTCTCCACTATACCTTCACACAACAGACAGACAGACAGACAGATAGATAGATAGCCAGCTAGCCTGCTAGATAGCTAGCTTTATTTGTCCCCATAGGGAAATTAGTTTGCAGCATTGTCAGCAGGCATTTACATAAAGGACACACATATACAAACATGACTTTAAAATCCATTATTACAGCAAAGATGTTTGAGCTCAGTAATTCATGATACCTTTGTATTATTTAATGATTTAATCGCTTGTGGTATGAAAGAAAATTTTGTCCTGTTTCTTGAGAATAAAGGAAGGCAGTACCTTCGCCCAGAAGGAAGCAACTCAAATGAGGATCTTGTAATGGGATGGTATGGTATGGTATAAAGTTTATTCATTTTAAAAAAGTACAAAACAATTCCATAACAATATAAAAAACATACAAAATATTTCAAATGAAAGGCAGCAGAAAGAAGAAAAAATCTTATTATATCTGCCCCTTTTTTCAAACAATTATTTCAATCATAATAATTTTCAAGTAACAGAACAAAATGAATAACTTTCTATCCTGATGCATGCTCAATAATCCAGGTAGAAAAATCCAAAAAAGTTCAATCTGGTCCTCTGGACATCCAAAAAAACAAAAAACAAAGCAAAAAATCTAGAAACATTTCGTCTCTCATCCGAGAGACTTCCTCAGTCTGAGGTGCTGTTTTCAGCTCAGTCTCTTAAATAGCACCTTCTCAGAGTGGATCAACCAGTTTGCTGCTGACAACCAAAACCAGCTGATCACATGCTCAAGAAGGACCATCAGCCTAACAATGGGTCATTAGCACACTGATGGCTGTTTACTATTCACAGAGGTTTCAATCAATGTTTCATCCTGCCTCAGCAATGCCAAACCACCACCTTCCAACATCAGTAGAGAGGAGAGGGACGCACTCACCACTCTTAGCAAGGACAAAAACATCATCATTCTCCCAGCAGACAAAGGAAGGTGCACAGTGATTTTGAACCAGAAAGACTATCATGAGAAAGTTATGACACTCCTTAGTGACTTAACCACTTATGAACCTCTGAAAAGAGATCCAGGAAGTGGTTACAAGAATAAGTTAATAGATTGCCTGAAAAATTTGGAGCAGGACAAGGCTATTGACCGTATTCTGTACCACAAACTGTACCCAGGGGAGGCCACACCTAGTCTGTATGGTTTACCTAAGATCCACAAACAAGGTGTACCTTTAAGACCTATTGTTAGCACGTTTAACTCGGTCACTTACAATGTTTCCAAATATCTGGCATCTGTACTCATCCCTTTAGTTGGCAGCTCAGAACACCACATACAGAACACCATGGACTTTGTGGATAAGGTGAGGGATGTCATCATGGAGACTGATGAAACAATGGTCTCTTTTGATGTCACATCACTCTTTACGTGCATTCCTGATGATGATGCAGTAGAGGTGGTCAGTTTGATTAAAATCAGACGCCACTCAGAGCAGCAGGACCACACTTTCCACAGAACAACTGTGTCAACTCTTGAAACTGTGCCTGCAGTCAACCTACTTCACATATGGGGAGCAATATTATAGGCAGAAACATGGGTGTGCTATGGGGTCTCCAGTTTCTCCTATTGTTGCCAACCTGTACATGGAGGAGGTAGAAAAGAGAGCCTTGACGTCCTTTTCAGGGACACCACCAAGTCATTGGTTCAGGTATGTTGACGACACCTGGGTTAAAATCAAATCTCAGGAAGTCCAACATTTTACTGACCAAATCAACTCTGTGGATAAATACATCAAGTTCACACGAGAAGATGTAAAAAAAAATGGCAAGTTGGCTTTCTTGGACTGTGAGGTCTCAGTCTCTGATAGAGGACATTTGCAAACCGAGGTGTACCGCAAACCCACCCACACAGACCAGTATTTGCAGTTTGACTCCCATCACCCTTTGGAGCACAAGTTAGGAGTCATCAGGACTCACAGAGCAGACAGCATCCCCACTAACTCAGGAGCCAGGCAGAAGGAGAAATCCTACACAAAACAGGCTCTAGAGCAATGTGGATATCCTAACTGGGCCTTCCTGAAAGCAGAGAAGAAACCCAAACAGGACTCCAGTCAGCCATCAGGTGAAAAGGAGGAACCCAGACCCAGACCAGTGGTCATTCCGTATGTTGAGGGAGTATCAGAGAAACTGAGACGTTTATTTTCTAAACATAACGTCCCAGTGGCTTTTAAACCCCAAAATACATTACGGCAAAGACTGGTTCATCCCAAAGATCCAGTCCCCCGGCACAAACAGAGTAATATTGTGTATGCTGTTCAGTGTCAGGAGGGCTGTGATCAGTCGTACATTGGGGAAACAAAACAGCCACTGGCCAAAAGGATGGCCCAGCAC
>NC_056501.1:48302149-48303841 GCF_014905685.2 Nematolebias whitei | reverse complement strand
GTCTCCATTGCTCTGTGGAAGATCTCTGGTGCTGATTTAATACCAAACGGAAGTCTCAAAAAACAGTACCGCCCAAATGGAGTGCTGAAGGTAGTGTATCTGCTGCTTTCTGGGACCAGCCTCAGCTGCCAAAATGTGACGCGTCCAGTTTGCTAAAAAACTTGGCTCCTGGCATTTCACTCATTATTTCTTCTCTTTTTGGAATCTGATAATGCTCTCTTTTAATATTTTCATTAAGATCTTTGGGATAAAGACAGACTCTTAAAGCACCTGTGTTCTTTTTCTTGACACATGTAATGGAGTTCACCCAGTCTGTAGGCTCCTCTACTCGTTCAATGACACCCATTTGAGTCATTCTTTCTAATTCTTTTTTTAGTCCAGCCCTGAGTGGCGCAGGAACTCTCCTTGGTACATGCACCACCAGTATGGCGTCATCCTTGAGCTGGATTTTGTAAGCGTAGGGTAATGTTCCATGTCCTTTAAAGACTGAATGAAATTTACTGACTATGTCCAAACTTCCTTCAAGCTGTTGGTGCTCCAGTCTTTTGTCTTGTTTGATTACTTCCAGGTTGTCAGCATTAATCTGATATATCCTCTTGACTAGTCCTAGGTCCTCAGATGTTTTGTCACCTAAAAATGCCCATTAGGCACAATGGTGAACAGAAGGTTATGCTTTCTGCCTTTTACTGTTACATTCAGTCTGCATCCACCTTTTGTTTGTATTGGTTGGTTATTGTAAGCCCTCAGAGGCGAGACTTTTTCTAAATGTGTTTTAGTCTTTTCCGTCAGTATATTAAAATCCTTTTCACTGATCAAGTTAACTTTGGCACCTGTGTCAATTTTGAATGTCACTACTGTCCCATTAACCAACAGTGGAGCAGTCCATTTGTCTTCTGTGACCATATTTACAATTTGACCAGCATCTATTTTTGAAAACTTTGTGCTGGCCTTTTCATGGTGTGACACCATTTTAATGTATAATGTTTCACTGTATGCATCACTGTCATCTGTGTCTTCTTGGAGAGACACATTTTTGCATAATGATTTTGCCCTTTACATTTTGCGCATTTTTTTTCCAAAGGCAGGACATTGTCTTGGTCTGTGTTTCTCACCACATCTTTTACAACTGTATGCTTCTTCACTATTGCTTTTGCTCTTAGCATCATTACTTTTCCATTTGTTCCAAAGCTTTCTTTTCGTCACTGCATTGATGGACTCGTTTTCCTGGTGTGCTGTTCCCGGGGCAGGCTCACTAAAATTGAGTACATGTTGCCGTGCTAACTCACTGGCTTGACATATTTTTATAGTATTGTCCAATGTTAGCTCCGTTTCTCTCAATAGTTTCTCCCGAAGTTTCTTCTCGTTAGTTCCAAACACTATCTGATCTCTTATCAATGAATCTCTGAGGTCACCAAAATTACAGGACTGAGCTTTAATCTTGAGGTCCATGAGGAAGGTATCAAATGACTCACCCTGCTGTTGTAAGCGTGAGCGAAAGACATACATCTCATAAGTTTTGTTTTTCTTCGACAAATAATGCTCGCCAAATTTCTTCACAACCTCGTCAAACTTATCTTTGTCCTCGGGTTGAGCAAATACAAAAGTGTTGAAGACCTCTATAGCTTCTGTGCCGGCGATGGTGAGCAGCATGGCTATTTTCCTTTCGTCTGCCCGCCGATCCACTCCGACAGC
>NC_056501.1:48287280-48302049 GCF_014905685.2 Nematolebias whitei | reverse complement strand
GAAAAGGAGACTTTGGGCCTAGTGTTTGGTTGTGGAAAATTTCACAGCTATGTGTATGGATTACCAACCTTTACTGCAGAGACAGATCACAAACCACTTATATCAATCAGAAAAAAGAACTTAAACAACATGTCACCAATGATCCAGCGCTATGATTTTGATCTCATTTACACGCCAGGAAAGTACATTGTGTTGGCAGATGCGCTATCATGAGCACCAGCACCAAGCGGTGACAAGCTGGTGAAACACATGTAAACATGGTAACTGCCTCACTTCCAGCATCAGATTACATGCTGCAGTAAATTGCACAGGAAACAGCACAAGATCCTCTGCTACGAAAAGTGATCTATCATATCCAGAATGGTTGGTCAAAGGGGATCTGCACAGGGTTTTACTCTGTATGTGAAGATTTGTGTTTGGCCAATGGACTGTTGCTGAGACAGAACAGGATTGTCATTCCTCAGTCCATGAGAAAGGACATGCTACAGCGTATTCATGAGGGACATCTTGGTGTAGAGAAATGTAAACGCAGAGCAAGGGAAGTGGTTTACTGGGCGGGCATCAACAGGGATATTGAATAAATGATACAGAATTGTGAAACATGTCTCAAACGTCATTATAAGCAAACAAAAGAGCCAATGAAGATAGCAGACCTATCCACTACACCTTGGCAAAAGGTAGGCACCGACATTTCATCTGGATGGAAAGGACTTTCTACTGGTGATTGACTACTACTCTAATTATCCAGAAGTTACACCGCTTTCCAGTACATCAGCAAAGTCTGTCATCACACACATGAAAGGATTCTTTGCCAGACATGGGATCCCACAGTGTGTCGTTAGTTACAATGGTCCACAATATGACTGTGGAGAATTTTGTGACTTTGCAAAGCAATATGGATTTCAGCACATCACCTCTAGTCCCTTGAACTAAGAAAAACATCAACTAAATATACACTAAGCACTCATAACATAAAAACATTGAATATCAGCACAAACATGAACATGAGTCTGTGAGCAGATGTGCACACATGAACACATCAACATTGAAACAGATCAGCAGCAACAAGAAACAGATCAGCAGCAACATGATATGGTTTTTCACAGTGATTATTTTAGTTAGAGATTCATGAGTCTAACAGCCTCAGGGTAGAAGCTGTTCCTTAGTCTAGTGGTTCTACACTTAATGCTCCTTAACCTCCTTCCTGAGGGGAGTGAGAGTGGGAGTGGGAAGAGACTGTTTAAGAAAGCCAGATATGGTAAGACTGACCCTTACCTGGTTCTGCTAAGTTTTAGGGCTTCACCTCTGGAGTGTGGGTCATCACCTGCTGAGCTTCTAATGCATTGCAAGCTTCGTACCACACTTCCACATGTTTTAAAGGAGAGTGATAAACGTAACGACAAGCTTTTGGACAAAAGGATGAAACTCAAGTACAGACAGAAAAGGAACTATGACAGAACGGCAAGGCGTCTGGAACCTCTTCAGGAACAAGACGTAAAGATTTCAGGTCCTGATTTCTGGGACAGAAAAGCAACAGTGCTGAGTGAAGTAGGACCCAGTTTGTTTGCTGTTAAGACAGAAAATGGACAAGTGTTAAGAAGAAATAGGAGGAGTCTGTTAAAGACCCAGGATGTTAATCATAAGTTCGAAGAGGCTGAATCAGAACAACAGTGTGTTACACCAGATAGAGACCACCGTGAACCCCTTCCACCTTCACTTATGACTGAGACACTGAGAAGATCTTCCCGACCCAAGAAACCACCAGAGAGGCTCATAGAACAACTGTGAATTGTTGTTGTGAAAAAAAAAAATTATTGTTAAAAATTTGCAGTAAGAGCCTTAATATTGTTTTTTTTTTTTTAAACTGCTGTTTGCAGGTTGTAATGGGAAGTAGACACTTCAATTTATTTTGTTCATTCTGTGTTGTATAAAAAAATAAAAAAAAAACATTCTTGCTAAGAAACATAGTTGTTGTTCTAAATGTAACATGATGACTGTCAGGAGTGTTAGAACTTACAGAATGACAGGGCTTTAAGAGTTTAGGTTATTATAATCAACCTGTTAGAAAAGGGGATGTAATGATAGTTGTTATTAAAGGATCAGCCACTAGGGGGAGTTAAGGAAATCTGTATGTACATTAAAGGACAGAAGAAGAAAAATATAATAAAAGGAGCTAGCTGAAGCTAGCATAAGAACCAGCTCTTGATGTTATATTCATTTTTATGAATACAAACATTACAGATCTTAGGGGATGTGTATTGCCTGCTATAATCTTGCTTGCCTTCCTCATAACTCTGTCCATTTATATTTTTTCCTTACTTGGCAGAGTGGTCCCTAACAGTTTGCTGGCTGTGGTTACTATATTTCTCAAGGATTTCTTCTGAGCCTCTGTAGCATTGCCAAACCAACAGAGTTACAAAACGTTACAATACCTTCAATAAAAGCAGAATAAAACATTAAAAGCATTGAGTTATTGACTCTAAAAGACCCCAATTTCTTTAAAAAATACATCGTTTGCTGAGCCTTGGTGCTAATAAGGTCAGCCCATGAGTCCCACTTTACATGACAGTCCAGAACCATGCCCAGGTACTTGTAGCTTGAAACATTTTCAATCTTCTCTCCATTGATGGTGGTTGGAGAGAATGACTGAAGCTTCCTTAAGTCAATAATCATTTCTTTTGTTTTTGTCGTGTTCAGAACTAATTTCGATTTTTTTGCACCAATTAATGAAGAAGTCCAGAACTGGCCCATGTTCCTCTTCCTTGTTGTTTAAGAGGCTTACCAAGGCCATGACATCAGCATGTTTAATTAAATGTATATTTGGGAAAGTACTTCTGCAGGAGTTTGTGTAGAGAATAAGTAACAGTGAAGATAAAACACAGCCTTGAGGAGAGCCAGTACTGGTAATTGTTTTGTCAGAGAGTGTTGAACCCACTCTGACCTGCTGGACCCTACCTGTTAAAAAGTCTGTAATCCATAAAACCAAGCTATGTGAGATTAAAAACTCTTTTGTTAAGATTTCTGTTCAAATCCTTGGCTGAATGGTATTAAAAGCTGATGAGAAATCCACAAATAAAATTTTTACATGGGCTTTTGGTCTTTCAAGGTGGGAATAGAGTAGATGCAGCATAGTCAGAACGGCATCATCCACCCCTCTAGAGGGCTGATATGCAAACTGTAGGGGGTCTAGAAGATGTTGTGTTTGAGAGAGGAGGACTTTTTTAATTATACGCTCAAAGCTCTTCATCACCAGAGATGTCAGTGCAATGGGACGGAAATCATTTAACTTTGACATACATATACAAGCGGAGCTCATTCAGTGGAAGGCTGCCGTCAATTGCTCCACTGACAAACTCAATAATTTGTTTGTTGCTCGAGCCATCAGGCTACACAACTCCTCCGTTGGTAGGTTGAAATGAAGGGAGGAGGTCAGTGTGGACACCTGAGCTAGAGTGGTTCTGTAACTACAGCTTTCGTGTAGTTATTGAAGTTTTAAGTTGCACAACTACTGTTTTTCAGTGCACTTTAATACAGTCTACCTCAACATGTATTTTTTTCATTCAACCTTTATTTAGACAGATAAATCACATTGAGCCTCGAAAACTCATTTACAAGTGAGATCTGCTTAGACAGACAAAAAGTAGTGAAACTGGAACACGTAGGAATTGGAGGCAAAAAAAATCCTATTAAACATTTTCTTCTTGGCTGAGAAGAAAAACTCTAATATTAAAAAAAAACATCGCACATACAAGCACATAGTCACGTAGACATTCCTTGGGGTTGGGGGGGTTGGGGGAAGAGACAAGGAGAGCGGTGAGCAGTGTTCAAGGATGCACTCGAGGACACTGTAAGAGTTCTGATAAGGATGTAATAATCAACCAGTTCCTTCCGGTGAGATCCATAACATTCTTGAGTGATGTTGGGGAGTGGCCACGGACAACGTCTATGGGAATCCAAGAGTCCTGAAATGATGATACAATGTTTATTCAGTTTGTTTCCTCTGGTTATCAGTTGGAAATTCCTCAATGGTTGGGGGAGGGGGCGGGGCAGAGCGTCAGATTACATGTTCTCCAGGTGAATTCAGATAAGATGGCCTTCAAGGACAGCTGGGGGAGCCAAAAAACACACAGTTGTTTTGGGGACAGACATAATTTAATGACATCTACCTTGAGTCCGTGTTGGTCCAAACAGTTCTGAAATGTCCAAATTACATGGCCATGCTGATGGAACGTGCCTGAGTAAAATCCTTGAGATCTGATCCATTCTGCCCAAAGCATTTGAGTCTGGGTACTCGAGGCACGAGCCAAGACAAGCAGCGTGATTGTGTCCAAATTTGCTGCAGTTTGTATGTTCTCTCCACATGTGCATGCTCCCCCCCCCCCCCCCCCCCCCCCCCCCTTCCCCCCACAGACCTAAAACATGCAACATGCATATTAGGTTAATTGGTAACTGGTATTTGGTTGCTTTTGCTCCCATTCTTTATGAGCTGAACTCAAACATCCAAGATTTTTTCTATACACACTAAAGACATGTTTCTCTCAAATATTGTTCACAAATTTGCATAAATCTGTTAGTAAGCACATCTCCTTTGTCGAGATAATCCATCCACCTCACAGGTGTGGCATATCAAGATTCTGATTAGACAACATGATTGTTGCACAGGAGACTGGCCACAATAATCCATCCATCCATCCATCCATCCATCCATCCATCCATCCATCCATCCATCCATCCATCCACCCATCCATCCATCCATTTAGCGAGCTAAACATACATACATTAGGCTGAGCAGAGTGTCAGAGCTCACTTTAATATGTTTGATCAGGAATGCTCAAAGGACTCATAGATTTATGTTAGCACAGTGTTTATTCTGTGTGTGTGTGTGTGTGCATTTGTTTGTATGTGTGTGTGTATAAAAGGCAACATCTGTGTCTTATGGGATGAATCTACGCATGTGATTTAGATGTTGAACATTATATTCTCTCTGCCATCTTCATTGCTTTATCTCTCTCACACACATCCACACAGCAGACAGTGCTACCTGAGTTAATAGATAGTATTTTAAATCATATTACCTCTATTACAAACTGTTTATGTTCCCAGTTTATCTGTCAGCCTACAAAAGGTTTGTGATGTGTTTAAGTTAAAAAAGGCCAACACTGTATGGTAAGGCATAAAGAGGGAAAGAAATAAAGAGAACAGGGTAGGTGCTGCTGTGATCAGTGGTCCTGACCCCACTTTATCAGTGCTCTGTGTGTGTGAGACAGAGATAATATGGGAGAATGATAGCATGTTTGGCACCATCTGGATCACAGATCTCTTGAGGGTTAGCAATTGGGTAAGTGAAGATCAGAACATATATATATGTGAATTGTTTCAGTGGTCATTTGGCATAAACCAGTGGCATGTTATTTTACAAGTCAGGTTGTATGAGCTCTTGATGAATGGTCAGTATTTTATCTGGAGTAGACAGCAGTCAGAGCTGAAGAATTACGGTGGCTATTTGTGATGGGGAAACCAAGCTAACTGATGCTCACAGCAGAGCTACATTTCTCAGTAACAAAAACAACCCTAAACATTTCACAGCAGTTCAAACAAAGAAAATCTAGACTGGGAGTTTTCAGAAAGTTGTTTGCATGAAGGAAAATGCTGCAAAAATAAAAACTGCTTTCAAACTACAAAAGACCAAGCCATGATCCTTGATACCACTGGAGATAGTATGCCTAATTGTGTGAATGCCTATAGGCATACACTATAGGCATAGGCATTCACTATTGAGATCCACTTTTTCTTCTGTACATTTTTTGGCATCTAACTACTCCCTCAGTTTTTGTGTTATTTCAACAAATTATATGTCAAAACGTTCAGCTCTTTCACTACATGACTGCTATGATTTTTGGTATTGTTGCAACTTTAGCTTTTTGAGAAATTTAACCTTTTCTGCCATTGTCTTCCCCATTGAAAATGAATTGAGCTCATCTTACATCTTTCATAACTTTTGATCTGTTTAAAACTTTTACTGCTCCTTTCACATTTTGTTTTGGTTCAGCTTCTTTTAGCTTCCTTGTGAAAATTTCTGGAAAATTTCAGCTAGTATAGCAAATTTCAGCTGTTTTTTCAGCTCTTGTGTGCTCCTTTTAGCCTCATTCAGCTAATTTCAAGAATTATATGCTTCTTCAAACTTATTTTGACTGTGTGAATGCCTAAAGCATTCATACTATTGTGATCCTGTTTATATTTATTATATTAGTTGATATAGTGTTTCTGTACGTTTTCTGGAAGCTCTCTCCTCTCACAGCCGTAATGCTATTTAAACATTTCATATATCAAAATGTTCAGCTAGTTCAGGACAATCTGGCTATGACTTTGATTATTGATGCAACTTTAGCTTTTGGAGATATTTAGCCTTTTCTGCCATTTTGCCTCTCACTGAAATGAATGGAGCTATCTATAAACAAGTCAAGAGCGCCACCTGACACCTGACAAGATGCACAGAAAACCCTCTGGCACCAATGTTGTACGATAAACAGGAAGATGGCCATTTTGGAATCCAGTCCCAATTTTCACACCTGTTTTGGTGGTTTATAGCATCCACAATTTTTGCTCAATCGGTTTCAAACTTGGCCATTTTGATCAAAAGGCATGGGGGACAAAAAATTATCTAAACGATACATTTCAGAGCATGCTGAAGGGGTGGGGCCACACCTCAAAGTTTGACATCTCGCCATGAAAAACGAAACACTAATAGCCCCGACATGCAAACTGTCTGAGATATCAAACCTTCAGTGATTGATCCACATCTGGTCCCCTGCAAGACTGAATGGTCAAATCATGACATCACTTAAGCCAATAGCCTCCACAGCACCCCTACATTATTCCTACAGTTATATCTCAGTGATGCATCATCCGATCTGCACCAGATTTTTTTGTGCTTCATCCATGAGCACTTCTAGACACATTGGTACTGTTGTTTTTCTTTTGACTCGAGTGCACCCCCTGGATTATACCAACAATTATATCTCAGTGACACATCTTCTGATATGCGCCAGATTTTTTGTGCATCATGTGTGAGCACTTCAAGACACATTTGTGTTTTTGTTTAACATTTGACTTCAGTGCGCCCCTACATTATTCCAATAGTTATATCTCAGTGATACATCATCCGTTCTGAAACAATTTTTTTTTGTGCTTAATCAGTGAGCACTTATAGACACATTGGTATTGTTGATTCATGACATCACTTAAGGCCCACCCACTTAGAGAATAAACTGTCAGTTATTGGGTGACTCTTCCAACTTATTCCTGTGTAAGTTATAAAACTAAAACTGTAACTGATGATTACCACACGACATGTGGAAAAGCATATATGAAGCATTTAACAAACATTCGCAACAAATCAGGAAGTCACAATACCTCCTGTCTGGAAGGTCGGATTTCACGTATACTTGTAAGACCTGAAGCTGGACTAGTACTGACATGGATGGAAGGCAATTTCAAAGATTCAGGAAATGTGCCTCGTGGTGAATGTGTGTGGGATTGGCATGAGAGCGTTCGCGATGGCGACTGGGTGTAGTGGCTGGAGATCATGCGGTCGTGGTATGGCTGGAGCAGTGCTTTGATGCAAGGGCCTTAAATGGCATTCACACATGCATTTTCGCAGGAAATACCAATTCTCTAGTTAGTTTCTATATTGTTTCCGTACGTTTTTTTGAAAGCTCTCTCCTCCCACAGGTTTAGTGCAATTTAAACATTTCATATATCGGTATCACATACACTAAAGTGGGAACGATACAGAGAAGATTAGCATGCCATTGGGCGGCTGTGGCTGAGTGGTTAGAGCAGTCGTCCTCCAATGCAAGATTTGGGGGTTCAAACCCCACAACAGTCACATGCGGAAGTGTCCCTGGGCAAGACACTGAACCCCTTGTTGCCTCTGATGTGTGTCCCATTGGTGTATGAATGTGATAAAGCTCTGATTAGTGTCTTTAGAATGATTAGTTCAATTAGCTTTGTAGAGATCTAGTAAAGTGCTGTATGAATGGGTAAATGAGGACACAGATTGTAGTGTAAAGCGCTTTGAGTATCTCAATAAGATAGAAAGGCGTTTTCTGCTCTAAGTACTGTCCATTTACCATAGATCAAAATGTTCAGCTTTTTCAGGACAATCTGGCTATGACTTTGATTATTGATGCAACTTTAGCTTTTGGAGATATTTAGCCTTTTCTACCATTTTGGATTTCATTGAAAATGAATGGAGCTATCTATAAACAGGTCAAGGGCACCATATGGCAGTTTTCAAAATACCCTACATTAACCTTAGTTTGTCGTAGAAGCATGAAATTTGGTAGTGTTTCTGTACGTTTTTTGAAAGATCTCTTCTCCCACAGGTTTAGTACAAATTTAAACATTTAATATATCAAAACTTTCAGCCTTTTCAGGACAATCTGGCTATGACTTTGATTACTGATGCAACTTTAGCTTTTGGAGATACAGTATTTAGCCTTTTCTGCCATTTTGGCTCTCATTGAAAATGAATGGAGCTATCTATTAACAGGTCAAGGGCACCATCTGGTAGTTTTCAAAATACCCTACATTAACTTTAGTTTGTCATAGAAGCATGAAATTTGGTACACTTGTCCAATTCCCCAAGATGCACAGAAAACCCTTGGCACCAATGTTGTGCGATTAACAGGAAGGTGGCCCTTTTGGAATCCTGTCCCAATTTTCACACCTGTTTGGCGGTTTACAGCCTCCACATTTTTCACTCAATCGGTTTCAAACTTGGCTATTTTGTTCAAAAGGCATGGGGGACAAAAAACTATCTAAACGGCGTGTTTTGGAGCATGCTGAAGGGGCAGGGCCAGATCTCAAAGTTTGACATCTAACCATAAAAAACAAAATGCTAATAGCTCCTATAGGAAAACTGTCTGAGACATCAAACCTTATAATATTGAATAGTTATAAATGGTATCAAATGAAAACTATTCAATTTTAGCAAATCATTTAAAGAAATGAGGTCAATTTGACCTCTAAACTCAAGGCAGCATAATAAGCCACCCCTAACTATAGGATTTGAAAAAAAGGGTAAGTCTTAAGCCCAGTCTGTAACGAACCACATTCCATAGATTATATTTTCTGTCACCCTGATCACTCTTTAAAGTTTGCTATAGATCTTTTCTGTGAGTTTCATTTATTCTGTCCGCTCTGGTAATGTTTTGTGTACGTGAGTTTTAGTTTGTCTTCTTTGCATGCTGGTTGAGGGTGATTTCATGGTTGTTTAGTTTTGTCTTCACTGCAGCCAGCAGCAGCTGATTGAACTCAACTGGCTGCACCTGTCTCTCTCACCCTTTAAAAGCTGCACTATTTCTCCTCTTCGGTGCCCAGTAGTTGAAAACAGTTCTCTGCAAGTAAATACCTCGTGTTCTTGATCCTACCTTGTTCCCCCATAGCCTTTCATGTTCCCTTGTCATAGTTTACCTGTCTCCTCATTCTTGTCCTGCTCCTGGTTCCTGTCCTCCCCTCTTGGCTTGACCTCCCAGCTCCTGGACCCACGACTCACCTGGACATCGTCTCTCGCTCGACCCTTTGGATTATTACGTTTTCTGCTTTCGGTTCTGACCTTCGCCTGCACGACAACGCCTCCTTGTCTTCTCCTCCGGTACCTCCTGTTTTCTGCTCTCCAGTTTTGGACCCTGGCTTGTGTGACCACGTCTCTTCGCTCAACAGACTCACCACCCACCTGTCGCTGCGGCCGGCTGCAGCCCTTCACCGGACTCAGTCTCTCCTGCAGCAATCCGGATCAGTTTGGACCTCGTCAGTCTCCAGAACCCCCAAGCTCATCTGAGTCGACTTGTTCCTGATCCGGAACCAGAACCCGAACCAAAACCCAGAACCAGTACTAGAGCCGGTCCAATCCGCTATACTTCACATTGAAAATAAATATAATTTAATTTTGACTTTTTGTGTGGTGATTTTGGTCCAACCGTTAGGTGGTTCGTTACAGAACTACCAGGCCATTATGGACTACTCACCACTAGCAGATTGGCGCTCTGGTGTAGAAGGAGCAATTGTTAAATTAGAGTCTGACATGGAGGACATGGTCCGCATGCTCAAAAACTTAAAACCTCAGATGTCTCCTCAGGATTCTGTGGTGACCAGACCTCACTCAGAACCTGTCAGAGAACCCAGACTGACTCCTCCTGAACTGTTCACAGGGGAACCTGACCAATGTCGTCCATTCATTACCCAATGTGAAATGCACTTTGAATTACAACCTTCATCGTTTCCCTCAGATAAGGCTAAAGTGGCATATATAATATCTCTACTTTCCAGCAAAGCTAAGAAAT
The DNA here is from genome assembly GCF_014905685.2 of Nematolebias whitei. NCBI lineage: Eukaryota > Metazoa > Chordata > Actinopteri > Cyprinodontiformes > Rivulidae > Nematolebias > Nematolebias whitei. Next base: position 48,291,703 of record NC_056501.1, on the reverse strand, counting down.
GGGGAACTACTGAATGACAAAGAGACTCTCCTAATATCTACTCTCTCCAGGCTTTTACAAAGAAACTCTGCAGGTTCTTCGATCTGGTCCTTCCAGAATGAGAGGCTGCCAGACGGTTATTTTCCATAAAACAAGGTAACAGCAGAGTAACTGATTACATCATCGATTTTCACTCCATAGCGTCTGGCAGCCACTGGAATGAGGAGGCCCTCACTGACGCATTTTACAGAGGCCTGAATGATAACATTAAATATGGTTTGGCAACCAAACGTTACCCTGACTCTTTACGGGACCTTGAAGACTTGTCCACCAGGGTGGACTTAAGACTGGCCGAACGGGCACGTGAACGAGGAACTAAGACTCCCCCAGTTTCCAAAAGTGCTGATGAGTTGCGGTTCTTACCACGACCTGCTGACTCTATTCCTGTTTCTTCTCCCCAGACTGCAGAGGAACCTATGCAGTTGGGTAGGGGCCAACTCACGCAGACAGAACGCGAGAGGAGACGAAAGGGATGTCTCTGCTTCTACTGTGGGGAGGCAGGTCACATTGTCGCCAACTGTTAGGTAAAAGGGGGCGCTCAGTAGATGCGAGGAGATGTCTACTGAGTCGAGCCCATCCCAAAGAACTCTCCTCACCATTTGTTGTATCAGCTCACCTCATCACACCAGAGAAGTTCCGGTCCACAGTTAAGGTGCTTATTGACTCTGGGGCTGACACTGAATTTATTGACTATGATTTTGCTAAATCTGCTGGAATAACACTCTGTAAATCATCTCATGAACTCTCTGTGGTGGCTCTCGACGGCCATCCTTTGAACTCCTCCTCATTGGTAACTGAACCTGTGGTTTTGTGTCTTGGTGGTAACCATAAAGAGAACATTACCTTTTTGGTTATAAATTCCCCCCAGGCTCCTATTGTGTTAGGAGCCACTTGGTTAGTTAAACACAACCCACATCTTGACTGGAGGAGGAAGGAGATTTTGGGTGGTCAGAAGAGTGTTTGAACACATGTCTGTTTGATGCTGTGGTACCTGTCGAAGCCGTTGCCCACAATGAGAGTTATTACCTAGACATTTCAAAAGTTCCCAAGGAGTACCATGATTTAAAGGAGGTGTTCAATAAGACTAGGGCGACTTCACTGCCTCCACACCACCCATATGACTGTGCAATATATCTGCTTCCAGGCTCCACTCCTCCAAGAGGAGCTTTGTACGCTCTCTCTGTTCCTGAACAGCAGTCCATGAGGGAGTACATCTAGGACTCGTTACGGTCTGGCATCATCTGACCATCTGCCTCACCTGCCGGTGCAGGGTTTTTCTTTGTTAAGACGAAAGATGGTTCTCTTCGTCCCTGCATCGATTTTAGGGGCCTAAATAAAATCACGGTCAAAAATAAGTACTCTCTACCACACATGACTTCCGCTTTTGACTCTCTGCAAGGAGCCAACATCTTTAATAAGTTAGACCTTCGCAATGCTTATCACTTGGTCCGTATCCGTGAGGGTAATGAGTGGAAAACAGCCTTTAACACTCCCTCTGGTCACTACGAGTACTTGGTCATGCCCTTTGGTTTGACAAACGCACCAGCTGTTTTCCAAACCTTAGTCAATGATGTATTGAGAGACATGATAAACAAATTTGTATTTGTTTACCTTGATGACATTCTGATTTTTTCTAAAGACCTTGATTCTCACTGCAAGCAAGTGAGATCTGTACTCACCAGGCTCATTCAAAATGGCCTGTTTGTCAAGGCCGAGAAATGTGATTGTCATGTGTCAACTACATTGTTTCTCGGTTTTATTGTTTCTCTCAACAAAATGGAGATGTATGCTAACAAGGTCTCGGCTGTGGTGGATTGGCCCACCCCGAAGGACCGCAAACAGCTTCAGCAGTTCTTGGGGTTTGCCAATTTTTACAGGCGTTTCATTAAAGGCTATAGCCAGAAGGCTAAGCCTCTTCACAAACTCACGTCCACCAAGACTCGTTTTTACTGGACCGCCGCAGCAGACACCACTTTTAATGATCTCAAATCTTTGTTTGTTTCTGCGCCAATTCTCCAGGCCCCCAACCCCGATGAACCTTTTATGGTTGAGGTTGATGCTTCCAGTACTGGGATGGGGGCCGTTCTGAGTCAGCGCGGCCAGGAGGGACGTCTTCATCCTTGTGCTTTTTTCCCTGGAGTCTCTCCTTGGCCGAGCACAACTATGATGTGGGAGATCGGGAGCTTCTTGCCGTTAAACTCGCCCTGGAGCAGTGGCGTCACTGGCTGGAGGGCTCCAGGTTCCCGTTCCAGGTGTGGACTGATCACAAGAACCTGGAGTACCTCAGGTCTGCTCGCCACCTTAATCCTCGTCAGGCCAGGTGGGCACTGTTTTTCTCTTGTTTTAACTTCACCCTGTCATACCGACCTGGTGAGAAGAATGTTAAACCTGATACCCTATTATGTGTTTTGGAGGAGGATAATTCCCCCTCTGCTCAGGAGGAGAGTTTTATCCTCCCTGAGAGTGCTCGCCTGGCCATCACTCAGTTAGAGCCTGAGGAGCTCCAGCCGATCATGTCCTCCTCCTGCCAATTGTCCTCAGAACCGTTTGTATGTACCCACTAATACGGTCAAGAAGGTTTTAGATTTTTGTCACAACTCTTTGTTATATTGTCACCCAGGTTTCACAAAAACTTTATCCCTTGTCAGAGCTCAATTTTGGTGGGAGACCATGTCCAGAGATGTTCGTGCCTATGTGCAATCATGTCCAACATGTTCCCAGTCCAAGACCTCCAGACGCCCTCGTTCGGGATTACTTCATCCTCTCCCTTGTCCATCACGTCCCTGGTCGCCCATAGGTATGGATTTTATAACAGGTCTCCCACCTTCAAATAATTTTACGGTCATTTTAACTATCATAGACCGTTTTTCTAAAATGGTTCACCTAGTTCCTCTGCAGAAGCTACCCTCCTCCAAGGACCTAGCCCACATTATGGCTCGGGAGGTTTTTAGGCTCCATGGACTGCCATTGGACATTGTCTCCGATCGGGGGCCTCAGTTTGTCTCCCACTTCTGGAAGGAGTTTTGTGACCTTCTGGGTATTTCCATTAGTCTCTCCTCTGGCTTCCACCCTGAGTCTGATGGCCAGACGGAGAGGACTAATCAAGAGGTGGAGGGCAAACTGAGGCTCTTATGCCAAAAGGACCCTGAGAAATGGAGCTCATCACTGCCCTGGGTTGAACATGCCCTTATTTCTGTCCCCTCCTCAGCCACCGGTTTGTCCCCTTTTTATGTTGTTTTTGGTTTTCAACCCCCTATTATATCAGTGCAGGAACGTGAAGCTTCAGTTCCTCAGCCCACATGGCTGCCCTTCGCTGTCAGAGAGTCTGGAGGAGGGCTAAACAGGCTCTTTTAAAATCCAGGGCAGCCTACACTAGGAAGGCTGACCGCCACAGAACTCCCCAACCAGACTATACTGTGGGACAGAGTGTGGTTGTCCACTAAGGACCTCCCTCTTAAGGTCACGTCCCACAAACTCGCCCCCCGCTTCATCAGACCCTTTCCCATCTCCAAAGTTATTAACCCTAATTCTGTTCGCCTGTCATTGCCTAAGTCTTTTCGTGTTCACCCCGCATTCCATGTCTCTTGTGTCAAGCCAGTAATTTCCTCCCAGTACCACTCCCCTGTTTGCTCCACCCTATCCGCCCGTCTGATTGATGGCTCTCCCGCCTACACTGTTAGCCGACTCCTCCATTCTAGACGAAGGGGTCCAGTACCTCATCGATTGGGAGGGATACGGACCGGAGGAGCGGTCCTGGGTTCCCTCCCGTCACATCCTGGACCACAATCTCATCTGGGACTTTCATCGCCTGCATCCCGAGCAACCTAGTGGAACGCCGGGAGGCGTTCCTTGAGGGGGGGATCTGTCACGAATCACAATCCATAGATTATATTTTCTGTCACCCTGATCACTCTTTAAAGTTTGCTATAGATCTTTTCTGTGAGTTTCATTTATTCTGTCCGCTCTGGTAATGTTTTGTGTACGTGAGATTTAGTTTGTCTTCTTTGCATGCTGGTTGAGGGTGATGTCACGGTTGTTTAGTTTTGTCTTCACTGCAGCCAGCAGCAGCTGATTGATCTCAACTGGCTGCACCTATCTCTCTCACCCTTTAAAAGCTGCACTCTTTCTCCTCTTCAGTGCCCGGTAGTTGAAAACAGTTCTCTGCAAGTAAATACCTTGTGTTCTTGATCCTGCCTTGTCCCCCCCATAGCCTTTCATGTTCCCTTGTCATAGTTTACCTGTCTCCTCGTTCTTGTCCTGCTCCTGGTTCCTGTCCTCCCCTCTTGGCTTGACCTCCCAGCTCCTGGACCCACGACTCATCTGGACATCATCTCTCACTCGACCCTTTGGATTATTACGTTTTCTGCTTTCGGTTCTGACCTTC
>NC_056501.1:48278393-48287180 GCF_014905685.2 Nematolebias whitei | reverse complement strand
AGTGTCCCACGCTCGTGGGCGTCTGGACATGCTTTGTTCAAAAAGATGTTGAACTCTGCAGGTGAGTTAGCGTAGCCAAAGGGACACCTGGTAAAGGTGTATTGTCGGCTGCCAAAAGTGAAAGCTAGTTTGTGTTGATCCTCGGCGCGCACAGGGATGGTCCAAAAACCAGAGGCGACGTCAAGGGTCGAGAAGTACTTACCATCGGTGACCTTTGGCAGTTCCTGATGGAGCTGAGTCATTGGCCACCTGGATAAGGGTACTTGTTTATTTAGCTTCCTGTAGTCTATGGTAAGTCTCCACTTACCATTTGGTTTTAAAACTGGCCATAGAGGCGCAGAGTAGGTTCTATTACATTGTCTGATTATACCTTTGACCAAAAGGTCATCAATGATCTCCTGGACAGGCTGGTGTGCCGCCAGAGGGATCTTGTATTGTCTGACAAATGTTGGCGGTGCGTTGGGTGGGGTTGGGATTCTCACTGCGTGGAGTGAGGTCAACCCGCAATCTGTTGAATCAGTTGAGAATGACTTTTCATATTTTAGAAGAACTTGGCGTAGTTTGTCTCTTTCTTCATCAGATGTCAGAGCGTCGGCTTGGGCGACCACCTGATCAATCTGTGATGAGACTGTTAAGGGTTCTTGCTCCTTGGGGAGCTCCATCGAATCCCTTTCTGAGTCGTCGGGCCTGTCTATGGGTAGAACACCATAGGTTTGAGGTCCTTGGTCGACATCATTGGTTGAGAAAAGAGCTATGGCCTGTGTTGGTTTTGTGAACCATACTGGCCCAGCTTCTTGACTCGGTACCAGGTTGTCTGGGAGTCCTCCCAGAAATGGAATGCCTAGTTCAAAATCATGAAAGTCAGTTGAAATCAACCATCCTAGCATAGTGTTTTTTGGGATCAGCACCTCATCCATGCCTGTGTTACACACAGCAATAGATGTGGTCCTGGAGTCAAGACTCACCTGGTTCGTGGCTTCCACGGACAGTCCCAAGTTGAAAAATGCAGGAGAGGGTTGAAAATATGCCTGTTTATGGCTAATAGCTTGTCCAGCTATTATGTGGATTTGCACCATTAGGTTAATCACCTGAGGTGGTACTGTGGTGTCCTGGTTGCTAGCAACCTGACAGGCCTCTGGAATGGTCTGCCCAGCCTTAAGGCTCGCTGTGTCTAGCACAGGAGGATCCTTTGTGGCTGGTTTGAGGGACCACAGCACCTTGTTGATGGTGTCTACATGGACACCCAACCTTACCAAAATGTCAGAGCCTATGTAGGATGCATGTGGTAAGTTTTGGATAGTGAGAAACGGGTGAACCAGTTCTCGTTGATTCCAGTTCAGTTTCAGGTTAATGACTCCTTCTGCGGTCATTACCTGTGAACTATTGGGAACTAATGGAAAGCGGAAAGCTTTTTTTATTAGTTCTAGACCAACGTGTTTGTGAGCCAAGGTTTCGTAGAAAGCTCGGTTAATTGCTGATTTATCTGTCCACAGAGACAGTACAGCATCGTTGGTGTGGGACCCTTGGATCTCTACACCCTTAACTACCAGTGGTAGGTAGTGTTTGGTGGACTCTGGCTGCTCCAGCTCACAGAGGAGGCTGTCTTGTTGAGTCAGAGTTTGGATCTCTTGGTGGGTCTCTTTGGTTTCACATGGTGTCAGAGGAGTACTCACCGGGCTCGTGTCCTCGGCTGAGGAGTCCTTTGTGCCTTCCGCGGTACCTGCTGTTGGGCAGGCTGTGTCACACTCCGGAGGCGTTTCTATTGGCAGTGGTTTGCTCACTGTTGTCCACATTGTTTGATCACCATAATCTATAATCGCGTTAAAGCGATTTATAAAATCCTGGCCAACCAAAAATGGGAATGAGTCAACATGGGTCACGTGTACCGGATGGTACAGTGTCATATTGCCAATCTGCATGTGAACCATTGCTATAGCTGTCAGGGTTGTTTTATTCTCCGAGAGACCCTGCATTTCTATAGCACAATCAGATAGAGGTATTATCCTGTTTTTCTCGGCTGCGGCTGTCCTCAGCTCCTCGAACAGTTTAGCTGACATAATTGTTATGTCTGCCCCACCGTCCAAGAGTGCTTCGTGGGTGAGGACACCTTCGAGTGTTACTGACAGGTACGCCTTTTTGGCGGCCCCCTTTCTGATAAAGTTACACAGAAACCTTTTGGTTTTTTTCTGACGCTTCTTCACGCGTTCAGATTTATCTGTGTAATCTTGGTTTGTCTGAACCGTTAGCACAGCTGTAGCTGTTTCTGCGTGTTCAGCCTGCGATGACTCGTCATCGTTTGTGTGTGTGATTACCCCCCTTTCATCCGATGAGGGGTTGTTTGAGGCAACAACAGCAGCGTCTTGGTGTGTTTCACCGACGTCTGTAGTGTTGTCGTTCGCGTCCAGAGATGTAATAGTGAGTACCTCACTGCATAGTGCTTTTGGTCGGCTTCCCTTGTCAGTGTGTTTCAAGTCTTCTAACATTTCACGCAATTTTTCTGTCTCTTCCGAGCTCAGAGGTGGAGGGCCTTTTTTCTGGGATTTTTGTGATTTTTTCGCCTCTGGACGTTTTGTCCGAGGTGGGGGGCGGCTAGGTACGTCTTTTTGGGGTTCCTCTCGGTTCCCATTTTTTTGCGTCCTCCGCTGGTCCCATTTACGATAATCACGTTCGTCCTCTGAAGGAGGAGCCTTTTTGTCCCAGCGTGCACCTTCATGATGCGGTTTGTTAGTCTGAAAATACTGCCTTTTTTCTCCTTTTTTAGGAGGAGGTGGCGATGAACGCCTTCCTTCTAATTCTAGGGAGTGGGGTTTAACCTTTACACCAGGAAACACTTCTATGGGCGTCTTGGCATGACAACGTGCCTCAAACACGTTCACAGCACACTGTTTAATCTCACTGATGGATTTTTCTCTGTAATTTGCCATCATTTGCACTGACGTTTGTATGTCAGGGTGGAGATTTTTGCTGAAAACAAATTTAAAACCTTCATCTTCCTCCATCCCGGTTTCATTTCTGTTACCAAAATAAGCTTGGAAGATTCTTTTGTAATAAACTTTTGGATGTTCAGCTTTACCCTGCGTGACCTTTTCTGCGGCTGGGTATCCAGCTGGTCCTGTGCAGGTATCATACTCTTTAATCAGAGCTTCACACAGAAGTTTGTAATCTCTTCTCGTTGCATCTGGTAGACGCTCGATGAAGGTATACACCTCTCTGTCCGAAGTGAGTCGTATCAGACTGATTTTATCTTCTACCGTAGCGTTAGGATGAGATCTCAATCTGAACTCCAGATCTCTGAGGTACGCTTTTGTTCCAGCGGAGCCCAACGGTCCAGGGACAAAACGTTGTACATATTTTGAGATTTTTTGCAAGTCATCCATTGATGGAGAAGATATCAATGGTCTCACATGCGTGATCAGTTGTGGGGGTGTTGCTCTGCCCGTTTGTGTAGGTGTTAGGATGGGTCTAAAAGCACCGGGTGAGTAAAGAGGTTGTTGAGTTATTGGTGTATTACCCCGACTTTGTTCAGGGTCTGGTTTGGATTCCAGGTCACCTTGCCCAACTTCCTTACCTTTATCAATTTCTGCTTTTAGTTTCGCCTCACATTTTTTTAAATGTTCCTGGGATGTAAAATAGTCATCTTTTAAACGCATATGTAGCTCTTGTACAATTTGTTTATCTATTTTGCATTGGTCCAGTTCCATTTTTGCGAGTTGCAATTGTTGTTGTAGCACATCGTTATCTGCACACGTGGCTTGGTACTGACGGTCTATTTCTTTAATCTTTTCATAAGATTTTGTTTCTAGTGACGCCTGCATTTCTGCGAGCTCCTCCTCATGTCTTTTAGACATCCAGACAAGGCGTTCCGACCGTTCATCCAATTCAGCTTTTAGAAGCAGAGAGATTTTTGCTAACCGTTCATGGCTAAGCTTTTTACTCTCTGTATTTAATGTTCCTGCGGCCAAACTTTTCAGCTCTTCTTGTCTTTGAGCTTCATTAAGTTGTTCTAATTGCTGTATTTCATTGCCAATGAGTGGAGTTGTTAAAATATGTAAGGCCCCCAAAATGATATCATCATTTGTTGGTTTTGAAAAGTTGTCTTCTTCTTCGTCGCTTGCCATTTTTCTTCTATTTAAAGATTAAACAGGAGAATTTTAATGTTTTAGGTTTTTCAAAATAAATAAAATCAGCAAAGTCTCTTTGTCTGATATATTTACTTTTATTTAGTGATTTATCAATTAAACGTGCACTATCCTTTTAGCAAATGAGTAAACTTTTTCCAACTTTGTGAAAATCTGTAACTGTTTCTATTTTTAACAAGTTAATGTTTATTTTGTACCTTAGTTTTAAGGGATTACCAGTGAAATAAAACTTTTTTGGTAAATGCTCTTTGCATAAATACCTTATAACTTTTAAAATGCAAGATAACAGTAATTTTCAGCTTTAAGGAACGTTTATTAACTCAAAAATGCCTTTTAGAAAAATTAAAACGTTTAATTTCACTATTTAGACCTAATAAGCGAGTGAAACCTGTCTTCTCAAGTTTCGCCAGAAGATGTCAGTATTACCTCAACAATTTTAACTCCGACACTGTTTGTGTTGTCCAGTAGGGGTCGCTATGACTTCCTGTGGCGTTCGGTTGACATCCTGTTGTTAGCCGCTTAGCTTGAAGTTAGCTTCGGCTAAACTCGGTTAAAATCAACATTTCTGAACGGATTTTTTACACAAACGTGGCAAAATTTCAACAAGCACGACTTCTTAGCATGAACATGAGTTTTTGTGGAACAATATTGCAGCTTTATTTAGTGATTTTAAGCGTAGTGAAGGCCCCGGTGGTTATGCTGTTAGCTTAAAATTAGCATCGCTAGCATTGTTTAAAAACATCATTTAATGACGAATTTTAAACTCTAACGTGGCAAAATTTCAGCGAATATGCTTCGAAGCATTTAACCAGCGTATCAAAATCACTTTAAAGGCGCTTTTCAGCTTTAAAAAGCAGATTTTATTTCCCTATGAAAACGAATTTCATTTCTGGGTCACGTGACTGAAATCACCAATGGCAAAGCAGCGCAGGGTTGAGAGGGGATGACGTAGCCACGCCAGTCAACCTTCTCAGCAAATCAGAGCGCTCCACACAGCAATATTCAACCAATCAGAAAACGTTTGCAGCCAGCATGCTAGGTTTAGCCTGAAAAATAGTTCGTCAGCTTTTCGTCTTTTAAACTGTCAAAATGCACTTTTTCTGTTAAAAATTGTAACGAATAACTCTTAACTGTGTTCTGAGACGGCGCTCAGCTTTTAAAACGTTTATCCATCTATTCAAAATACTCGTTCAAACTGAACAGAACCGAACCGGACTACAGTCCTGGTCTTTCAGCAGAACCTCGTCTTTTAAACAGAATCAACGTTTGCACAGCTCATAAGCTTAACAACACTTAACAGCGTACAAATTCAGCTTTCATAAAGACTCAATGACACAATTTCAGCTTTTAAAACATTGCCAGCGTGACAGCAAAGGTGTAAGCGCGCAGCTCCAGCTCGCTGCGTAAACATGCAGTATTTCAGCACAGCTAATAAACTGTTATTTTTCAACATGCCAACATGAAAAATCAATGTTTACACGAATTCACAATCATTTATGAGACTTTACGGTCCACCAGTTGTAGTAGTCACGTAGGTACGTGCCACTAGTTGTAGTATGACAATATAGGGAAATATATATGCATACTTTTCACGAGTTCCTCATCTTTCTGACTGTGTAATGTCGTGCCTTGAATTTAACAGAAATGTAACGCGAGACGTTATTTATCTTTGACCCATCAAAATGAATGCGGTCATTTATTTTCAGAATCAAAGTTTAACATCAAACATTTACATTAATTTGGCAAAATATGAAAATAATAACAGACAAGTTTCACATAAAAGGGACATCGATCACTCTGCGGTAAACGAGGACTTTGCTTCAGATATTTCTAAAATATCTGTACTGATTTTATGAGAAAGAGGAGAGTTTTAAGATGAAATGGAGTTATCTTACAGAGAGATATGTGAGGGAATTAATCTGTTTGTCCAGAACATGCACGCTTCATCAGATCTCAGCTTGCCTCCGGTACACTTTAGTCGAAGAAGAAACTGTTACCTGGTCGATGATAGATCAGCTCGATAGAGAATCCTCCAGACTTTTTCAGCGTCTCCGTTGAGAGCAGCTGAAATCCTTAGATAGTCGTGTGTGGTTTGTTCAAACAGAAATTATAATCCCAAAACGTCTCTGGGTCATCCTGAACGCGTTTGCACCCAAGAACTCTGAACTCCTTTCATTCTTCAGAACTTCTCAGACTCTAACAGAATCTTTCAACTCCAGCAACTCTCTAGTTCTTCATCTCCTCAGCCTCTGGAACTCTCTGGAATTCTTTCCCAGACTCTCCCGACTCTCCCGAATTCTCCTGAATTCTTTCGAATTCTCCTGAATTCTCCTGAATTCTCCCGAATTCTCCTGAATTCTCCTGAATTCTCCTGAATTCTAACATGAACTGGGAAATTGCCACATTTTAAATGGGTCGACTTCCGGTTCATTTGAGAGCTTTTGATTGGTCGATGGACCAGAAATAGAGGTGTGGTTTGTGATGTAAGATGTTATCATAAGTCAAGGATTGTTTTCAACATACAGAAAAGATTATTGCAGACGACCAGACTTCGTGGAGTCTCACGCTGTTGTATCTTCTCAAATAGTAAAACATGACATTTCTTCTCAGTAAACATTTTAGTTGACCGAAAACCGACCTTTAACATACTTACATTACTTGGCTCATTTCAGACAGAGAATCAAGAAATGCATATTAACCTGATTTCTTCTTTAAATGAGGAATAAAAATCATTACTTACTGTTTATGTAAAATAAAAATGAGTAGTTCTCTTCAACCTGTAACATTGAGTGAACTAACACAATTTTGATTATCAAACATTTGTAAAACAGTGATGATCATAAAAATTGTCTTTTCTGCTTGATTAATTCAAGAAAGAAAGTCACCAGATGGCTCAGACTGTATTCAGATCAATGAAATAACAGTCCCTGTCCATCTGATAGATTTGAGGTCATCAGGGTCAGATCAGGGTCAGATCAGGTTCACTACACAACGCTCATACCTCCATAGCCACAGGTATGTCCCCTTTTGAGGCTTCTCTGGGTTACTTGCCTCCTTTGTTCCCCAGCCAGGAGACGGACATTTCGGTGCCTTCAGTTCAGCACCATTTTCGCCGCTGTCGACGCATCTGGCGCCAAGCAAGAGCAGCACTGTTACGCACGGCAGAGCAGAATAAAAGGTTTGCGGACCGGCACCGATCCGCCGCACCATCCTATCGGGTGGGACAGAGAGTTTGGCTTTCTACCAGAGACATCACCCTGAAGGACATTCCCAGGAAGTTGGCACCCAAGTTCATTGGTCCATTCCCTATAATCAAGATCGTCAACGATCCGTGAGGGGGGGTACTGTAAGAGTGACACTCACTGCAGCTCCAAGATGGCCGCTAATCAGCATCAGCTGACGGCTATCCACCTGATGAGCTACAACCATACTTAAGGCTGCAGTTGAGTCCTACTCTTCGCTGGAGCATTGTTCCCTTATTACGGTACTGATGCTTCCAGCCAGTCTTGTGTTTATGCTAAGAAATACTTACCTTGTTTTTGTGTGCCTACAGCCATCTCGTTTCGACCTTCCACGTTTGGATTCATGTTTTTGGTGCCTTGTTCTCCTGCCACGTGCCTGACCTGCCTCTCCTCTGTGACTCAGTTGGATTCATTCAGGACACCTTCACATCCTCCATCTGTAAGACCAAACAAAGAAATTGAATATTACATGCGACAACTCCTTGGCCTATCCCTTCCTGACGTTTGCAATTCCTCCTTCAGGGATTCCAGAGGAACCATCTTGTATATTTGTAAATATCACTGTAAATAATAAACATTGTCACTTTTCTACTTCGCCTTGTGTCGTCTCGGGTCTCGTTACAAACTGGGTTGCCCTTAATCATAACAGTAGGCAGCACGGTGGCGCAACTGGTAGAGCTGCTGCCTCTCAGCGAGCAGGTCCTTGGTTCAAACCCCGGTCCAGTGGCCTTTTTGGGTGGAGTTTGCATGTTCTCTCCGTGCATGCGTGGGTTTTCTCCGGGTACTCCGGTTTCCTCCCACAGACACAGACCAAAAACATGCATGTTAGGCTGATTGGTAACTCTAAATTGTCCCTAGGTGTGAGTGAGAGAGTGAATGGTTGTTTGTCTCGTTTGTCTCTATGTGGCCCTGTGATGGACTTGCGACCCGTCCAGGGTGTACCCCGCCCCTCGCACAGTGATTGCTGGACATGGGCACCGGTGACCCCCGTGACCCAGAATGGAATAAACGGGTAAAGAAAATGGATGGATGGATAGCTCTATCTTATATTACATATCTTAGTTGGCAGCTCAGAACACCACATACAGAACACCATGGACTTTGTGGATAAGGTGAGGGATGTCATCATGGAGACTGATGAAACAATGGTCTCTTTTGATGTCACATCACTCTTTACGTGCATTCCAGTTGATGATGCAGTAGAGGTGGTCAGTTTAAGATTAAAATGGAGGAGGCAGAAAAGAGAGCCTTGACGTCCTTTTCAGGGACACCACCAAGTCATTGGTTCAGGTATGTTGACGACACCTGGGTTAAAATTAAATCTCAGGAAGTCCAACATTTTACTGACCACATCAACTCTGTGGATAAATACATCAAGTTCACACGAGAAGATGTAAAAAATGGCA
>NC_056501.1:48271301-48278293 GCF_014905685.2 Nematolebias whitei | reverse complement strand
ACTGCAGCCTTAAGTATGGTTGTAGCTCATCAGGTGGATAGCCGTCAGCTGATGCTGATTAGCGGCCATCTTGGAGCTGCAGTGAGTGTCACTCTTACACCTACAAGATAGAGCTAGGTTGTTCAAAAAAATTCAAATTCAAAAATACTTTATTAATCCCAAAAGTGAAAATATTTGTTGTTGTAACTCGTTATCCTCGTTTCATAAAGAGATGTTATAGATACTGATGGCTGTAGGCAGGAAGGATCTCTTGTAAAGGTCCATCCCACAGTGGATCCTAAGAAACTGGCCGCAGATGCAGTCCGATCCGTCCACTCAGTCTTGGCTGGCCTCTCGGTTCCCCGGAGCTGTATGACCGCCCGAATGCTGGGCAGAACTCCTCCCAGAGGGATGGCCACTCCTCCCAGCAGTCTGCCGAGCTCCTCGTCGCTGCGAACAGCCAACTGTAGGTGCCGAGGGACGATCCTGTCCTTCTGCTGTCATGAGCCGTGTTTCCTGATAGTTCCAGGATCTCAGTGGTCAGGCACTATAGCACAGCTGGAAGGTAGATGAGAATGCATCCACAGAACATCCTTTAACTCATTTGAGATTTTGGGCTGTACTTGTGATATTATTTGAACTTTTGAGATGTTAATCAGCTGCTGTTGGTTGTAGATATCTGCCTTGTTGCCAATGTTACGCATCATAACAAATGTCCAAAACTAAAACAGTTTCAGTAAAAATCCTTCCAGCTGCCCAGCATCCAATACCAGAGGAAACAAACATCCAAAAAAATGGGCTTTATATCCAGAAAAAGAGGAATTAAAGTTTCCAAAAGCAAAATCTCAGAATGAAAGTAACAGAGCTGCTCCAACATGCAGCCACTTTGAGCGGCGCAGTTCTAGAACATGCATGGCTTTCCACCATCTCTCCTTTGTGTCATGACTATGTGTTGAGAGTTTGTAGGTTAGAAGTAAGATTTTGAATTCAGTTCTGGACTTTACAGGGAGCCATTGGAGAGAAATTAAAACTGGAGACATATGAGCTCTCCTACCAACTCCAGTTAAGACTCTGGCAGCAGTATTTTAGATTAACTGAAGATCTAAAAAAGTCAATCTGGTCCTCTGGACATTCAAAAAACAAAACAAAGTAAAACAACAAATAAATTGTAGAAACGTTTCATCTTTCATCCCAAAGACTTCTTTAGTCTGAGGAGCTGTATTCAGCTCAGTCTTATAAAGAGCACCTTCATTTAGTGGATCAACCAGTTTGCTGCTGACAGCCAAAACCAGCTGCTCACATGATCAAGGAGGACCATACCCTAACGATAGATCGTTAGCACCAAGATGGCTGTTTGCTATTCAAAGGGGGCTGTTACACTAGCAATAACAGCATTGTAAATGGATGGTAAATGGACTGTACTTATAGCGCCTGTCTATCTTATTAAGATACTCAAAGCGCTTTACATCCCAATCTGTGTCCTCATTTACCCATTCATACAGCACTCTACTAGATTTCTACAAAGCTAATTGAACAAATCATTCTAAAGACACTAATCAGTGCTTTATCACATTCATACACCGATGGGACACACATCGGAGGCAACAAGGGGTTCAGTGTCTTGCCCAGGGACACTTCGGCATGTGACTGCTTAAGGAATTGAACTTCCAAACTCTTGCATTGGAGGACAACTGTTTTAACCACTCAGCCACAGCCGCCCCAAAATTCAAGGAGGGAGAAAGACTGAAAAATTTATTCATAAGCTGTGCAGGCCCAAAAACTAAAACCTCAGTCCTGTCTGTATGCAAAAGCAGAAAATTTAGGATCATACAAGTTTTTATGTCTTTAAGACATGCTTGTAGTCTAAGTAACTGATTGGATTCATTGGGTTTAATGGACAAATATAACTGTGTATCATGGGCATATAACAATGAAAATTTATCCCATGCTCTTTAATAACTTTACCTAAAGGAAGCATATGTGTTTGTCCACACACTGAACCCTGAGGAACCCCATGACTAACTGGTGTATGAAGTAGATTTATTATTTACATTTACAAATTGGAATATGTCTGATAAATATGATTTAAAGAAATTTAGGGCCATTCCTGTAATTTCAATATCATATTCAAGTCTCTGTAGTAAATCCAACAATTTTCAGTGAGGTCATCTGGACAGTTTCTTTTTTTTAATTTTTTTTTTTTTTTGCTGAAACGTTTCACCATCCACCCGGAAGGCTTCAAGAGTCAAGGAAACACACATCACAAAACTGATTTCTCCTCCAAATGCTTATTCCAAAGTGGAACAAACCAGTTATGTTGGTGCTAAGATGGTGTCTTTGGCACGCTCCCTCCTCTGGTGCTGGCCCTCTTCCTCGTCAACAGTCATGTCAAACTGGTTCAAAACTATAAAAGTCCATGCTCAATAATCCAGGTATACAATCCAACGATTTTCAGTCAGGTCATCTGGACAGTTTCTTTTTTTCCTGAACCGTTTCACCTTCCATCCCCAAACTTGTTCCACTTTGGAGTAAGCTGTTGGGGGAATAATCAATTTTGTGTTGTGTGTTTCCTTGACTGATGAAGCCTTCCGGATCGAAGGCAAAACGTTTCAGCACAAAAAATAAACTTGTCCAGATGACCTGACTGAAAATAGTTGAATTGTATACCTGGATTATTGAGCATGGAATTTTTTGGTTTCTGTAGTAAAATATTGTGATCAACTGTATCAAATGCAACACTGAGGTCTAACAGGACCAGTATAGACACAAGTCAATTGTCCGAGGCCATGAGAATATCATTAGTAACCACCAGTGCAGATTCAGTGCTGTGGTGATCTCTAAACCCTGACTGAAACTCTTCAAACAGATTATTTCTTTGTAGATGTTCACACAACTAACCAGCAACCATTTTCTTTAGAATTTTTAGATGAATGTTAGATTAAATATAGGTCTATAATGGGTAGGATTCCTGAGTCAAGGTTTTGTTTCTTAAGTAAAGGTTTAATTAGAGCAATCTTAAAGCTCTCTGGTACGTAAGCATTTATTAGAGACCAATTAAGCAGATCCAAGACATGGTTATTAATTAAGGGAAATACGTATTTAAATAGCCTGTTTGGGATGGGATCTAGCAGACATGTGGATGGTTTGGATGAAGCTATTATTTTTGACAATTCAGAGAGCTCAACAGGACAAAAACAGTCCAAACATAAATCAGGATCTGGAGCAGATGATGCAGAAAAGATGCAGAAAGCGAGAACAAAGAGGCACAAGAGCAAACAGTGAAAGGTGCATAGATCCAGCAGAAAAAGGTCTCATAGAGAAGAGTAGAAAGTATGGAGAGAAAGGAACATGGGGTGAGAAAAGAGAGGCTCAAGCGCATGCAGTTAGAGACCCACAGACTGAGGTGAGAGAAGAGTAGAGAAACACACAGCTAGGAAAGAGAGGGCTGGTGACAGAGGGGCACATAGAGCACAGAGTGAGAGCTGCACAGAGTAGACAGAAAGAGGCACACAAAGATATGTAACAGAGTGGCAAAGAGCTGGGAAAGAGACACACAGAGAAATATAGGGATGCACATGGCAGGAAGCCAGAGATGCACAAAAGGGGGAGAGAGAGGTTGCAGAGTGAGAAGTGTAGGGTTTAAGGTTCATAAAGCAGGGAAAGAATGGCAGGTAAACCAGGCAGAGTGATGTGCATTTAGAGCAGCCCTTCTCAAATAGTGGGGCGCCCCGGGGCAATGCTGGGGGGGCAGCGCATGTTCCCCTGTGACCCTGGGGAACATGCTTTTTTTGCAGCAGGAAGGTTGTTTTTTTTCCTCACCATTCTCATTTTGTCACGTGCATTCCGGCAGCTGTTTGCTCGTGTCTCTCAGACTTACTAATAATAAATTTATAAACAAATATGGCTGCCTTGTCGTTTTGGGAGCCATGCTTGAATCGCGTCGCTCCCCTCTTGTGCTGAGAGAATAAATAAATAACTCCGGAGACCTCCTCTGCTGTTTTTATGTCCATGCACGCTGGACATCACTCACAGAATGCATGCAACAAAGAGTAAACTTAAAGCGAGAGCGACACCTGCCCCCTCTTTCCTGTTTTGCGTTGACAAAATGTTTTAGTTTTATTGATGAGTTTGTCAAAACACAAAACACAATTTACAGAAGTAATGTTTAATAAATGTTAGGACTCTATTCTTTGCTAACAAAATTGTATTTTTCAGTATCAAATGTTCAAAAATGTTTACAGTTTAAATAAGGATTTAAGTTTTTTTTTTTTTCAGGAAAACTGATACACTTTATTTTGTTTCTGTTAAAGACTAAAATACAATGTTAATAAAGTTATTCTTCAAGTTGATTTATTTTTTTCCCTTTAACATTAATAAGGATACAATGTTATGCAGAGGTGAACTTATAACAATTTTATAGACAAATTATACTGTTTACAGTCACGATGGAGAGTTAGGGGGGCGCAAAATGTTTACGTCTTCCTGGGGGGCGTAGCAGAAAATAACTGAGAAGCACTGATTTAGAGAGAGGCTGCTGAACGAAAGGTGCTCAAAGAAAAGAGAAGTGCGTGGAGCAGAGAAAGTAAAGAAAGATGCAAAACAGTCAGAACAGGTGCAGCAGCACGGGGGCTATAAGTTATTATTTTCAGTTTATAAATTGCTACATGCCAGTTTGGGATTCGTCTGTCTCTCCTTCCTGTCCTCTCAACCAGCCGGTCAAAGCAGATGGCCTCTTGTCCTGAGCCTGGTTCTGCTGGAAGTTTCTTCCTTTTAAAAGGGAGTTTTTCTTTCCACTGTTGCCACTGTGCTTGCTCAGGATGGGAGACTGCAACGAAGCCAAGATTCAACTTGTCTGCTGGATTCCTTAGATAGAGAACTTTACTAATTGGCTTTTATGTATGTGAATGTTTCTGTAAAGTGCCCTGAGACAAATTTGTTGTGATTTGGCGCTATATAAATGAACTGAATTTAATTGAATTGATTTTCACCCAAATAAATAATTTTAGTCAATACCAAAAGTATAGAAATTGCATACAAGTAAGCAAAAATAGCAAAAAAGGAGACAGTGCTGGTGATAACAAAAACAAAGTAGAGACAACTAATTAAGACTGAGGCTTTCCAGTGGTCGGTCGTTCAACTAAAAAGAGTTGGATCCAAAAACAATATCAAAAAAGAAAATTCACCCAAACACTTGTGACACATGACACACATAAGAAGTGGACCGACACCAAGAGCACATGATGAGGAACCAGCACCACCTTCAGCTCTCAACTTACAAGAACAGAACCAAAGAAGCAAATACAAGGGCGTCAGAAGCATCCGTAATGTGGGGGGACAGTAGGTGCGCGCGTGCGCACGTGTGTGTGCACGTCAAAAAATGTGTTCACTAGTGAACAAAAAAGCAGCATTTCACCTAGATTTCCTTCAATTCCACACATTTAAAACATGTTTCTTACCAAGTTTGTGTAAATTCATCTGTGGATTTTAAAAACATTTTAACTTTAATACACTTTAATACAGAGCATCAGATCTGCATTATTTGTCTTTATAGAGAAATAAAAAACATCACCACTGGACTTTTTTTTACTTGTGTTCAACACTACTCATCTAAATGATGTTTCTCATGAAACTTGAGGACAATAAGGTGTGGGGTTTTAAAGACATTTCAACTTTAATGCACCTGAACACACAGTGTCTCTTACACTTGAAGAGTCTGACAGCGTCACAGTTACTGCTAAGATAAGATGCTACAGACGTAGTGCTCCACTTCTCTCCTCCTAACTGTCAGGGTTTTCTGGTCAGGGCGAACCCAGTAGTGCGGACAGGGACTCAACTCGGCAGAAGTAAAAAAATTGAAATTTAATGATAAATAATAAAATACAAAAATAACAGGCTGACGAGGCAGCACAACTTACAAAACGGGATGAAGGCAGATGAAGGCACGGGAAGCTCAGAGGGATTCAGGAAACTCAGAAGACTCAGAAGACACAGGGACCCAATGAAGACGACGCGACAAAGAACAAGACTGAACAGACGACTTATATACAGGGACAAGACGAGACGTGATTACAAACAGCTGTGACGAGACAAGGGTGGCACCAATTGAACTATCAATCAATCAATCAACCTTTATACAGGTAAATCCCATTGAGCCTCGAGGACTCATTTACAAGAGAGACCTGATTTCAACAAAGAAAGATGACAACAATGGACAACAGCAACAACAATAAACAGTTATAAGAAAAGCATACTACAGTTTTTTTTTTTTTTTTTAACAAATAGGATGGCTAAAAGGAAAAGGTAACAAAACAAAAAACAGCTAGATTCCAAGACAAATGTAGAAAACTAAAAACAGGAACATGTCAGCATTGAACCCTGCCAGGTGTCCAACAGATTCTTAAAGACACTTAGAGAGGTCAAGGTCGAGAGCTTCAAATCTTTTTGTAAGATATTCCAGGAAACAGGAGCGGAATAGGAGAAGGCCCTTTTGCCTAGTTCAGTCCTCACTGAGGGAACACTGCAGGTAATAATGTCCTGAGAGTGCACTCCGTAGCTGCACTCACGCAGAGACATGTAGGAGGAGATGTATGAAGGCAACAGACCAAGAAGTGATTTAAAGATGAAAATGTACCAGTTAGAGAGTCTGCGTGAAGTTAATGATGTCCAGTTAACCAGTGAATACAGGGTGCAGTGGTGGGTACGATAATCACAGCCAGTTATGAATCTTATGCCCCTTTTCCATTAGTACCGGTATGGGCTGGTAGAGCACGGCTCTACTCTACTCGGTACGGTACAGGTTGTGTTTCCATTATGCTTTCAGTACCGGTTCCAGTGGGCGGGGTTCAAATTGACGTCACCACCTCTCACCAGCTGGTGGCGCTGAGACGCAGAAACTGTTTTCAGTACAGGTTGAGAATTTATGTTATTTTGAAGTTGTGTGTATGTATGCATGTATGTGTGTATGTACATGTGTATAAATATATATATATATATATATATATATATATATATAT
>NC_056501.1:48256568-48271201 GCF_014905685.2 Nematolebias whitei | reverse complement strand
TTAAAACTCTGATGAACCAGATTCTACAAAAACATTACATTTAAATTTTTATAGGTTTTCATCATCATTTGATGTATTTGCACTCATTGTGTCTACTTTTAATGTTCATTTTAAATGTGTGGTTTTCTTTCTTGTTCACATATATACATTTTATTTTTAGCTTAGCTTTAAAGTTCTTGTTTTGTGATTTGTACATTTGTGTGTTAAAATAAAGTTGAACTGAAGGTCGTCTCTTCTTTAAACATGTTTGAGGGAAATATTCCTGAGATCCAATAGTTTTGTCTTTTTATGATTTTCAGCTGAGTTAACAGTCATTAAAGTGAAAACAGGATTTCACGATGAAGCTGGCACCGTTTTTTTTTTTTTTTTTTTAATCTTCAACGCTCTGCTGGTCTCACTGATCCTCTCCTCCAGAGAGGAGGAGGCTGGGAGGCTCATCCTCCCAGCTCCAGCTCAGCTGGTGAGTCACAGAGGCCGTTCCAAGGCTCCGAAGGTCCGACCCGCGCAGACAGGCGGGCAGAGACGGGTCTGCGACGAACGGTGGAAGCGATTTTAAAAAACATTTTACGTGTAAAAAAATAATAATCATTTTAAAATCGCTTCAGCATTTTTTAAAAACATTTTTTGTATAAAAACAAAATATTATTTTATTTAAAAATCACTTCCAGCGTCCGTCCCAGACTGTCCAGTCCGCCTGACTGCTGGGTGGGATCGGGGTTCAGCCTTCATGATTACGTGCGGCCGGGGTCTGGCAACGGCCACCTGCAAGCCCCCATCTCCAGCTTCACAGTGACCAGCGGAGCTCTGAGCACACAAGGCTGGTGTCCGGAACCCAAGCCTCCCAGTCGGCACATCGAAGGATCTTCCGCGGTGACCAGCTGAACTTGGAGCCGGGGAGATGACGCCCTGCCCGGCCTGGTGCTCCGAGGCTCCGGAGGGAGGATCGGGTACACCAGCAGAGCTCCATCCAGCTTTCTCTGAATTATGTTGTCAGCCACCAAGCACAAAAAATGCCAGCACATCAGCATTAGACCAAGATGTTGTCAGTATTGTTTTTAAAATCTTTAAAATAAGTCCAGCTGCGGCTCCAGTCCGAGAAATTGCAAATGGCGGATTATTGTTTTGAAACGTTTCTGAAGGATCCAGTGACTCCGCCCCCGACTCCGCCCCCGACCAATCAGTACAGTGTTCTGACGTCACGTTTTTGTACCTCTTCGTGCCGGTTAGAACCACAGAGCCAAGGGTACTGAAAATAGTAACAGGTGCTAAGTACTGGTACTAATGGAAAAGCCTCAGAACCGGGCCAAGTAGGGTCGAGTCGGCCCGTACCGGTACTAATGGAAAATGGGCATTAGTGCACCATGATAGACAGCATCCAACATCTGCAGGGTTCTTGTAGGAGCGTTCATGTAAATAATATCACCATAATCAATTGAGGGAAGGAAAGTCACACAAGGCGTTTTCTAGCATTCAGGGTTAGACAGGAAAGCATTCAGGGTTAGACAGGAAGCATTCAGGGTTAGACAGGAAAACACTAGGGAACAAAGACACAGACCGGGCCACCAAATGGTACCATCCTTACACTAACATGAATGTATGTTTCTGATCAACCTCCTGGCCAACAACTGCCCGCACTAAGCTGCTAAACTGGCGAGCGAGTAACACAGAGGTGTCTCCATCTCCTCTACGTGTGCGTGTTTTCTGCTGAGGCAGGAGGAGACCGGTGGAGAGTTGGAGGTAACCAGGAAAACCTGGAGTGGAGTTTGAGTGGTTTGAGTATTCTCCTATTAATTAAGTGGAATGGATTCATTCACGAAGAAAAATAAACTGCGCCGCCTGAACTAATGTTTTATAGTAAAAGTGTGTGTGTGTGTGTGTGGGGGGGGGGGGGGGGGTCCAAATTAACGTTTTTTTAATGTGGGGGGGACTTGTCCCCTTCACATATAATGGTTGCGATGCCTATGAGCAAATATAATAAACCAAAATGAAACAAAATTGACACAATAAAGAGATACTGAATTTAAAGAGTAAATCAATTTTTAAAAATAGTGTCACGTTTAATTAGCCTCAACTTTCAGGCCAGTGTGTTCTGTCAGTGTATAAACCTTAAGCAATTTTTTTTAATTCAGCCTTTATTTATACAGGTTAGTCTCATTGAGCTACACAGACTCATTTTCAGGAGTGACCTGTAAAGCATTAGTTTATCTTGAAATAACACGCAAAGCAGAGACTCCCATCCAGACTCACTGGCATTTCTAATTAACTTCACCAGCCACACAGAACCACCTCAAAGGTTTCTACCCTACATGTTACCACAGGGTTCATGTTATGGGTGATGCAAACCACAGCCAAACAACTAGGGCAGACCAAACGGAGGGTCGACTGAGTGGAGACCAAGCCAAACAAGCTGAGCAAGAGCCAGCAAACAAAGAAAATCATTTCAATTCAATTCAGTTTATTTATACAGTGCCAAGTCACAACAAAAGTAATCTCAGGGCACTGAACAGAAACATTCATATATAAAAATAATTAGTGAACACTATTTATCTGAGGACCAGACTGCTTTGAGTTTAACTCCATCGCAGAACTCTCATCTTGAGCCAGCATGAAGGCGAAAGTGGAAAGGAAAAATTCCTTCATGAGGAAGAAACCTTCAGCAGAACCAAGCTCAGGACAAGCGGCCATCTGTTTCAACCGGCTGGGTTTGGTAGGAACAGATACACAATGGCAGATCAAGAATCACATGCTAAGATAGAAATGGTATCAAATGAAAACTATTCAATTTTAACAATTCATTTAAGGAAACAAGGTTAATTTGTCCTCTAGTAGTCTAAGCTTAAGGCAGCAAAGAAGCCAACCTTGATTATATGATTTATCAAAAAGGAAAGTCTTAAGCCCAATCTTAAAATACTGAGAAAAAAGAAGTGGGGAAAAAAGCACTAGTTTGCTAAAACACCACAACAGCACAAACTGTAAAGCCGATGTGAAAAATAACTACTCAAGCAAAGCAGCAGGACATCTCACTGCATAGATACCCCTACATCGAGTCTGCTAGCACTAGAAGGTATTTCTCTCCCTTCTTGCCTGTGACCCCCATAGGCCCAGCTACGTCCATGGATACTGAGCCCCAGGGTATGGTGCTTTTGATAGTTTGCCCATCCACTCGGTGCCCTCGCCATCCTGCGTTGTATTGACCACATACTTCGCAGTCCTGCAGCACCATGCAGATTTGTTTTAAAGGGACCCATAGCTCCTGGCTCTCCAACTCCTTACGTGTAGGTTGCACGCCTGCATGACCGAGGCCTTCATGCACGCCCCGCACAACCTCTGACACGTACTCTTCTGGGACCCTCCGACCCTCTGAGGTCCTGTCCCACTTCTCGATCCCGACAAAAACAATTTTTCTCTGCTGGACATAACGATCGACTTCTTCATTGCCCTGCCAGTATTTTCCTTCTCTAGTGTGGGACTTTTGGTGCTCCATTTCTAACTGTAGATTTAGCCTGAGTTCAGCTATTTTCTTCCACAAGTCATGGTGAGCTACCACTTTTCCCTTTGTACTTTCAAATCCATTTTCTTCCCAGTTGGACAAGTCCTCATTCAGGGCTTGTGCACAGTAATGACTGTAAGTCACTACTTTTGCTATTTTCACTTTTTTGTTTGTCACTTCCAGCAGTCCTTCGAGTACTGCCGTTACATCGCCTGTTTGCGCACTTCCTGGCACTCTCCCCCTCCTATGGCAGCACTCGTTACCCTGATATTTAAGGATAAATCCCCAATATGCCACCTGATCAGACCCCTTCTTGGATCCATCCGTGTAGAGAGTCCAGTCATGCATTTTTTGTTTCTCAGGTGTCTCTTTTGTCATTTTTCTGCTTGTCGGCTGTGCCGGTCCTCTCTCTAGATTGGGGTCTAACAAAATGTCTTCCCATCTACCCCACCTTGTGTTGGTAGCTTTGGTACTCTCAATTGTCCCCTTTCTGAGATATTTGTGCACTTGGCTCTGTGTTGTTACTTTAATAGGTTGTCCCTGAGCCAGACCTTTTAGCGTTCCCCAATATCTAGCAAGCACTGCTAACTCTTTTTCTTCCTGAGGAAACTTTTTCACCACTGAGGTTAAAGTGTAACTCCAGAGAGTAACTAAACCTCCATTTTCATTTTTGACTGTTATCATGGCATCGTCTCCCTCACAGCTAACTTCAGCCACGAGTTTTGTCATCAGGCTTCTTGGTTCTAATTGTACCACTTCCTGTATTTTCGTTCTAAGTTCTTCTAGGTCATTTTGGTTTTCAGCAGTCCAAATCCACGCTTTTTTTGTTTTTCTGTTCGTTTTCTCCTTCTCTTTTTTTCAGGCAAGCATACAAGGGTTTGGCATATTTTTGATAGTTATGGACATGATTTCTCACATAGTTACACAGTCCTAAGATCTTTTGCAGCTTGTTTTCAGATTCGGGGGGCTGAATCTGTTCGAGTTTCTCTTTGTAGCCCTCTGAGAGTCCCAGATCGGCGGTCACTTGAAACCCTAGATAGTTTACTCGAAACTGTCCAAACAGACATTTCTTCAGATTCAACTTCAGCCCTGCTTCTGTGACTCACTGCACCACCTTTGCTAATCTTTCTAGATGTTCTTCTTCTGTGTCATCTGTGATAAACACATCATCAATGTAAACTGTAGCACCTAAGTCCTTAAGCACATCCATTATGGCTGATTGGAACACATCTGGAGAGTTTTTGTATCTCTGTGATAATCGCTGCCATACATAGCTTCTCCCTTGATGGGTAAAAGCTGTTTTCCCCTGTGACTGTTTAGCCAGTCTGAGTGAGAAGAATCTGTTTGCCAAGTCAATGCAGGATTTGTACTTTTTCACTTGCAAGGTTTTCAAAGTACCTTGTGGATTGATTAGGCTAGCTCGGTTGGCCACTGTTCGTCTGTTAAGTGCCTTAAAATTAATTACTGGTCGCCATCCTCCTCCGGCAGATTCCGTTTTTTTTTACTGCTTGGATGGGGCTGTTAGTAATAAGATTAGCTTCTTCTCTAATAATTTCGAAAGCACTTAATTCCCTTACAATCTTATTCATTTCTTCAACTGCCCCTGGGTTGGGGGGATACTGTCGCACAGGTGGATGCACTCCTCCTTCGATTGTATGTACAAACTTTTGGCCAAGATCTCCGCAGTCGTTTTTAAATTTGGCTGCAGAGGCCGACTCGATAATCCGTTTTAACTTCTCTTTCCCAGCCGGGGAGAAGTCGCTCTCATTTAGTTTTTGATCTATTACTTCGGGGATATTTCCAGGTTTATACCATTCTTCAATTTCTTTTTTCTCATGAGTTGGCCCTATTTTTACTAACCTGGATTTGAGCATATCCAGTCGTCTATTCAGGGCTCTTCCGTCTTTTCTTGGCTTTCTTAATTCTTTTAAGTCTGTTATCGTTACGAGGTTATAGGGTCCTTTTATCCATATAATTCCTTGCCATGATCCAAAAGACATCTTTTTTATGGTTCCGTTAGCAAATTGAACCGTGAGGTGTCCTATTGTTTTTAGGTTTCTGAGGGTCAGACACCTCTGCCCCAGAGTCTATCAGGTAAGGTTCTCCACTTAGTTTGGTGTATATTTCATCCCCATCCCAATAAGCACCCTCTAGGGTGACCCGCGACCTCTCAGCCATTATTTAGCAGGCCCTCCGCTCCCTTTCACACGGGATTCATGGAGGGCCTTCTTTTCTTCTGGGGTGAGCTTTGCATATTCTTGTAGGGGTATGTATTTGTCCCACTTCTGGGGCGCTGGATTTGTAGCTGGGACTTGAAATTTCTTTGGTTGCTGGTTTCTGTACTGTGATTCTGGCAGCCTAGAGGGTCGCTCTCTGTATTGTGGCTGCTGGAGGGCCTTATCTGCTGCCTTCGGTTGTTTTGGACTTTGTTTCATTTCTTTTTTCTTTCACTCTTCCCAGAACTGCTGTTCTAAATCATAAGACTTCACTGCCTGATCTATTTGGGGGACAGTGGTCTCAAGTAGGGGCATTCTAGCAAAAGTGAGCTCTCCCCTTCTCCCATGTGCTACAATTCTCAAGGCCTTAACATATCTTTTATGGAGAATTGTTTGTTTGAGTTGGTACCAGACTGGTGTAAGGCATTGCCCTTGATCCATGCGTACTTTCGCTCGTTGAATCTGGGAGTCCTCATCATCCATGTTGTCCAGGACCAGCTTTTCATAGTGGCTTTGAGCCGACTCCCCTTTACTTACTGGGTTTGTAGTCACGTTGCCCAGCCACAGCTTTTTTGCTGCGTCACACTCAGTGGAGTTAACTACCATGGGCCACACATCTTTGATGTACTCCTCAGTCGTCTCTGCAGGTCTTTTTTCTCTCACTAAGGTTTTCAGCTTTTTGTACTCACGGTAACTGTCAGTATCTGAGCTGGGGGTTCTGCCTTGCTCCACTTGCCTCGGTTCTGCGGTTGATTAAGGTACATAGTACGATGGATTTGTTTTGGCATGACATGGTTCCTCCTCTTCATCAGCTGATATTTCATCCCACAATTTCTTTTCTGTTTCCTGAACGTATCTGTAGGCAGTATTTTCCATTCTCCTCAACATCACATCGTGTACTATTCCCCAGTAAGCTGTTCTAAATTTACTGGTTAATGGTTTGTGGGCGGCTAAGGTAGGTTATGAGGGCATCATTAAAATATTGGCCCACTCTCCCAATGTAGCTTTAACAGTCAGTTCCACTGTCTCCTCCGACCTGTCTGCCCACACTGATGGAATGTCGTAATGATTTTGGCCAGCTTCGGGGATGTAGGTTCTGCCCATCGCTTGCCTGCACCGGACCGTAACTTAGATCTCTGGCCAACCTTTCTGACACTCTGTGCACATATAGTATTTCTACCTCCTTCTTTTGTCCTTTCCTTTGCCCTATTCTCAACAGTTTGATTGGAACTCCAGGTTGTCCTGCTATTGATCCTAAGCTGGCACTGTCTTCATTGTCTGAGCTTTCTTGGCTCAGACCTGTGTCTGGTTCCGCTCGCGAGCTTTCACCGTTGCTCTCCTCACTTTCACCGTCGCTCTCCTCAGTTTCACCGTCACTCTCCTCACTTTCACCATCGCTCTCCTCACTTTCACCGTCGCTCTTCTCACTTTCACCGTCGCTCTTCTCACTTTCACCGTCGCTCTCCTCACTTTCTCCGTTTAATGGTTGTATTTTTGTGAATGTTCTACATCCTAACCGTCCTATTTGTGATTCTGCACCACTCCTCCTTTGTCTTGTGGCTGAGGTTTCCAAGCCTTTCTCTGAGGGTGAGGTTAAAGGTGTTTTTGGTTCTTGGGAGGTTTCCCTTAAAGGACCCTCATTTTTCTTTACACCTTGCGATGTTGATGGTTTTTCTACGTCTTCTTTCCCTAGCTTTAGGGGTTCCTCGTTTGGTTTCTTGTTCGGTTTTTCATAGAAGCCAAGACCCTAGCTTTTGGATCTTCATCTAGGTGAGTGGGGGTCACGATGACTAACTCCTTTAGCGCTGCTGCGACAGGCATCTCCTTTGCTAAATACATTGCTGAATTAACTGCTACATGCTCAGCCACCTCCCACTGTATATGGTGGTGTCAGGTTCGGCCATCAGGAGTGTTTGAACCCACGTGCAGGAGGATGACGAGGACGCTCGAGGAATAATAAAAATATATTCATTAAACAAAACAAAATCAAAATCAAAATGCTGACTGGGCAGCTACTCACAAAACTGGAAACAGGCAGATTAGAGCTGACAGGACAAAAGGCTGAACACGACACCATGGAAGGATAATCATGAGACAAAGACAAGACACCAGTGAACTGAATATATACACACACACACTGATTAGGACAATGACAGACACCTGTAGTGATTAACATTAGACACAGGTGAGACAGAGGCTGAACACAAGGGAAAACACTGAGTCTGGAAACATGCGGAAACAGACAGAACCAAAACCCCACAGGTGGGACCACAACCCGTCTATGCTCATCACCACCCGTCTAAGATTATGAGCTATGGCTCGGGTAATTCCTTTCTTGAGGGCTTCTAACATTTCCTTTATGTACCCTTCATTGCTGGTCGCTTCTTTGTAACTTTTGATTGGGACATGTATTATGGCATAATGTGGGAGGTCAGCACTGCTGGTTAGGCTCACTTTTGATTCCAAGCCTTTCACCCTTTCTTTTAATAGATGTATCTCTGCCTGATATTCGCTCCCAGCTACTTTCTTTAGAGTTTTCCTGAAAGTTGAATTATGGATTTTATATTTGTGATCGGTGAACACTTACAACCCATCGGCTTCTATTGTCCAAGGATTCCCCTTCAGCCTATACACTCGGGTCCCATTTTAGAATGTTATGACTTGGGCTTCCTCGGGTACTGGTTTGAGGGTCTCTCTCAGCGGGTGTTTGGGCACATCTCTTGGTGACTGCCTAAGCTTTTCTTTCAGCCTCGATTTGGGTCCTCTTTCATCTTCTTTTTGGTTGGGGCTTGGTTCGAGTTTCAGTTCCTGATTTTTCTTTTTAGATTCCCTTTTTCTGGGGGTTTCCTTGGGCAATCCTGAGGGACCCTCCCCAGGATCGCCATTCTCCTATTTTTGATTATCACACGGCTCTAACCTTTGTTGCATTTTTGTTTTTCCTAGGGGTCACATGTTCAACTCTTCCCTGCCTATCCAATGTTTTTTTCATTTTTTTCTGCTAAACATTGGGCAAGGGCATCTAGGTGCCGATCAACTTTTCTTTTTTTGTCTTCCTCGTCCTCAGAAGTCCACTCGCTCTCATTTCTTTCGACTTCGGCTACTGGTTTTAGGTGCTCACCTTCTGAGTCCAGATCTGGGTCACTATTTTTATTAACTATACTGGCTTTGGTCTAGGGGGAAGTTCCCAAATGGGGGGGTTGTATGGGAGGCTGGGTTGTATGATCTTTTTTTCAGCTTGACATCTCTCTGATCTTCCTGTTCTGTCTTAATTGATAAGACTGGTTCACCTTT
Source organism: Nematolebias whitei (assembly GCF_014905685.2). Taxonomy (NCBI): domain Eukaryota; kingdom Metazoa; phylum Chordata; class Actinopteri; order Cyprinodontiformes; family Rivulidae; genus Nematolebias; species Nematolebias whitei. The sequence goes on along the minus strand of NC_056501.1, from coordinate 48,262,204 downwards.
GTGTGTTACAGCTGTTTCCTGTTCCTGCTCCGGGTCGGACTCGTCCTCTGTGTCTCCTGGAGACCCTGTTATCGATCCTCGTTCATTTCCTACCACTGGACTTGGTTGTCTCTCCTTCTTATAACTAGCCAATCTTGCCAACTCATCTGCATACTCCTTAAACCTAGAGGCTGCTTTTGCATCGGGGTTTACTAGAAACAACCCCAGTCCCGATGTCTTAGCTACCATCTTTATTAGGGGATCATAATCAATTGTGGGACTGATCACTACTGCCAGAAGCGTATTTAATGGTGCCTCAATCGTCTGCACCCACCATTGTAGCCACTTTTTGAGTTCTGCTTTTGTTTTTATTCTAGCTGGGTCTCGCACTACTATTTTGTGAAACCCATCTGTTGCTTTATCGCAATAGTACACACTTTGTTCTTTGATGCATCTGATCAGGTTTCGCTACAGAACTTCTTCATCTGTTTTCTAGATTACTGTATTTAAACTCCCCTCCATGGGCTGTCACCTTACCGTGGTGGAGGGGTTTGAATGTCCCAGTGACCCTAAGAGCTATGTTGTCAGGGGCTTTATGCCCCTAGTAGGGTCACCCATGGCAGACAGGTCCTAGGTGAGGAACCAGACAAAGTGCAGCCCAAAAAACCCAGATGATGAGAAAAATAAATGGACCTAATGTTCCCTTGCCCGGACGTGGGTCACCGGGGCCCCACTCTGGAGCCAGGCCTGGAGGTAGGGCACACGGGCGAGCGCCTGGTGGCCGGGCTTTTACCCATGGAGCTCGGCTGGGCACAGCCCGAAGATGAGGCGTGGGTCCCCCTTCCCATGGGCTCACCACCTGTGGGAGGGGCCAAAGAGGTTGGATGCAATGTGGGATGGGTGGTGGCCGAGGGTGGGGACCCTGGCGGTCTGATCCTTGGCTACAGAAGCTGGCTATTGGGACGTGGAATGTCACCTCACTGGTGGGGAAGGAGCCTGAGCTGGTGTGTGAGGCTAAGTTCAGCTAGAAATAGTCGGACTCACCTCTACGCATGGCTCTGGAACCAGTTTCCTTGAGAGGGGCTGGATACTCTTCCACTCTGGAGTTGCCCCTGGTAAGAGGCGCAAAGCAGGAGTGGGCATACTTATTGCCCCCCAACTTGGTGCCTGTGTGTTGGGGTTCACCCTGGTAAATGAGAGGGTGGCCTCCCTCTGCCTACATGTGGGGGGATGGGTTCTGACTGTCGTTTGTGCTTATGCACCAAACGGCAGTTCAGATTATCCACCCTTTCTGGAGTCCTTGGAGGGGGAACTGGAAAGTGCACCTCCTGGGGACTCCCTTGTTCTGCTGGGGGACTTCAATGCTCATGTGGGCAATGACAGTGATACCTGGAGTCAGAGTCAGAGTCAAAGTCAGAGATTCTTTATTGTCATTCGCACCTCATGTGGTACATGTGGTGGAGCGAAATTATGTACACAGGGTCCCAGTTACATCCAACAATAAAATGTATAAGAAAAACAGTAATAACATCCAAGATATGAACTAAGAAAAACATCAACTAAATATACACTAAGCACTCATAACATAAAACATTGAACATCAGCACAAACATGAACATGAGTCTGTGTGAGCAGATGAGCATGCATGAACACATCAACGTTGAAGCAGATCAGCAGCAACATGAAACAGATCAGCAGCAACATGATATGGTTTTTCACAGTGATTATTCTAGTTAGAGATTCATGAGTCTAACAGCCTCAGGGTAGAAGCTGTTCCTCAGTCTAGTGGTTCTACACTTAATGTTCCTTAACCTCCTTCCTGAGGAGAGTGGGGCAAAAAGTGTGTGTGCTGGGTGAGTGGGGTCCTTCATGATGCAGGTGGCCCTCTTCCTGCATCTGGAGGTGTAGATGTCTGTGATGGTGGGGAGGCTGACTCCGACAGATTTCTGTGCAGCCTTCACCACTCTCTGCAAAGCTTTTCTTTCTGCAGCTGTGCAGCCTCCATGCCACACGTTGATGGTGGAACACAGGATGCTCTCCACTGCACACCTGTAGAAGGAGGTGAGGATTGAGCTTCCCAGACCAGCTCGACTCAGCCGTCTGAGGAAGTAGAGTCTCTGATGAGCTTTCTTGATCAGGCTGGTGGTGTTGTTGCTCCAGCTGAGGTTGTCATTCATGTGTACACCCAAGTACTTGTAGCTGGAGACCACTTCCACCGCAGATCCTCTTATGTTCAGGGGGGTGTAGATGTTTTTGTTCCTTCTGAAGTCCACAATCATCTCCTTTGTCTTCTTCACATTGATGTGAAGGTTATTCTCTTTGCACCAGCTCTCCAGGTGTTCCACCTCTTGCCTGTAGCTGGACTCATCATTGTTTGTGATGCATCCCACCACCACTGTATCGTCTGCAAACTTTACAATGTGACAGCCTGGATGGGTAGCTGCACAATCATACGTGAGCAGAGTAAACAGGAGGGGGCTCAACACACATCCCTGAGGAGAACCAGTGCTGAGGGTTATGGTGGAGGAGGAGAGGTTGTGGATCCTCACTAACTGTGGTCTGTTTGTTAAAAAGTCTAGTACCCAGTTGCAAATGGAGGGGCTTAGTCCTAGTGTGGATAGTTTGTCCATCAGGGTTTGGGGGATCATGGTGTTGAAGGCAGATGTGAAGTCCACAAAGAGCATACAGATGTAAGAGTTTTTCTGCTCCAGGTGGTTGAGCGTAGTGTGGACCACAGAGGAGATGGCATCCTCTGTTGATCGGTTCTCATGGTATCCATACCGATGAGGGTCCTCGTTGATGTTGATGGTTGTTTTGATGCGAGTCATGACCAGTTTTTCAAAGCATTTAGCGACTATCAGGGTGAGGGCCACTGGCCGATAGTCATTTAGACCAGTCACTGTAGAGCTTTTTGGGACTGGGATGATGGTGGCAGTCTTCAGGCAGGTGGGAACTGTCTCCAGGGTAAGTGAGGTGTTAAAGATGTCTGCCAGCACATCACAGAGCTGATCAGCACATTCCTTCAACACTTTTCCGGGGATGTTGTCTGGGCCAGTTGCCTTGTACGGATTAATCCTCTTGAAGGTACTCCTTACTTCTGCCGAGGTCACGCTGAGATGCTCTTCATCCAGTGGTGAGGTGAGTCTGGTGCTGGGTGGTCTGTTCGGGTCTTCAAAGCGTGCATAGAACTTGTTGAGGGCATCAGGCAGAGATGGGTCTTTGGGGCATTGTTCACTCCTTCCTTTATAATCTGTTATGCACTTAATGCCCCTCCACATGCTCCGAGGGTCTTGTGAGATGAATTGACCCTCGATCCTCTTTGCATATGTGGCCTTGGCCCTCTTAATACCAGCAACCAGCTCTTTTCTTGTCCTACTCAGCTCCTCTGAGTTTCCAGACTCGAAGGCATTGTTCCTGGCTTCCAGCAGGGTACGCACCTCTGCATTCAGCCAAGATTTTCTGTTTGGGTAGTTTTTAACATTTCTGATAGTGGAGACTGTGTCAGTTCATGTACTAATGTAACCCAGAACTGAGGATGTGTATTGGTCAAGATCAAGCGAACCTCCATTTTCAGCAGCTTCTCTGAAAACCTGCCAATCTGTTCGGTCAAAACAATCTCTCAGTATGGGGCCACTGTCCTGGATCTAGCATTTAACTTTCTTTTGAACCAGTCTGGAGCGTCTCAGCGGGGGCATGTAAGCAGGAGCCTGGAAGATTGAGATGTGGTCTGACAGTCCTAGGTGGGGGCGGGGTTCGGCTTTGTATGCATCTTTTACGTTCGTGTAAACACGGTCCAGCATGTGGTCTCCACGTGTCGGAATTATTATTAATTAATATATAATTAATTAATTAATTATTATAATTAATATAATATTAATTATTAATTATAATCATTAACAAGTTAGACGAGTTGCCTGCTGCAAATACACTCTCCATGAAATAACATCGACACACAGCATTGGATTTGCGCTTGTCTTTTCCCATTGTTGAGTTTTAACAAGACAGCCATAATGTTCCCAAACAGGAGACCGCAACAAGATGAAAGGTCTCCTGCTAGGCTGCTAATGCTATGCGTGCTGCAAGGCTATGTAACAATTAATAGCGCTGTGCTGAAACATGCTTAGAAACTTTAGTTCTGCGGCGCATAATCTCTCGTTATTAAAATGTAATGAGTGAAAAAATAACCGAAATGGTGTATATATATGTATATATATATATATATATATATATATATATATAAATAGGGTGCAGAAGAAAACTAATTTTTTAACGAATGTAGATTCTTATTCATGGTGATTCTGAATCGATTTTAAAGGCTCATAAATCGATTTAAAAATGTATTTAAATTTTATATTTTTTCCGCTATAACTCCCCTCTCTGCCGCCATAGAATTGGGCCATGTAGGCCACCATACAGCAAGCTAGTTAGCCAGCTCCCTTTATCTGCTAGCATGGAGGAGCATAGATATCATATAAACACTAGATCCCTCATTGGCTGCTGCGGCACAGGATTTTCGGCCGCCATCTTGGAACGGTCGTCCTTATTTGGTTAAAGCAGAAGATGTCTCAGCAATTTGCAGCTTATTTCTGTTCTAATCGACGGACCGTTGACGTCCGGTCTCGGGGGATAACTTTTCACAAGTAAGATGAACATATTATTGTTAGTATTTTGTGAATATAATATTACTGTACTGTATTTATGTCCACCAGCTGATGTGATGTTCAGTGTAACACCAGTGTTCAGCTGCAATGAAGCTAACTGAGATCTGATGACAGAAATATTTTTCTAACTAGCATACTCACTATTTCAGTAGCATTGGTTCATTATCAAGAGATAAGTATCATAATTGGAGTTTTGTTTAAGTTCTAGGATATATAAAAAAATAAAACTAGGGAGAATATAGGAAATAGAAAATAAGATTGACCTCCTCTGTACAATGTTTTTGTGTAGACACAAATCTCCTGTTTTCATTTTGAAGGTTTCCCAAAGAACAAGATGTGAGGAAGAGGAGGAAGTATAGGGAGTGGTGGCGCAGAGGTTAGAGAGGTGGGCTTGTGATCCGAAGATCGCCGGTTCACGCCCCGTAATTTTTAACATCAAAAATTGTGGGTGGGGTAGGTGAAACACCCACACTTGCCCCCACCCTCATTCGCCCCACTCTGGGCCCATGAGCAAGGCCCTTAACCCCACCATGTGCTCCCTAAACAGATCTCTCTTGAAAATGAGTTCTCGTGGCTCAATGAGACTAACCTGGATAAATAAAGGCTAAATGAAAAAAATAAAATAAAATGAAGAGGAGGAAGTATCTTTGAGGAGGATTCATCTGAGCAGTGAGGATTTTAAACTGGAAGATTTTGATCAAACTGATCAGACTGTCCGACTGAGAGATGGTGTGGTACCATCGGTTCACCTTCAAAGAGTAGGTGCATCATTATAAGTTCATAAATTTACATATTTTATTGTCAGTCACAAGGTGAGACACCTCCATGTGTTTATGTGAACAGGTAACTATAGACTGTAAAGTTCATATTCATGATGTTTTTTCATTTCAGCTTGAAAACTGCAGGACTACAGGAACTCAACAAAAGCTGGAGCTGCTCTGTCTGTGGCCTCTCAGGAACGTGCACATCACACACACACACACTCTCAGGAACGTG
>NC_056501.1:48252275-48256558 GCF_014905685.2 Nematolebias whitei | reverse complement strand
TCAGGAACGTGCACATCACACACACACACACTCTCAGGAACGTGCACGTCACACACACACACACTCTCAGGAACGTGCACATCACACACACAACCTCAGCCTAATGATGTGAGTATTTCTATTTTAAACTTTTATTTTTTCATTGACCCTTTATTTATCCAGTTAGTCTCATTGAGTCACGAGAACTCATTTTCTAGAGAGACCTGTTTAGGAGCAGATGGTGGGGGTTGAGTGCCTTGCTCAGGGGACCAGGGTGGGGCCAATGAGGGTGGAGGCAGGTGTGGGTGTTTCACCTTTTCCACCCTCATTTTGATGTTGATGGTACCGGGAGTTGAACCTGCGACTTTCCAATCACAGGCCCATCTTCTAACCTCTGCACCACCACTCCCCCACATAACATAATATCATAATGGTCATGGTCATATTAAAATCTCACTGGTTTCCTTCCAGATGTGTTAAACATCTACTGGTCCCCCTGATGTTTCCAGGTGTCTGTGGTCAGTGGATGAAAAGCCTGGCATGAACAAGATGATGCTGGAGATCATCATTTGACGAGAGCTCCCACCTTCTACCTGTGAAGAACAAGAGCAGCTCAGTGATTCCCTCAAGGCTCAGTGAAGGTGCTGAGAGCTGCAGAGAGGCTGATCCATGGAGCTTCAACACAGCAACCTCCAAACATGTCCACCCTCACACACATCGTCCATGAAGACACTGGACCAGAGCAGCAGCACAAGATAATAAGACAGTGATAACAACGACAACAATAGACATTCACAAATGATTCAGACAAATTTAAGGTTTTTTAATTGTTTGTTTTACAATTGAAAAAACAGTTTGTTATCCACTGTTGTCATCACTCTTTGTTAAAATCCAGGTCTCTCTTGTAAATGAGTCCTATTGGCTCAATGGAACTAACCTGTATTAATAAAGGTTGAATGAATATAAATATATACATAATGATTTATTCAACCTTTTATTTATTTTCAGCTCAAGAAAAGACAGATGATACATCATTGACATAACTTCACAAACAAGAAATTAACAAAATATAAAACAAACAAATATATTAAAACATGGCAACATACGAAGACTTAGAGTTTAAAATATACAATGTTGAAGATGCGATTCATACAAAAATTTTTCCCTGCAATAAAAGACTGTGAATATTACAATGAAGAACAGTTTAATGACATCAATATAACAAATGGAGGTCTCTCTATTATTCACTTTAATAGTAGAAGTTTAAATGCAAATATATCCAAAATAACAGATTATTTAAAACAGCTAAACAGAACCTTTACAATAATAGCACTGTCAGAGACGTGGCTCAACGATGAAAACACAAATAATGTTCACATGGAAGGGTATGAATTATATCATGTGAACAGAAGCAACAAAAGAGGTGGTGGAGTGGCTTTATTTGTTACAAATGAAATAAAATGTAAAATAATTAATGAAATGTCAATAATTGTTGATAATATCATGGAAATAATAACAATAGAAATAATAAACAAGAATGATAAAAACATATTGATAAGTTGTGTATATCGATCTCCAGGATCAAATATAGAAATATTCACTGATAAAATCGTACAACTATTGGACAAGAGTTTTAATAAAAACATTTTTTTTGTGTGGAGACTTTAATATTGACCTGGGAAATAAAACAGATTCAAATAACATCAGTACATTTACAAATTCATTGTATAGTTTAAATCTTTATCAGTTAATATCAAAACAAACAAGAATTACAACTCATAGTGCTACAATAATCGATAATATTTTCACAAATGTAACAAATGGGGATGTGATGGGAGGTATTTTAACGAGTGATTTAAGTGATCATTTACCAGTTTTCATGATTTATAAAAATGATCAAAGCATTACAAAAGAAATCACAATTAAGAAGAAAACAATAAACACATCAAAAAAGCAATGGACAAATTAAAAGATGATTTACATAAACAAAGCTGGAAAGACGTGTATGTTGATGATGTGAACATATCATATGATGAGTTTATGAATATTTTAGGAGCTCTGTATGAAAATAATTGTGTGCAAAATAATAATACAAAGAGAAATGTTGTTGACCAACCATGGATGACGAAAGGGTTGAGAAATGCTTGTAAAAAAAGAATTATTTGTATACATGTTTCTTGAAATTGAGAACACAAGAGGCTGAAGAGAAATATAAGAAGTATAAAAATAAATTAATAGCGATTATAAGGAAACACAAGAAGGAATATTATAGTGATTTATTAAATAAAAGTAATGGTGATATGAAAGCTACATGGCGAGTAATAAATAGTGTTCTGAAAAGTCATAAAGCAAAAACAGGTATTTCACAATATTTTTTGAAAGATGACGATGAAATCCATGATGAAAATTAAATTGTAAATGGATTTAATCATCATTTTGTGAACGTTGGCTCAAGCCTTGCAGCTAAAATACCAAAAGTAGACAATAATGTGAACCATTCAGTTATAGGTTGTGACAACAGTATTTTTCTTAATGGAACTGACAAAGAAGAAATAATGAATGTAGTAAAAAATCTGACAGATAAGAGATCAAAAGACTGGGTGGACATGGATATGATGTTTGTAAAGGACATAATGAGTTATGTTATCGAGCCGTTTACATATATTTGTAATTTATCATGGGCAGCACGGTGGCACAACTGGTAGAGCTGCTGCGTCTCAGCGAGCAGGTCCTTGGTTCAAACCCCGGTCCAGGGGCCTTTCTGGGTGGAGTTTGTATGTTCTCTCCGTGCATGTGTGGGTTTTCTCCGGGTACTCCGGTTTCCTCCCACAGACCAAAAACATGAATGTTAGGCTGATTGGTAACTTTAAAATTGTCCCTAGGTGTGAGTGAGAGAGTGAATGGTTGTTTGTCGCGTGTGTCTCTATGTGGCCCTGTGATGGATTTGCGACCCGTCCAGGGTGTACCCCGCCCCTCGAACAGTGATTGCTGGACATGGGCACCAGCGACCCCCGTGACCCAAAATGGAATAAGCGGGTAAAGATAATGGATGGATGGATGTAATTTATCATTTTCAAAAGGAATATTTCCAGATAATATTAAAGTAGCTAAGGTAGTTCCGCACTTTAAAAATGGTGATAAATGTGTGTTCAATAATTATAGACCAATATCCTTATTACCACAGTTCTCAAAAATTCTAGAAAAACTATTTGTGACCAGATTAGATAAATTTATTACTAAACAAAACATTCTAAGTAGCAGTCAGTATGGGTTTAGAGCAAAAAACTCTACATCAATGGCTCTCATGGAATTAATAGAACAAATAACTACTGCTGTCGATCAAAAACAGTATTGTGTTAGTATTTTTGTTGATTTAAAAAGAAGCATTCGATACTATTGACCACACTATTCTCCTTGAAAAATTAAATAAATATGGTATAAGAGGACCAGCATTACACTGGGTATCTAGCTATTTAAAAGATAGGAAACAGTTTGTACAAATAAATGGTGTAAGATCTGACCTGTGCAATATCACTTGTGGAGTTCCTCAAGGCTCTGTACTTGGACCAAAATTATTTATTTTATATGTGAATGACTTGGTGAATGTATCAGGACTCCTCAAATGTGTCCTTTTTGCTGATGACACCACATATTTTTGTTTGGGTAAAGATGTAAAACGGATGTTGGAATTGATGAAGACAGAATTTGATAAAATACAAACTTGGTTTAAACTTAATAAATTATCGTTAAATTTAGATAAAACTAAATACATGATATTTAGTAACAAAAAGGGAACTGTTGATGATCCATTTAAAATTGAGGGTGTTGAGATTTGTAGAGTTAATGAGATTAAATTTTTGGGTGGAATCATTGATGAACAGCTAACATGGAAAAATCACATAAATTCTGTAAGAACAAAAATATCTAAATCTATTGCAGTACTATACAAAGTCAGGGAATTATTAAATGATAAAGCTCTGTACATGTTGTATAACACAATCATTGTTCCACATTTAATCTATTGCATTGATGTTTGGGGGAAAGCGTGTAAAACATTTACAAAACCTATTTTTATTTTACAGAAAAGAGCTGTAAGAATTATCACCAGAAAGCATTACAGTCACCCATCAAGCACATTATTTTATCAACTGAAGTTATTGAAGTTCCATGATTTGGTAGATTATAGTATTTTATCAGTTATGTATAGGGCTCAAAATAACACATTACCATTAAATATCCAAAGAAATTTTGTTAAAAGACAAAGTTGTTATAATCTTAAGGGGATAGAGATATTTGTCAAACCA
>NC_056501.1:48246303-48252175 GCF_014905685.2 Nematolebias whitei | reverse complement strand
TAGATAGATAGATAGATAGATAGATAGATAGATAGATAGATAATTAAATTATAATGTGTGTGTATATATATATGGTGGCAGTATGTGGTTATATATAAAATAGATGTAATTGTATGTATGTATGTATATATATATATATATATATATATATATATATATATATATATATATAGATAGATATATGAGATATGTTTCTGTGTGTATATATATATATATATAAATACACAGTGAGGAAAATAAGTATTTGAACACCCTGCGACTTTGCAAGTTCTCCCACTTAGAAATCATGGAGGGGTCTGAAATGTTCATCTTAAGTGCATGTCCACTGTGAGAGACATAATCTAAAAGAAAAATCCGGAAATCACAATGTATGATTTTTTAATAATTTATTTGTGTGTTACTGCTGAAAATAAGTATTTGAACACCTGTGAAAATTAATGTTAATATTTGGTACAGTATCTTTGTTTGCAGTTACAGAGGTCAAAGGTTTCCTGTAGTTTTTCATCAGGTGTGCACACACTGCAGCAGAGAATTTGGACCATTCCTCCACACACATCTTCTCTAGATCAGCCAGGTTTCTGGGCTGTCACTGAGAAACACAGAGTTTGAGCTCCCTCCAAAGATTTTCTATAGGGTTTAGGTCTGGAGACTGGCTAGGCCACTCCAGAACCTTGATATGCTTCTTACAGAGCCACTCCTTGGTTCTCCTGGCTGTGTGCTTTGGGTCATTGTCATGTTGGAAGACCCAGCCATGACTCATCTTCAGTGCTCTAACTGAGGTGAGGAATCAGCCCAGAACTACAAGGGAGGAGCTGGTCCATGACCTGAAGAGAGCTGGCACCACTGTTTCCATGGTTACTGTGGGTAATACACTAAGACGTCGTAGTTTAAAATCATGCATGGCACGGAAGGTTCCCCTGCTTAAATCAGCACACGTCCAGGCCCGTCTTAAGTTTGACCATGACCTTTCTTAGGATCATCGATACGCCACGAGGTGAGATCTTGCATGGAGCCCCAGTCCGAGGGAGATTGACAGTCATGTTTAGCTTCTTCCATTTTCTAATAATTGCTCCAACACTTGGCAATTGCCTCGTAGTCCTTTCCAGCCTTGTGGAGGTCTACAATTTTGTCTCTGGTGTCTTTGGACAGCTCTTTGGTCTTAGCCATGTTAGTAGTTGGAGTCTTACTGATTGTGTGGGGTGGACAGGTGTCTTTATGCAGCTACCGACCTCAAACAGGTGCTTCTAATTTAGAATAATAAGTGGAGTGGAGGTGGACGTTATAGAGGAGGACTAACAGGTCTTTGAGGGCCAGAACTGTTGCTGATTGGCAGGTGTTCAAATACTTATTTGCAGCAGTAAAACACAAATGAATTATTAAAAAAATCATACATTGTGATTTCCGGATTTTTCTTTAAGATCATGTCTCTCACAGTGGACATGCACCTAAGATAAAAAATTCAGACCCCTCCATGATTTCTAAGTGGGAGAACTTGAAAAGTCGCAGGGTGTTCAAATACTTATTTTCCTCACTGTATATATATATATATATATATCTTAATAAAAATGTATCAGTGACTGTGAGTTTTGCAAACGTGTCATAATAATATTTTATTAGTGTTAATGTTAACCCCACCAGGAATATTTAAATACACTGAACCATGTGTTCAGCTTTAATGGCTGTACTCCTAAAATTTACAGAGGAAAAAATCGTGAGAATAAGTTTAGTATTCAGCTCTGACTGATTAAACGCGCAGATACTTCATTGATCCTGAGAAACAGGTTACACTGAGTGGAGCGGTCGACAGTTCCAAGATGGCGGCCCCACGGCTCGTCTGCGCCAATAGACGATAGAGGTCAATGCTGGATCTAGTGATTATATGATATCTATGTGGAGGAGGGGGACATCGTGATTCAATCCGCTTCTTCATCTTTAAAAATCATTTCAGATCCTACAATGTTCTGGGGAAAACAGAACTTAACAAGAGCACAGTTGTTTACAAGAAGTGTAAAATAAAATTGTGGTACAGTATTTTAAAAATTCGACAAAATCTGCAGAAGATGAAAGCGAAGCAGCCGACCAACAAACTCTGCAACAAACTTCCAGGCTTCCCTAAAGGCTGTAAAGATTTCCCTCTCCATCTCCTGCTATATCACAAATGATTTATGAGTGAACAGCTCAGTGGAAGGTGAGGGGTTTATGTTCCTTTTTAATACATTAATACACTGGACTCAACATACGTTATTCCTTCACGTAGCTTTTTTTATTTTTTTGCAATAAAGCAGCACCGCAACTCCACCATGAAACAACAAATGGGAGCAGCTCTGATGCAGCTGCAGCTCAAAGGTAACTGTTATTTCTCATTTTATACTAAAACTTATACAGACAAGTTCTACAACAAACTTAATGTAATTTGTCTTTTTAACAGGTGGAAGAGGACAGATGTGATTCATCACCTGGAACCAGTTCTAAATGATACAATTTATGGTTTATAAATTAAAGTTCAGAAGAGGTTTTTGTGCAAACTTGCACAGCTTTAGAAATTTTGTTAAATATTTACTAAATATGAATCAATATGGGACTGTGAAGTCTGTATATTTCATATTAGATTAAGTTTTGAAAATATAACAAATGTTAGAGCAATATGGTTAAACCATAACTGTGAGATCTGTATTTTATGTTCAGTTAAAAGGTAATGTACTGTGGTAGGCTGAAGTCTGTTTACTTTTATATTCATATATTTTGAATTATTTGTCTGTGATGGACTGGAGACCTGTCCAGGGTGTCCCCCACCTCTCACACAGTGATGGCTGGACATGGGAACCAGTGATACCCGTGACTCGTAAAGGAAGAAGTGGATAAAGATGATGGATGGATGAATTATTTGTTCCTAGATTTTTATTTTATTTTTTTATTTTAGAAAAATTCAGGCAGCTAAGCTAACCTAATACTGGTAATTTATGTTACAGAATTTTATGAACTCCTATACTATTTCTGGTATAAATATAAAATTATGCAAAAATATTTGATACAGTAAAGAACCACATTATTGTTTTAAATAAAAGTTCTATTTGTTTACATTGTTGTTTATTCTGTTCAGTTTGTCAGTTACATAAATTAAACAAAATTCATTACCATTTCAATAGAAAAATTGTTTCTGAATCGAAAAATCGATTTTGAATTGAATCGTGACACCAAAAATCAGAATCAAATCAAATCGCCCGACACGGAGATTATTTTGGACACCCTGATCTAAATGCTCCTCACTGAGTAAAGGGTGGCAGTTAAAGTGGAAACAGCCTACAGTGCATCACACATGCACAGTTTGACTGGTAATAATTACAGTGCCTTTATGAAAGCTATTTCTGCTTGGTTCACTGCTATTGAGTAGAAAAAATAATAATCCTGATCAGGGGCTCTGACAGACAGTTAAAATGTTGGGCGTGATGTGAATCTGTGAGACAAGAAAAGAACCCCTCCACAGAAGTCTGTATAATTTCAAAGATGGGCACTTGGTTATCTTTGGTAAGACATAAAGTTTTAATCGGATATACAGAATTTCCAGTTCAGAGAGCACAACTCCTCAAGAAATCAAAGAGTAATGCTTATTACTAACATTTTTAAAACCATCCCATTGTGAGTACATTGACAGCAAGGTCACAGAAAATCATCTTATGATGTGTGTGTATGTGTGAGTGTGTGTGTGTGTGTGTGTGCGTGCGTGCGTGTGTGTGTGTAAAAGTGTGCATCAGTGCTGAACGTTACAGGTCACAGCTCTGATTTAACCTGCACAAATGTGTGAGAACAGCCCCTAAACAGGGAGATAGAGGATGCTTCACTGTGTTGCTGTTTAAACCACCATGCAGAACCTACTCTTAGGACACACACACACACACACACACACATTCCATTGCTGTGATGCACACACTGGCGTTTGTCCCACTTCACCCAGAACGAGCTCTGATGACTTTATCGTTCTCTCTGCTCCCAAACAGCTTGCTGATCACTGTAGGTGTGTGAGTGTGTGCTGTGGAATAATATTCATGTCCAGTATTCAGATTTATAGCTGGCTTATTAATTGTAGCACCACTTTAAGTTATTCCTATTTTATGGGGTGGAAAAATAATAACCTAATAAGTTTCCTCTTGTGTCTGTGTGTGTGCGCGTGTGTGTGCGGGCGTGTGTCTGTGCGTGCGTGTGCAGGAGACAGGACTTCCATGCGGTCAGTGAGGTCAGTGTGTGTTTGTATTGTTTCCTGTTTGAATGCTGTATAAGGTCTACAGAAGCAGAACATGTGGCTCATCATTATCAAAAGAATCTGTTTGTTTTTTCTGTCCCTAAAACTGCAATTAGGACAGAGCAGAGAGCTCTAAAGGGACATTTCACTTATTTTTAGGATGAGTAGTTGTGGCTCTGATCATGCAGGACGCTCCTATTAACAAAGTCTAGAGCTGTCTTCTTTGAACAGGAAAGGAGCTGAGCAGCATTAAAAGGGCTGTAAAGAAGATTCACACATGTTTTAGCTCATGTACAATATTTGAAAAGAGCAGCCATTTTATAATGTAGTTTCAAATCACTATATATTTAGACACTTAAATCCAAGCTCTGGTCTGAATTATGAGTTTGAGCGTCTTATTCCAGTAGCCATTAGATATCTTGGGTCCCCACATCTGAAACAAACCTTGTTAGTCTGGGTGATATTTGAGCATTATATCATTTTTATATTTCCCAGTTATTAAAATCTTGTGGTTTTTTTTTATTATTACCAACTGTTAAATTTATCTCCAAACACCTAATATTCTCCATCAATTCAAACAGTAGGGTCCAAATCTGATTGTTTTGTTTATAATAACCTCCAAAAATCCAGTTTTTTTTTTTTTTTTTAAGTTTACAGTGAATGCATTGCATATGTACAGTAACACTGTTCTTTTGCAATTATTACAATTTATCAGCAGAGGGTGCTATTGTGAAAGCTAAGGACAGAGAAGTCCTGTTCTGTTTTGGCGTATTAGCAGTTGCTGGAATAAAGTTTATTGGCTTGAAGCACTGACTCTTGTTTTATTACAGCTACCACAACAGGTTTCATCTACACAGATTTAACACCTCACAGCATTCTTCCATGAAGACAAGGGAGACCAAATCATGTCTGTTGCACAATCGCCACTAAACATTGCATTAATGCAACTCCTAACTTCTATCTATGCAAACAGGAGTGTCTAGATCTGCTGTTTGTTTGTTCTACCATCACTGCTTTAAGTTCTATTCAAACACTTTACAGCATCCATCCGTGCTGACCTCTAGGTGCAGTCTTTGACTTCACAATGTTGATTCTGCTCCCAATAATGACAGCAGTCATGACACCTCAAAGGTAACTGAAGCACATTTTTCTGGCCTTTTCATTTAGTTTGTAGTTTCATGCATTGATGAAATTTCTCTAAACATTCTAATTCTACTACTGTCAACAAACACACAGATAGACTGTTAGGCATCTATGAGGGATGCTTTAAAAACTGCTAATTTGATCAATACTTATTTTTTTTCTCCTGAATGTTTTTTATGTTTGTTAAGACATGATAAGACGATGGAGGGGGTTTTTTAGTGTGTGTTTATTTGTAAGACACCTGCAACCGGGCATATGTTATCACTGTGTGTGTGTAGGTGTGTGTGAGCATGCACAAACACTATCAGGCCATCTGGTAAATGGATAGGGTGGTGAGGTGTCGTTATGGCAGCCAGTTAGCCAGTGGGATCCAAATGATGTCATCCCTCACTGCAGCAACACTTAGAGATAAGTTCTTTAAAGAGGTCCCAATTTATCAACAGCCAATACTGTGACACACACACACACACACACACACACACACACACACAC
>NC_056501.1:48236229-48246203 GCF_014905685.2 Nematolebias whitei | reverse complement strand
TTGTAGTTTTCGTTCAGTAATCCTTCACTTTAACACAAGTCAAAAGAACTACATTACCCAGAAGCCAACTGTTCCAGCCATAGATTTTCACTGAGAGGGTGGGAGGAGCAGTGAAGTCTCCAAAGAAACCAAGTGGCTGAAATAGTTTGTAACACAAGGTAAGAAGTAACTGTCTGTCTATTAAACTCACAGAACAGGCAGGGAAGTGTCAAATAACCCTGAACTTCGTGAGAGTTGTGCTGGTGCTGTGCTGCTTTAAAAGTTTAGTCTCAGCTGCAGTTAGGAGCTGCTTTGTTTACCGTCAGTAAATAAACTCAAACCGCGCATTTTCCTCCACCTTGTCCCTTTTAATTTAAAAATTATGCTCTGCTTCGTTATGTGGGTTTTTAGGTTAAAATCTTCATTATCTGTTGCTGTTTGTAATGTAAAAAAAAAAAAAAAAGCCGAACTCTTCCTGGTTAAAGTGCACGCATTCTCCGGTAAAAATATTCCTATATTGTGACGTCCTGCTGGATACTGAAATCGAGGAAAATGTGAATAACCATCACTTTATTGTGTAAATACTTACTTTCGGCTGTAACCATGCCAGTACAACAACAAACATTAGTGAAAGCATTCTCCGGTAAAAATATCAGTTTTTATATGAAAGGCTGGTTGCATATATATTATAACAAATGTTCTATTTCATATAGGCTTCGCCCTTTAAGAGCTGTCGCTTAGTGGGTTTATCCCGTCATGCAAAGCATTGCACTGAAAAATTTAGTTCACGCCCACCTGCTGTGTGGGCCCCACCCGGTCCATATAAATTACGTTAAGAGCGGGTAATCGGCTCCCATTTTTCTTCAGCAAGCTAATAGCACTGTCAGAAGAACGAAGAAGGAAAGTTGTCTAGCTTGACCAACCTTTGTTAAGACTGCCTGTGGCCCCGCCACGTCAACCTCCTGCCATCCTGATGAGTTCTCCTCTCCGAGGAGAAGCAGACGAGCAGTCTTGTTTCAAGGTAAGCGCTGAGGAGTATTTCTCAGTGACAGGTCGTTACACGCTGGACGACGCCATCTTGTAATTTTCCTTTATCGCCGACTCTCGAAGCGAATCGGATGGTTCCTCTGGGACAGGCGACGTCAGCAGCAGCCCCCCGCTGCTCACTCTCTCCTGGAGAGCGTAGTTTTGGAAGGAGGGGCCCCCCCTTTTTTCGCATCGGCGACCACACCGCTCCCAGCCGTCGGTGCTCTCCTCTGGAGCTGCATGGCATAATCCAGGAGGCGGCTGACATGACGGGACTTTTTCCGTCCCTCTCCTTCCCCCGCCCAGATCGGATGATCTAGTGGGAAGGTTTCTGTGCTCCATTCTGGCTTGCTGTCCTTATCCCATCTGGCCTCGTTCCCAGCAGTGTTGTCCTACTGGGACGAGGCCGCAGCCATTTCCTGGTAGAATAAGGGCGCCGGTTCCCACATTCGCGGTTTTCAGAATCACCGTTGCTCTACAACAAGACGAGACGCTCGCATGACACAACAGTCGTAAGCGAATGTGGTCCGCAGAACGAGTTCAGTGGAATAACTTGTTTTCAGCCCGAGCTGCACACCCCTCATCGAAGCGGTGTCAACGCGCACTCCCGCGATGCGAGCAGCCTTCACCCAAACAGCGCTGTGTTGATGAAGCCGTGCACACAGCTCCCCAGTGTTCACTGGCTCGCATCAGCATAAATGTGAGACTACAGAACGGGTCCGGTGAGAGACCTCGCTCTCAGCAAGCGCGGCACGTGCCTCACCGAAGCAAACGTGTGCTTCCTCGACGCTTGCAGCCTTCACTCAAATGGCACGGCGTTGATGAAGGTGTGCTCACCGCTCACGTCAGCATAAATGTGAGACCGCACAACGAGCCCGGTGACGAACCTCGCTCTCAGCAGGAGCGGCGCGCGCCCCACCGAAGCAAACGAGTGCTTCCGCGGCGCTTGCAGCCTTCACTCAAACGGCACAGCGTTGATGAAGGTGCGCTCACCGCTTCTCAGCGCTCGCCTGCTCACGTCAGCATAAATGTGAGACCGCAGAGCGAGCCCAGTGAAGGACCTCGCTCTCGGCAGGAGCGACACGCGTCTCACCGCAGTGGTGTCAAACGCACGCTCCCACGGAGCCAACAGTTTTCACACGCCTCTCTTCAACACACGCCGGTCCACATAGACATAAATGTGGACCCGCAGCCCGAGCGAAGCACAGAGGCGCGCTCAGAGCCCTTTCGAGGAAGCCTCGCCTTGGGTCACGCGGAACACACTTCCGCGGCACATGAAGGCAGTCGAGGCAGTAGACTGGCTGACATCCGTAAAAAGGTGTGCCCACTCCACGAACGTTACGCGGAGTGGCTGCGAACACACTCGCCAGACAGGTGGATGACCAGGCTGTTAAGCAGGGGTTACACACTGCAACTTGCAGCCCGACCCCCTCCGTTTGGAGGAGTTTTTAGAGACGGTCCTGTCATCACCAGACCAGGTCTCATCCTAAAGGCAGAAGTCCAGGGGTTCTCGACGGAGAAGAAAACACAGGATTTTTTTACTCACGTTACTTCCTGGTTCCAAACGGACCGGAGGAACGAGATCATTTTTGGACCTGTCAGTTTTCAACAAGGCAATTGTGGGCGGACCGTTTCACATGTCGGCACAGGCTCAGGTGTTGATGTCAAACCTGCTAATTCTGGGCTTCACCATGAATTGGGAAAAGCTTGATTCTCCCGGCCCAGATGATTACTATCTGGGAGTGGGGCTAAACTCGACCACCATGAGGGCTCGTTTATTCGTTTATCACAGACAAGAATCGACTCTCTAAGAGTCCAGCTCCACCACGTATGACCGGGCTGAGTAGTAACAGCTATTTTCCATCATGAAGCTAAGAACGATGTAGTCAGCTCATACAGTGGCCCCGCTGGGTTTACTACACATGAGACGCCTCCAGAGATGGTTTGCTCGTCTGCGCATGGATCCGGTGAGGCAAAAGAGATGGACGATCGCCGTTCCTCCCTCCGTGAGAACAGATCTCCGACACTGGAAAAACCCCTGGTTCTGTCAGCGGGAGTCCCCGTCAGCAGACCTACGTCACACGTGTCAGTCTTCACAGATGCATCGTTGTCAGGTTGGGGGGTGACATGCCTATCTCGAGCTGTAGGGGCGCTGTGGCCTTTCTCACAACAGCTCGTATAAACATTCTGGAATGTCGCACAGCTCTGAATGTGATTCAACACCTTGCTCCTGTGCTACAGAATCAACACGTTTCAATTCACACAGACAACAAGGTTACTACTGTTTACATAAACCGGCAGGGGGGGTGTGCGCTCAGCTCAAATGTTACACATTGCGAGACAGTTGTTGTATTGGGCACACCAAAATCTGCTCTCCATCACAGCAGTGTACATCCCCGGGGTTCTGAACAAGGAGCAGATGTGATGTCCAGGGGTGGTCTGCGTCATGGGGAGTGGACCCTCCACGTCAATCTGATGGCCCAGACGTGGCAGACATTTGGCAAGCAGTCATGGACCTGTTTGCGACAAGAGGAAACGCTCAGTGTGAACAATGGTTTTCAATGAGCCCACGAGACAAACCACCGCTGGGGGTGGACGTGTTTGCTCACAGCCCATGGCCCAAAATGCTTCTTTACGCGTTCCCCCCACCTCCTCTGATATTACGGTTTCTGAACCGAGTTCAGGAGGAGGGATTGACAGCTCTCCTGATGGCTCCCGACCGCTTGAACGCATCATGGTTCCCGGTTCTATGACACCTGTTATCGGGGCGCCCGTAGAAACTGCTGTGGAGGGAGGACGCTCTCCTCCAGGCGGGAGGAGCGATCAGGAGTTACCCAGAAATAGGCTAGCACCTGTGGGCCTGGCCGCTGAGCAGATTCGCTTAGAGAGGATGGGTCTCCTTCAAGTCGTTGTGCGCACAATCCAGGATTCACGTGCTACATCCACCACAGCGATGTACACATCAAAGTGGACAGCTATTCAGCGCTGGTGTACAGAGAAAGGTGTAGAGGCCACCTCATGTCTGCTAGGCGGTGTGCTGTCCTTTCTGCAGCAGCTGATGGACAGAAATTTGGCGTTCAATACGATTAAATGTATGCTGCAGCCATCTCTTCCTGTCACAAAGGTTTTTCGAAGACAGAACAGTTTTTAATCATCCGCTGATGGAGCATTTTTTAAAAGGTGTACAGAGAAAGGTGTAGAGGCCACCTCAAGTCCACTAGGCGACGTGCTGTCTTTTCTGCAGCAGCTGATAGACAGAAATTTGGTGTTCAACATGTTTAAAACGTACGCTGCAGCCATCTCTTCCTGTCACGAAGGGTTCGGAGACAGAACAGCTTTTTATCATCCGCTGATGAAACGTTTTTTAAAAAGGTGTACAGAGACGCAGGCCTGTTTCACGCCCACTTGCTCCACAGTGGGATTTAACGCTGGTCCTGCGGGCCCTGATCAACTTCCATTCGAGCCACTGAATCAGGTTCCAATTAATTTCTTGTCTCTTAAAACAGCCCTGCTGCTGGCTTTAACATCCGCTAAGAGGGTGAGTGATTTATCTGCCCTCTCTGTCGCTCCGTCATGTCTTAGAATTCAGGCTGATGACAGTTCAGCTGATCTAAGACCGAATCCAGCTTTATGCCTAAAACATCACGAGCTCTTTTAAATCAAGAGTGATATTGTTGGAGGGGTTTTCCCCCTCCCCCCCACAAATCAGAAGAAGAAGCATCTTTCCATCTTCTCTGTCCTGTGCGGGCGTTGACGTGTTACCTAGCGCGCACTGCTGCAATGTGTCAAACTCAACATTTGTTTGTGCATTATAGAGATGCATCTGTAGGTCGCCTGTTATCCACCCAGCACCTGTCACACTGGCTGTGTCAGGCCTTTTCTGAAGCCTACAGAGCATCAGATTTAGAGCCTCCTGATAACCTCTGTCTGCTTTCCGATAGGCAAAGGTAACCACTGGAGGTAGCGATAAGCACCTTTGCTTGCAGCCTCTCCTCCAAGGGGTCCGGAAGTTTACTTCAGCGCCGTGGTATTACCTGTAGCTGTCTAAAGTGGCCTCATTAAGGCTGCGGCGAGGTGATTCATCCAGAATATTAACGACCTTAAATCCGTGAGTCACACCCTAATCTCACTCTGTTACCTCGATCATCCAAGCAGCAGGGAACGGATCTTCTGGTCCAGAGAAACTCGCGTTGTGGCCGCTCACCTCTTACGTTAGCGTTGCAATTGTTAACTGTTCTGGTAATCTTTAGGGCCCTGGAAACGGGCTCAAGGGTGTTGTTTATCAACTAGGAAACCTTTACAAAAACCTCCTGTTATTGGTGTTGTTAAGTGAACCAAGCATTTCCATGTTCTGCTCATTAAGGGTGAAATAACAGTCCAGATTTGTACGTTTTGCTTTGCTTTTAATCAATAGTTTGCGCAGGGGTACAGCAACAGGCACAATTTTATAATGATTAATTTTTCATGAGTACATAGGATACACTTTCTTCCCTAAACAAGGCGATGACTACTATCTGTGGAAATTCTAAACCTCAAGAGCCCTCGAGGGTTTACAGATACTGCCTTCACATAAATCTTTCACAACTCAAGCCAAAAGATATTCTCCCTCAGCTCCCTCATGAACCAGAAACACCTTCGAGCAAATCTCACTAGTAGCCAATTCAGTACTCCTAAATTTATTCTGTATGCTGTTCTTCCAATTTGATGAAACAATTTAATCAGAGCAGAGTAAGAATGAGGTCGTCCGCTTACCATGATTTTGGAATGCCCCTTAGTGAGACACTTGTGGAGGTAAGGGCAAATTTCCTGTTCTCTAGGAGAGAGATACAGGCCGACCTCAAAGGCAGGTGCAACTATTTCCAAATTAGAAGATCAGAGTTTGGACGGGCCCAGGTCATGCAATTATAGAAGTAGGAAACTCATCCAGTTCGAGTGTTGACGAAAGAAAGCTTACATCCAATCCCATGTCAGTGAAGAAAAGAGTTAACTTCCATCATCATCTCAAAACTGGTAAAATCCAATCTCCTTTTTGGGCTCCTTCTGATCCTGATGAGCTGCCCCTCGCCTGTAATTCTCTCTGCTCAGCTCCTTAGTTCAGCTCCGACTCTGCATGGACCCAGTTCATTCTGTCCAGTCTGTATTTAAAGACTTATTCATCCCTCCTCCTCTTAAGGAGGGGTTATGGAAAATTACATCATCTCTTTTCCAGTAACTTCTCTGCTGTTTTGCACCTCAACCGGTTCAGACCGGTTTTCTCGGTACTTTCCAGAACTTGTTTTGCTCAAAGATGAGTCATCATGAGATGAGTTGTGTTTGAACTCTCTGACTCTTGTTCTCCTCTACTGCTCGAGGCATGTCCAGACTTGTTCTTAGGTGGGCATGCTCAGACATGTTTCTCTGTTACATGAGGCCTCTTCATCTTTACCATTTCACAAGCAAAAGTGAATCACACAATCTTACATAAGATTATACAATGTTTTAAAGATTAACACTTCCATTAATTGATTATGTGTTGATTATTAGTAAAACAGTAAAACAGTTTAGTTACACGTTATCAAAACAGTAAAACTCTTTGGTTACATTATCATTTTCAGCTTGATTTAAAGCAGGAGTTCAGTCCTTCTGCTGCTGAGGAGAACTTTTGATCAGGCTTCATTTTTCTCAAAGCTGGTGGTCTGTTCATGCATTATCACCACAGACACCTGGTTTATTGACACCTCAGGGCGCACTCAACCAGAGGTATCGCATCTTCAACTGCTTTGCATAATGGTATGACAATGCAGGATATTTGCACTGCGGCCGCGTGGTCAACACCCTGCTCATTTATTCGCTTCTATCTACGTGATGTGACGGCCCGTTCCATGACACAATCTGTCCTTAGTGTTTTAACAGAATGAATATTGTTGTTTCAGGGAACCCTGTTTAAACTCACATCTGACCGCATGCATTACAGTGTGAGATGTTGTTATCAGCCACATGTTGTGACTGTTATTTTGGTTCTATTGTCATTAATCAGTTCATGACTATTGTTACCAATCAGTTCATTTGATTAATAATCAGCTCACTGGTTATTATTAATCTGTTCATATTGTTCAGCCATGAATCTGTTGATTCATGGCCCCTGTAGTGGACTAGGCCCATGTCAAAAACTAAGTCTAAGGTCAAATCCCTTGACCTTAAGAACCTTGTGGGACAGGAACTGTCATTTTATTGATTTGAATCCAGAAATGCAGGTTCACCCATCCTGAGACTTTCTTTCTTGAAGATCAATGTGAAAGAACACTCTCTTTTTTATTATCATTACTATTTTACAAATGTTGATAATCAAAATGTCTTAGTTCAAACCATTTTAGATGTTGCAGTGAACTAATCAATTTTATTAACTGTGTAATGATTTTTATTCTCATGCAAAGTAGAACTCATGTCAAAGCTGTTACAGAGTAATTATGCCTTTTCTGATTTCTGCTTTTGAATGAGCAAGTGTAAGTTGGTCCAAGGTTGGAGTCAAACGCAAAACAAGTTGTTAGAACTAACTGTCATGTTTTTAGAATCCTCTCAGACATAAATATAGAGGTTTTTGGCACCTGTTTCTGAAACGCGCCAAAACAAAACTCTCTCTGTCTGTGAGAACATTTCTGATCTGTTTCATAACAATTCTTGCTGTCTTCTAACCTCTTACGTCACAAAACACACCCCGTCTGGTCGGTTCTGGCCAATGGGAATACTCCCAAGAGTGAACCGGGAAACAGCTCTTTAAAATGTCAGTACTTCCTGGTCTACTCAGTTCGGTGGGAGTTCTGTAAACTGTTGCAGTTCGGTTGAGGTTCTGTGAGGTTCTGTTGAGGCTCTGCTCGGATGCTGTTTTTGCGCAGTTCTGCTGGAACAGCCCAGTTCTGTGAGAGACGGGATGATCCTGACTTGACAACAGAGCTCTTCCGAGTTCCATGGGAATATAACACCTTTCACTCGCCACTACTTCTGACAAGCTACAGCCATACTAAGGAGACGCTGGACAGGTAGCGTTAACGGAACACCATATCTGCTGATTATCATCAGAAAGGTAATGGGTCAAGTTTCCTACCAAGCGTACCGAGGCGAGCTGGGTTTCTGATGGAGAGTGTCGGTTCTGGTGAACACTTACTTCCCCTCACACACCCTCTTACTCCCTCTTAACTTCTTTCATCTTTAAACTTTTCTCTCAAGTAGAAATTCTTCCAGATATTTTAGAAATGTCTGTGTAAAATGCTCACCCACATCCATGTGGGTAAAAGATCATAATTGTACAGTTTCATAAATGTCTGTGGTGAAGCAACGGAAAAATCATGGCCGTATGATTTTTCCTGATTGATTGCTTATGTTGTTATTTTCATAATTTGCCAAATTAATGTAAATGTTTGATGTTAAACTTTGATTCTGTAAATAAATGACCGCATTCATTTTGATGGGTCAAACATAAATGACGTCTCACGTTTGCATTTCCTTAAATTCAATGCACGTTTTATTCAGTCCAGAAAAATGAGGAATCCGTGTTAAATGATGAATATATCTGAGCATCTGTTCTCTACATATTGGTGGCCCGTTTACGTGCTCATAAATGGACTGTAACCGTGTAAACATTGATTTTACGTGTTGGCATGTATGTGGAAAGTAACAGTTTGTCAGCTGTGCTGAAACGCAGCTGGAGCTGCGCCTTTCAAGCAAACGCTGCATGTTTTAGCGTGTTGGGCTGTGATGCTCAGGAAGCTCACAGAAAGCTGAAATTGTGTCATAAGTCTTTATGAAAGCTGAAATTGTACGCCTGTTACGTGTGACTAAGAGCTGATGAGCTGTGAAAAACGCTGCGTTCTGTTTAAGATGAGGTCCAAACGGACGGGAGGTTCGGTTCTGGACCGGCTCGGTTCTGGAAAATTCGGACGAGTTGTTTAAATAGCTAGAAAGACGTTTTGTCACGGAGCGCCGTCTCCGTGCAGCTCAGGGAGTTGATTCGTTACAATTTTTAACAGAAAAAGTGCATTTTGACAGTTTAAAAGACGAAAAAAGTGACGAACTGATTTTATGCTAATCTAGCATGCTGGTTGTTGCTAACGCTTCGTGGTTGGTTGAATATTGCTGCTGTGGAGCGCTCTGATTTGCTGAGGAGGGTGAATGCGTGCCTACGTAACTTCCTCTCAACCCTGCGCTGCTTTTTCATTGGTGATTTCAGTCACGTGACCCGGAAATGGAAACTCGTTTTCATAGGGAATAAAATCTGCTTTTTAAAGCTGAAAAGCACTGCTAAGCTGTGTTCTGACACGGTGTTTAAGTCTTCGAGGTCTAATCGCTAAAATTTTGCCACGTTTGTGTGAAAAATTCGTTCAGAAACGTTGATTTTAACCGGGTTTAGCCGAAGCTAACTTTAAGCTAAGCGGCTAACAACAGGATGTCAACCGAACGCCACAGGAAGTTGTAGCTCCCCTAGTGGACAACACGAACAGTGTCGGAGTTAAAATTGTTGAGGTTGTACTGACATCTTGTGGAGAAGACGTGGGATCACAGGTTTCACTTCGTTTTTAGGGTTAAATAGTGAAATTAAACGTTTTTATTCTTTTAAAGGCATTTTTGAGTTATTAACCGTTCCTCAAAGTTGAATAGACTCTGTTATCTTGCATTTTAAAAGTTATGAAGGTATTTATGCAGAGAGCATTTACCCAACAAAATTTTTATTCACTGATAAATCCTTGAGAAACAGGTACAAAATAAAAATTTAGAAACTTTTAAATAAGATACAGTTACAGATATTCACAAAGTTGGAAAAAGTTTACTCATTTGCTAGAAGGTAACGCACGTTTAATTGATAAATCACTAAATAAGAGTAAACTTATCAGGAAAAAGAGATTTTTCTGATTTTCTTTTACCACCTAAACATTTACATCTCCTATTTAATTTCTAAATAGCAGATAATGGCGGACGAAGATGTAAACACTGACCCC
>NC_056501.1:48226815-48236129 GCF_014905685.2 Nematolebias whitei | reverse complement strand
AATAAACCAAGTTCTCAAGTCCCTCAGGTCCACAACTAAGAACCCGATCCAACCAATTACCCATGCGTGGTCGAGCGCGGACACATTAATCATAGCCCTGCTAATGACGATAACCCTCGTATTGTGTGGGATACTCGCATCCCTGTTCCGGGGCCAAACGTCACTCCGAGTCGACGTGGATCGCCATGCAGCGCACCTCGATATGATTATGCCTCGCGTAAGCGGGTCCGCAAAGAAGCCACTCACACGGGACAGCGCGACTGAAACTGACAACCAGGGTGAGGGGAAGCAGTGAAACGATGTTTCTAGATGCTTAGTCACTACTCTTGTCGGTGTTGAAACGTTGTTTAGTTGATTTTGGTTGTTTCTGTGGTAAGAATGTATCTTGTGTGTAAGTTAAGTTAGAGACTAAGAGGCCTTTAACCATGCCAACATGCAGTTCATTCGCTAAATTGCAATCTTTGCGGAGTCAATGTATATTATTGCTACCTTGAGTACCATAATCTACATTGAGCTCACAACGCTTAAGCCGAACCTACTCGAACAATTCTATTCGGGGGGATAGCTAATTCTTTTTGATAAGTCTCGCCATAGACTTCCAAACATTTATGGGGAAACCAAACACCCAATCTCAAGTCGTTCGTCTAAAAGACAACAGACATTTGAACCAAACTATATTTTGCCATGTAAGGCTAACTTAACCCAAGTTAGAAATGGAAAAGTAGTTTGGAAACCTTTTCTATAGGCTTAAACCCCTGTAGTTACCCCTTTTCAGCATGCTCCACCCCTTAACTGGTAGTTGTAGCTGTTCCCATCCATAATAGCTTACACACCAGGTGCATATAGTTTAAGGCCTTATGTAAAATCACCTTCATAAGCCCACCTTAAACCACATAATTGCATGACACATTTGAACCAGAACGACACAGGCTGGATGTCGCTGGAGACAACCTTCGCTGGAGGCGACCTGCAATCCTGACGTTGGTCTCCACTCTTCATCCAGTGGCCGCTTCTTCAGTTCAACCCAAGGGTACCCCTCTGTATGCTGATTAATCAACACTTCCAATCGTTGTGGATTTACCATTGTGGATTATATGACTTTTTCCAGTGGATTACAGACTCTGTTTTCGAGGGGTTAAAGCATTGCTACAATGGAATTATCGAGACGATATGGAATTATAATCAACACAATGGAATTACCGAGAACATTGTGGAATTACCTTGACTTTTGTTTTCCTTGCTGGATTACTTTTGACTTTTGTTTTCCTTGCTGGATTACTCTTGACTCTTGTTTCTTTGCTGGATTACATCAAGCTTCAAGGACAATCGAAGGCGTAAGTCCATAGTTGGAATTCATCCCCATGGACAGGTGATGATTTCCAAAGGGGGGACTGTAGTGGACTAGGCCCATGTCAAAAACTAAGTCTAAGGTCAAATCCCTTGACCTTAAGAACCTTGTGGGACAGGAACTGTCATTTTATTGATTTGAATCCAGAAATGCAGGTTCACCCATCCTGAGACTTTCTTTCTTGAAGATCAATGTGAAAGAACACTCTCTTTTTTATTATCATTACTATTTTACAAATGTTGATAATCAAAATGTCTTAGTTCAAACCATTTTAGATGTTGCAGTGAACTAATCAATTTTATTAACTGTGTAATGATTTTTATTCTCATGCAAAGTAGAACTCATGTCAAAGCTGTTACAGAGTAATTATGCCTTTTCTGATTTCTGCTTTTGAATGAGCAAGTGTAAGTTGGTCCAAGGTTGGAGTCAAACGCAAAACAAGTTGTTAGAACTAACTGTCATGTTTTTAGAATCCTCTCAGACATAAATATAGAGGTTTTTGGCACCTGTTTCTGAAACGCGCCAAAACAAAACTCTCTCTGTCTGTGAGAACATTTCTGATCTGTTTCATAACAATTCTTGCTGTCTTCTAACCTCTTACGTCACAAAACACACCCCGTCTGGTCGGTTCTGGCCAATGGGAATACTCCCAAGAGTGAACCGGGAAACAGCTCTTTAAAATGTCAGTACTTCCTGGTCTACTCAGTTCGGTGGGAGTTCTGTAAACTGTTGCAGTTCGGTTGAGGTTCTGTGAGGTTCTGTTGAGGCTCTGCTCGGATGCTGTTTCTGCGCAGTTCTGCTGGAACAGCCCAGTTCTGTGAGAGACGGGATGATCCTGACTTGACAACAGAGCTCTTCCGAGTTCCATGGGAATATAACACCTTTCACTCGCCACTACTTCTGACGAGCTACAGCCATACTAAGGAGACGCTGGACAGGTAGCGTTAACGGAACACCATATCTGCTGATTATCATCAGAAAGGTAATGGGTCAAGTTTCCTACCAAGCGTACCGAGGCGAGCTGGGTTTCTGATGGAGAGTGTCGGTTCTGGTGAACACTTACTTCCCCTCACACACCCTCTTACTCCCTCTTAACTTCTTTCATCTTTAAACTTTTCTCTCAAGTAGAAATTCTTCCAGATATTTTAGAAATGTCTGTGTAAAATGCTCACCCACATCCATGTGGGTAAAAGATCATAATTGTACAGTTTCATAAATGTCTGTGGTGAAGCAACGGAAAAATCATGGCCGTATGATTTTTCCTGATTGATTGCTTATGTTGTTATTTTCATAATTTGCCAAATTAATGTAAATGTTTGATGTTAAACTTTGATTCTGTAAATAAATGACCGCATTCATTTTGATGGGTCAAACATAAATGACGTCTCACGTTTGCATTTCCTTAAATTCAATGCACGTTTTATTCAGTCCAGAAAAATGAGGAATCCGTGTTAAATGATGAATATATCTGAGCATCTGTTCATCTACACCCCTTTTCAGCATCTTCCTTTCCCCGCTGAAAGTTTCCGCGGCGTTAGTGCACTCAGAACACATAACTACACAGCATGCGTCTGTGCATGGTTCGCATAATTACGCAACGCGTAATTACGCACATGGAGAGCTGAGTGACAAGACGGTTTTTGGGCAAGCTGCCGCTTCATATGGTGTTCGAATGGACCCAGTGAGGCGAGGACCACATCTGCTTCACCCTTAACCCACTAAGCGACAGCTCTTAAAGGGCGAAGCCTATATGAAATAGAACGTTGGTTACGTACTGTAACCCCAGATTCTATGAGTATAGGCGTAGCCCTTTAAGCGTTGGGCCTCACTGGCTCTTAAATGGCTGAAGAAAAAGCTATTTGGGAGCCAATTACCCGCTCTTAACGTAATTTATACGGACCGGGTGGGGCCCACACAGCAGGTGGGCGTGGACTAAATTTTTCAGTGCAATGCTTCGCATGACGGGATAAACCCACTAAGCGACAGCTCTTAAAGGGCTACGCCTATATTCATAGAATCTGGGGTTACAGTACGTAACTAACGTTTTAGTATTAGATTTAAGATATGATGTGTATGTTGTGTTAAATTTTAGGCCAAGAGTTGATTTTTCTCAGTTCATTTCTTCACACCAGGGGCGATTCTAGAAGCACATTTTAGGGGCCTTAGCCCCCCAGTTTTGACAATGGTTCTTGGCTTGAACAACACAGTGTGTATTAGCATTAGAATTATTGTAGGGGGAACATATTGGTGCTAGGTCTGTGGGTCTTTCCCCATAACTTTTTTGAATAAAGTAGCTGCTATTTCCTACATTCTGGTGTATTTTAACAGGTTTTAAAACATCTATGTTTACCTACATAAGTAAATACTTGATTCAATAACTGTTTTAGCAAGCATGGCACAAGAAGTAGCACTAACCCTTTTGTTTGTCTTTAATTTAATTTAATTTTTCTACCTAACACAGGAAGCTGTTAGCTCTGGAAGCAATCTGTTAAACAGCTTTAGACACAAAGACCCTTGTCACACACTTCAAAAGAGCAGGTAAGATACATAAAATCTTGTAATGTCTGCCTGGTGAGGCTGATTAAATAATTGTAAAATATGATAAGTGAAATAACTAAAGAAAAATTAAGCTACTGTAATTTATAATTACAAATGTCACATTTTCTTGACTTAATTTCAATTGTAAATCACTTGTTTTTGATAAAATATTTTTTTCCAAAAGAAAGGAAAACAAATTGTAATTTGTAGTCACTGTAACCCTGTTTTGACTTGTGCACTGTCTTCTTTCACTTTTAGGTTCCACAAGGCTCTGGACTGGTCCAGCTGTGGAGAGATGAGGTGGAACACCAGACCTGCAATGGTCCAGTCTGTAAATGATGCTCTGAAGTCTGGGAAGATGCACGACATCATGCTTCACTGAAACGAGCTCGTTACCTCGACCACATAGACTGAACTTCTTGAGGACATCATCCAATATATAATAATGCCTTTAAACATTTTTATTTGTTGAGTTCTCTGCTTGGTACATTTTTTTTCTTTTTTTGTTTTTGTTTGTTTGTTTAAACAATTTAAAACATGACAGTAATGTCACTGTTTAAAGGAAGCAATTGCTCAATAAATTAGTCAAATGCAACTTGTTATGTTTGGGTTCTTTCATCTAAGGTAGACATGGTGTGACCCATGTACTGGTTTAGATTTTTTGTTTTTACTGTAACTGACCTTCAAAAGAGCCAGAAACAGGGACTCAGCAGCTGATTTTCCATAAAAAAAAATTATAGGGACTACAGGCTGAAATATAATTTTATCAGATAATATATTAATTTAATAAAATGTCTAGATATATGTATCCTGTTTTGATTTCTAGAATGATATTGTGTTAAAACATGATCTGATTCTGTTTCCGGTAGAAAATGTAGTTTCAGCTACATGCCTACAACTCCCAACATTCACGCACCCACCAGTGTTGCCAGGTGAGAAATGTAGGATTATCATACTAGAGACATAAAATTATCGTATTTTGAGGGAAATTATCATACACCCGTCATAACCAAAATAACAAATCTATTGATGCACTATAGTAGTGATGGGTCCGCATCCAGACCAACTGCTTCTTCTTATTTTCTTTTTTCTTTTCCTCACTCATGGGGTGGGCACAGCGGACTATTTGGGTTGTCTGTTTACGTTCGGGGCCATTGTTCCTGACCGCATGGTGGAGTTACAATGGCCCAGGGCTGGTGATCTTGTACCTTACATGTAAAATAAACCTTCTGAAATGGAAGTCAATTGCTCCTCCTCTCCCTGCTTCAGATCTTAACACATTCTTTCAATTTGGCGACCCCGACGTTGGTTCTGGTAGCGGGAACAGAAGAGGGGAGGGAGTTGTTTTCCTTTTTTGCTTTGGTTGGGCGAACATTGCTCTGCAGTCAAACGGCGCCGTAATATGAAAAAGGTAGGCAGTGATTATTTTCATTTTCCCTTCCTACACAATGGGCATGCTAAAATTGTAGTAGTTGACTGTGGAGTGATTTTCCCCCATGGTTCATGACGGTGGGCCATTTGTTTCCGACAGTATTTAAGAATTTGATCTAAAATTCATGTGTCCGGTGCTATGCAGATACATGACTGCATGCAGAGTACAAGATCATATTTTCTTATATGAAGGCCTTGTTTTAGATATTATTTTTAGAACTGCAGCTGAGTTTCAACCTTTTCTGTGCAGTTCTGGCCCTCTGCTGACCATTTTGGGCGTAGTTGTTAATGCTTTATGTGTTGGGATTAAGATGGTGTCGCAACATTTACAATATTACTTGTATTTTTTTATGTGTGGTTCAGGGTGAGTGTGTAAGTGCCTTTTTAGTTCGTTTGCCCGTTTTAGTAGTCATTTCATCCTTGTATCATCCAAGGACAGTAGAACGCGTTATGAGCTCCTGTCTTGAGTGAGGACTTGAGTGCTGAACATATTAGGTTGAGAACTTGCTCCAGACTTCATTTTAGCTTTATTTTTGGAGTACTGCTGTTGAGTGGTGGCTCCAGAGTTACTGTTAGTTAGTTCAGTGCTGTTGTTGAGTGTTGGACTCCAGAGTGCTGTTAGTTAGGTTAGGTCTGTTGTTACATTTACATTGGTTTCATTTTTGTTGTTAAGACTGGTCAGATTCTTCTCAGGACTTGGATGTAGAGGGCAATTTCCCCAGACCATCTCTTTGTTTATGTCTAATGCCTATTTACTTTTTTTTGCTTAGCAGACAAACGCACAAGGGACAGTTTGTTATGTTTTGTTTCTGTGTGGGTTGACTCTGACAGCTGCAGGACTCTGGAACTTCCGTGATTTACTGTTGGTTGCTGAGAACCATGGTTAAGGAATTATATTTGATTGGCAGAGGGCTCACTTTGTGGGAAATGTAATATGGGACATTTCATCCAGGAGGTGTCACTGTTTTTTGAACATGATGAGGATTTAGGTTGGATTAACATTTCTGTGTGGCACCTTTACTAGCAGAAGGTCTGCTCTGACAATATATTTCACTAGTTTTTTTTTATTTGTTTTTATATATTTATTTATTTTCTCGGACTAGGTTTTTTTTTTTTTTTTCTTTTTTTATTGAGCTCAGTTTAAGTGTAGAAACATTGTGAAGTGTTTCAATGAACTTATCATCATCGCTCAATTTATTTTTTTTAAAGAAAGAGAAGAAAGAATAATAAATAAATAATAAAAGAGAAATAGATAAGACGAGAGACCACCACGACAAAACAACATGCACAGCACAATGCCACCCACAATATCACCATGAAACTTTCGACATCGCACAAGGAATCATCTAGCTTCCACCACTACCCAACCTAGCGTGCATCTGTCAAAGCACCTGAATCCAAACACCCGCGCAAGCACGCCCACCACCACCAGATTTCTCCAAAAGAATGCCCAATAGTGGACGCGGGGGCCCACAGACCCGCCCCCCCAGGACACAATGGCAACATAGGGAGGACCGGAGCCACAGACACACAGCGGCCCACAGGCCCGGAGCCCCAAGAGTCTCCTAACAGGGAGAACCGCACCCCCCAGAGAGGAGCAGAGGAAAGAACAGGGTGACCCCAGCCACCACAATGCAGAGCCTCCAGGAAGCTGCAGCGACGAGCCCACAGGTCCGGCTGGCGACCCATGCCCCCCCCCAGGTAGATCCGGCCATGGACACCGAGCCCCAAGCCCCGAGGCCATACCACCCCCCAGCAGAGCCCCGACAGAGCCAGGGCACCCAGGCCCCGCCAGGCAGCAACCAGGGCGGACCGACGTGCACCCCACCACCCAGCCCAGACACAGAGAGCCATCAATGCACCGGCGGCAAGGGGGTCCCCCGCCAAAGGGGGGCACGACCGGGGGGAGTGGGCCCCACACCAAACGTGGGGCCCAAATTGATCCAAGAGAGGGGGGACCACCAAAAACCCAACCTGAGCAACCAACAGGCACACACAGATAGCCCGACAGAATCTCTGTCGGGCCGACTGCATGCACCATCTACCTGACAGCGACCACAGGCCGGCCCCAGCCCAAGGGGCAGAGCAGCAGGGAGCCACAGCTGAGGAGGGCCGGCTCTCACATCAAGAGCTCCGCACCATAGGCCCGGAGACGCCCCAGCACGCCACCCATGCACCCCCACACACACACAGCACCCCCATCGCAAATGCCACACAGGAAGACCAGCCAGTGCCCCGATGAGGCGAAGCCACGCTCCCAACCGCCGCCCTACACCACCAATGACCACACGTACACTACCATAGCCGATCCCCCGCCGAAAGCCGGCAGCCACCCCGGTCAAAGTGCTGGCCATCGCAACAAGGAACCTAGATTAAAATAATCGGAACAGCCCAGGAGGAACTGAAGCACCAGCCCCATCACTGACCGCCCCCAAGGCCCAAAGCCCACCCACAGCCCAGACCCCAACAATGCGCACCCCCCCCCCCCCATCCCCGACCCCTAGTGTCACACGGAGAAAGGAGGTGTTTGTGAAAGGGGAAAAAATAAATAAGTAAATCTATATATGCATAAATAAATTATGAACAGAACCA
This sequence comes from Nematolebias whitei, assembly GCF_014905685.2. Classification (NCBI taxonomy): domain Eukaryota; kingdom Metazoa; phylum Chordata; class Actinopteri; order Cyprinodontiformes; family Rivulidae; genus Nematolebias; species Nematolebias whitei. The sequence goes on along the minus strand of NC_056501.1, from coordinate 48,228,220 downwards.
CTTCCTCCTCCTCCCACTCGAATATGGTGTTGATGCATGTTGTTATACAGTGCGTTTAAAATGGGGGGATGAGGTGGCGACCGGCACAGACCCACCTCTTGCCCAGAGAGCAGGCAGCGCCCGTTCACCCCTCATCTCCGCCCAGAACCCTAAATGTCTACATGCTACATATGAGAGTGGGCACAGGTCCGGGGAGGTGGAAATGGTAGTACATCCCACCACCTAAGTGCGATCATGTGCCCACTCCAGATCCTATATATGCATGTGTTGTGAGAGTGTTATAAGTGAGTGTCTAGGTTGTATATTAAAATTAGGGCCCAGGACCCCACCAGCCACGGAGATGGATGATTCTCCCCATAGCTCAGTAGTGCACCTGAACCCCAAAACCCTGTTTGTGTGGTGGAGTGGGCGGAGGAGGACGTCGGGATGGGGAGGTGAACTGAGGTGGCAATGTCCCCCCAGGGGACCAGCTCCCCCACTGACCCCAATAGGCACCCCCACTCTCCGGGACCACCAGGGGACAGAGGCTCTAACAGAGATACCTAGGAGGAGGTGGCAGCCGCACCACCAGGGATCAAGGCCACGGACCGGCACATAGCCCCCGAAGACCAACCAGAACCAGGGCCAGCAACCCAGACCCATCCCGAAACCGTCCAGACGCCCCAACCCGATTCCCAGCCCAACACCCAGCCCCCCAACCAGAGAGGCCACCAAACCCCAACTGGGACAATCAGCCAGGAGTGCCCAAACCGTCAAAGATAGAGCACCACAGCGACCAAGAGCGCACCCCCACCCCAAAAAAGCAAAAGACCAGTCCACCCATAACAACACCCACAGCGAGAGCGCCCCATGCAAGTGAGGGCACACACCCAGCGAGCCCAGACTCCCCCGGTCCCACAGCACAGAGCCCCCCACACGAGAGCCCCCAATATACCCCACCCCAGTCACAGCCCCCCACAGCCCAGCCCCCCAGCCAAGCACCACGCCGCAGCCACCGCCAAGCAAGAAGACGCCCAGGTTGAGCCCGCCCGTCCCCTCCCTCAGACCCCCCCATCAACAGTCCCACCCCCCCACGGCACAGGCCCCAAAGCCCACCAATCCACTGAAGGCCCCAAGGCCAGGGCCGGGCGCCGGCGCACCCGCCGGCCCAAGACCCCGGCAACATACCTGTCAAGGCCCGAGATCCCCGGACCAAGCCGGGAACCCTGCCCAGGAGCGATACTACCCCAGAACCCGTGCCCACCCCAGACCCACCCAGGGACAGCCAGGTCACCAGGCCAGTAACCCATGTCCGCCGGTACAGACTGCCCAGAAGCCCGCATGCAGCCAGCACAGGCCATCACCCAGAACCACCAGAGCCACCTCCCCAGTCGGGCGCCACCGCTCCAGGCCCATGACCCCCCCC
>NC_056501.1:48223740-48226715 GCF_014905685.2 Nematolebias whitei | reverse complement strand
TCAAGTTGGTTAACCCTTCTGCTGTCCGCCTGAAGTTGCCCCCTTCCATGCGCATTCACCCCACCTTCCATGTTTCTCAGGTTAGGCCTGTCTCTGTGAGTCCCTTGAGTCCTCCTGCTGACCTCCCCCCGCCCTCCCGTCTTATTGACAACCATCCTGCCTTTACGGTTAGACGTATCCTGGATGTTCGGCGTCGTGGTCGGGGTTTTCAATATTTGGTCAACTGGGAGGGCTATGGTCCCGAGGAACAGTCTTGGATTCCTCGTTCCTTTATCTTGGATCCCAGTCTCATCTCCTCCTTCTTCAGGGCTCACCCTGAGAAGCGTCTTCGGTCGCCCGGTGGCGATTCTTGGGGGGGGGGGGTACTGTAGGGGTTGCAGTTGTGCTTCTCTCCACAGATTCTGGTTACCTGGGAGACAGGATTTACGAGCCACAGCTGACAGCCATCTACATCAATCAGACTGGGACTATTTAAGACTGAGGACTGGCTTCATTCAGTGCTGAAGCATTTCCTGCCTGTGACCTTGGAGTTCCAGTGCCTCCCCTCTTGGATCTACCTGAGCACCTGTGGACCTGATGAAAAAGGGCTTTCCTGGATATCTGCAAACAACTTCCTCCGGTAACATCTTACATCCATGCTCCACCTGAGTCCTCCCTGGAGAATTGTTGGACCTTGTTTGGAGAATCTCCTGGACTCATCAATTGTGAGACAAAGACTGAATATTAGCCACTGTAAATAAATCACTGATCTTTATTCTCCTGAGTCTGTTATCCTTCAGTCCGTTCATCTGGGTCCTTATTTAATATTACCTCGTGACAGAATGCTTCAGCCAAACAAACAGACCCAGAACGCGACTGAGGGAGAAAGTTCTCGGACGACTTCAGATCCAGTAAATCTACGAATGGATAGATTGGAGTCTACACTCCAACAAATGGCAACACAACAACAGACTCAGCAATCCCACCTCAGAGAACTTGGAAGTATGTTGTTCGACGCTAATCAAAAACTTTCTCAACTTCTTCCTGACCCACAGGCGAGTCAACCCGAGAGTCCTCCAGTCAACACTACTTCTGGATTAACACCTTCAAGCGAACCTGTTTTCAGACCCTCAGAGTTCTTCAGTGGTAATCCTGATCACTATGGAGGTTTCATTCTTCAATGTCGCCTGAGTTTTTCTAGAGCTCCTTGTACCTTCCCCACGGACGTTGCTAAAATCACCTATGTGATAAATCATTTAAAGGGTGACGCTCTTAGCTGGGCTACTGCACACCTGTCGTCAAGATCACTCGAGTCACTAACCTTTTCTGATTTTCTCAAGGATTTCTCGCTGATCTTTGATCACCCGTTGCAGCAGGAGGACGCTGTCAAGCATCTGTTAAATCTCCGACAAGGAAGGCGGCCGGTGTCGGAGCACGCTCTACGCTTCCGCATCATAGAATATGGTGACGGGTTGGAACGATCTCGCCATCAGAGGTACCTTTTTAAACTCTTTATCAGATAGAGTAAAGGACCAACTTGCTCTGAGAGATGAACCAGGGTCTCTGGAGGAACTGATAAATCTGGCAATCAGAGTTGACAACCGTTTTTATGAAAGAGAAAAGGAAAGAGACTACAAATCCCAGCCTCCTTCCACTTCCGGTTCCTGGCCGGCTCCGGTTTTTCAAAATAAAACCAAATCCAACTATGACTCTGAGGAACCGGAGCCCATGCAGATTGGCCGCACACGACTGACACCAGAAGAGAGACAACGACGGCTCAGAACTGGGAGATGTATTTATTGTGGTCAGAGAGGCCACTTCATTGCTCAATGTCCCTTACAGGGAAATGAAACAACTCACCAATAAAACAGGAGCTTTTGGTGGGTAAAACTTCTTGGTCTCCTGTTTCACGTTTGACCTTGCCTGCTATTATTGTGAACAATAATATTAAATTGCCTGTTGCAGCTCTGGTGGACTCCGGTGCAGAGCAGAATCTCATCAGCAGTGATTTAATAGAGCAACTCTCTATACCTCCCTACACCCTGCAGGACGCTCTGACGGTAGCCGGCCTCACCGGACAGGTTTTCACCAAGGTCCATCGGAAGACTCAGGGCCTTCGCCTCATCATCTCTGGAAATCACCATGAGGAAGGTGAATTCTTCATTTTCGACTCTCCCACCAGTCAACTGATATTGGGGTTTCCCTGGTTAAAGAAACATAACCCGTTGTTAAACTGGGCAGAGGGGAGAATTGACAAGTGGAGCTCCTATTGTCTACAGAATTGTCTCCGCTCTGCCATACCTAAGACCTCTCCAAGTGACTCTCAGACACAAGATATTGATTTAAGTAAGGTTCCCCCTGTATACCATGATTTGTGCGCTGTTTTCAATAAAGAGAAGGCTCTGTCATTGCCTCCACATCGCCCTTATGATTGTGCCATTGATCTACTCCCGGGTGCTCCCCTACCCTCTAGTAGACTGTATAACTTGTCAGGGTCTGAGAGGGAGACTATGACGAAATACATCGGGGAGTCTCTGGCGTCCGGCATCATTCGGCCATCAACCTCACCCGTAGGGGCGGGTTTCTTTTTCATGTCTAAAAAGGATAAAACCTTACGCCCCTGTATAGACTACCGTGGTCTTAACCACATTACAGTTAAAAACAAATACCCTTTACCTCTCATTAGTTCTATTCACGACCAGCTACAGACAGCTTCTATATTTTCTAAATTAGATTTACGCAACGCATATCACCTTGTACGGGTAAGGGAGGGGGACGAGTGGAAAACCGCTTTTAGGACGCCACTGGGACATTTTGAATATTTGGTAATGCCTTTCGGTCTTACTAATGCCCCTGCTGTCTTCCAGGCACTTGTTAATGACGTTCTCAGGGATTTCTTGAACGACTTTGTGTTCGTATACCTAGATGATATACTCGTCTACTCTCGGGATTTAGCACAACACGAGAGTCACGTACGGGCTGTACTTCAGAGACTC
>NC_056501.1:48214422-48223640 GCF_014905685.2 Nematolebias whitei | reverse complement strand
ACTGAACTCTTAAAGAAAGACGTTCCTTTTGTCTGGACTGATACACAGCAGCAGGCAATGAACGCTCTTAAAGACAGGCTCAAGTTAGCCCCATGTCTAGTCTACCCAGACTATAACAAAGAGTTCTACTTGGAAGTGGGCTTCTTAACTCACTGCATGAGTGCAGGTCTGTACCAAATACATGACAAAGACAAGCGTGTTGTGGCCTACGCCAGCAAAACAATGGCAGGCCCTGAATTAAGGTATTCAGACTGTGAGAAGGCTCTATTGACCACTGTGTGGGCAGTGAAACATTTCTCCTGCTATATTGGTGGACAGAGAATTATTGTGGAGACACAACACCAGCCAGTAACGTTTCTAAACAGCCAACGCATCAGAGATGGTGTGGTGACAAACTCACGTGTAGCCACATGGCTTATGGCACTTCAAAGTTTTAACCTAGACATCCGCTATGGTCAAAATAAGAAGTCACACTTGGGCACTGATTTGGCAATCTGCCAAGAATGTACACAGGATGTACCAGCCACCCAACAGCCGGTTGTGAGTAAACCCTCAGCTGCTGAGGACCCAAATCACCACTTCTTTGATAGCAATATCTGTAAAGATATGGCGACATTGTACGTGGACGGATGCTCATTCCACCGCGAGAAAATCTGCAAAGCAGGTGTTGGAGGAATTCTCCTTCAGGACCTAGAACAGGTCACATTTGGCTATAAATTGGGCTCTCAGTCTTCTCAGTACGCTGAGATAGCTGGAATCCTAATAGGCCTACAGATGGCAGTGGAACGCTCCATCCAGACGCTGGTCATCTGCACTGACTCTAACTATGCTCGACTCAGTTTCTTGTGTCATCTCGCTCTGTGGAAACAGAACGGTTTTCTCACAAGCAACAAAAAGGTGGTAAAACACAAAGAGCTTTTCATGACATGTGATCACTTGGTGACATCACATGATCTACAGATCTTCTGGAAGAAAGTTCCAGGCGATGACAAGCACTACAATGACCTTGCAGACTCCCTAGCCAAGGAAGGAGCCGTTGATGGACCCACGTGGTCCTTTGACCCCTCCTGGCTACTCAACACTCAGTCGTCACAATCTACAACTGAGGTAATGGCAGTCACACGTGCACAAGCTGCAGCTAAACCTGCTGATAACACAGTTTCTGTACGCCCAATGCTGACTGACCCAGACATCATCCAACTTCAGCAGTTGGATCCTGCAATTAACTCGATGATGCTGTATCTGACTGACCCAGACAAATACACTCCATCGAAAGGTGAACTGGATTCCAATCCAGACCTTAAAGTCCTCTTTCAGCTGCGCAAACAGCTAAAACTACTCAAGGGCATCCTAACTTTTGCTCATGGACAGACGTCCTCACCTGTGTTCGTGGTCCCCCATGACCACAGGGGGGTGATGTTAGTTCATGCACATGATCTTCCGTCCGCAGGACATAAGGGTGACAATGCCACGCTGAAAGCATTAAAACAGATTGCTTATTGGCCTGGAATGAAAAAGGATGTCAAAGACTACATAAAAGGGTGCCTGGTCTGTGGCCAGTTTCAGCCATCCAGACCACTCCACAGAGCACCACTGCATAATAGAGGCATTGCATTTCCATGGTCGGACCTCCAGATTGACTGGGTCGGACCACTCACTAAGACCTCTAGAGGAAATAAATATTTTCTCACGGTAACCTGCGCGTTTACCAAATGGGTAGAATGTCTACCAGCCCCTAATGACACAGCACAAACCACTGCTATGTTATTAATGAATCATGTATTCTCAAGGTTTGGACTTCCCCTCAGGGTGAACTCAGACCAAGGTACACACTTCACAGGTGAAGTAATGAAAGAACTGTGGAAGACGCTAGGCGTCAAAGCCAACTTCCATATTGGCTACCACCCACAGGCTTCAGGCCAGGTTGAGAGAGCAAACAGGACTGTGGTGAGTATTTTGAAAAAATACGTAGCCGCAAACCACAAGGACTGGGACGTGAAACTCCCTCTGGTCCTCATGGCCATAAGGGCCACTCCACACACATCGACTGGCATCTCTCCTTTTGAGATGATGACGGGTCGACAAATGACTCTCCCTCTACACCTGTTGTACCAACCAGGCGATGCTGCCATGGCAACAGCCTACACTACACAACAATACATGAAAGACTTGGAAAACACCTTAAAAACACCTTTGCTTTCGCACAGAAAAACCTGGAAAAATCAGCCGAAGGACGCAAAGCGTACTACGACCAAAAGGCCTCTCACGAGGAACTCCAAGTGGGAGACAGGGTCTGGTACTACACGTTTGCCCCCACAACTGGGAGAAGAGAGTCCGGGACCGGAACTCTCGCCCGTAAACTGATGCCCAGATGGACTGGACCCCATCTGATAACAGACAAACTGTCTCCAGTTGTCTATCAGATAAAAATCAGTAAAGGCCAAAAAGAGCCAACTGTTAAATGGGTACATCGTAACCAGGTTAAACCACACAAGGTGTGCAAAGAAACAAACAAACGGGACAGCGTGACTGAATCTGACAACCAGGGTGAGGTGAAGCAGTGAAACGATGTTTCTAGATGCTTAGTCACTATTCTTGTCAATGTTGAAACGTTGTTTAATTGGTTTTGGTTTTGTTTCTGAGGTAAGAATGAATTTTGTGTGTAAGTTGAGTTAGAGACTAAGAGGCCTTTAACTATGCCAACATGCAGTTCATTTGTTAAAATGCAATCTTTGCAGAGTCGATGTAGATTATTGCTACCTTAAGTACCATAGTCTACATTGGTCTCACAACGCTTAAGCCGAACCTACTCAAACAATTCTATTCGGGGAGATAGCTAATTCTTTTTGATGAGTCTCGCCATAGACTTCCAAAAAAATTTATGGGAAACCAAACACCCAATCTCAAGTCGTTCGTCTAAAAGACAACAGACAATTGAACCAAACTATATTTTGCCATGTAAAGCTAACTTAAACCAAGTTAGGAATGGAAAAATAGTTTGGAACACTCTTCTATAGGTATAGACCCCTATAGTCACCCTTTTCAGCATGTTCCATCCCTTAACTGGTAGTCGTAGCTGTTCCCAATCATAATAGCTTACACACCAGGTGCATATAGTTTAAGGCCTTATGTAAAATCCCCTTCATAAGCCCACCTTAAACCACATAATTGCATGTCACATTGAACCAGAACGGCATCGACTGGACATCCACCCAGCGACGACCTTCGCTGGAGGCGACCTACAATCCTGACGTTGGTCTCCACTCTTCATCCAGTGGCCGCATCTTCAGTTCAATCCAAGGGAACCCCTCTATATGCTGATCAATCAACACTTCCATTCGTTGTGGATTTATCGTTGTGGATTATATGACTTTTTCCAATGGATTACAGACTCTGTTTCCAATGGGTTAAAGCATTGCTACAATGGAATTACCAACAACATTATGGAATTACCATCAACACAATGGAATTACCAAGATCATTGTGGGATTACATCCTTTGACTTTAGTTTTCCTTGCTGGATTACATCAAGACCAGGGACATTTGAAGGCGTAAGTTCATGTTGGAATTCATCCCCATGGACAGGCGAGGATTTCCAAAGGGGGGACTGTAGTGAACTAAGCCTCAGGTCAAAATCTGGCCTTGAGGGCCTTCCTGGAACAAAGAACTGTATTTCATTGATTTGAGTCCAGAAACACAAGATTAAGTTCATCCAGAGACTTTCTAAGTGTCCTGCACTGATCAATTGAAAGAACACTCTCTTTTTCTATTATCATTACTATTTTACAAATGTTTTGATAATCAAATTGTGTTTAGTTCAAACCATTTTTAAATGTTGAAGTGAACTAATCATTTTTAATCAACTGTGAAACAGTATTAGTAATTTTTAATCCTCATTCAAAGTAGAAATCACGTTAAGGTCTGTTACAGAGTAATTATGCATTTTCTGATTTTCTGTCTTTGAATGAGCAAGTGTAAGTTGGTCCAAGGTTGGAGGCAAGAAAACAAGTTGTTGGAACGAACTGTCATGTTTTTATATCCTCTCAGACGTAAATAGAGGCTGGCACCTGTTTTCCCCCAACTCGCCTAAATATTCCTCTCGTCTGTCTTTAAAACATTTTCAATTTGTTCCATAACATTCTTGCTGTTTTTCTGACTTCTAGTGACCTCTTACGTCACAAAAACACACCCCCGTCTGGTCGAAACGACCAATCAGGAACCTCCCAAGTGAACCGGAAATAGAACTCTTTAAATGTCGGTACTTCCTAGTTCAAACCGGTTTTAGTCGAGCTCTAGTCGCTTCAGGTTCCAGCTTCAAGCGCCAGCTCCAGTCGAGTGCGGTGGGAGAGAAGTTCAGTTCTGGGAGCAGAACCGAACCGAGAAGTGCTGGAGAAAACAGGAAAATCCCGACATGATCCGCAGTTCTTCCGAGTCTTGTGGGGATCATGACATCTTCCACCTCTGAGTGGAACTTCTGACGGACTCCACTCATGTGAGTCCACCAAGAGGTGAACTTGTGTCGAACAAGTACCGTCACTACTTCGGACGATTCACAGCTGTTCCTACGGAGACGCTGAAAGGGTGCGTTAAATGGAACTTCGTACCAGTGGAGACATCTCCTCCAGGTAAAGAGTTGATTTATACCACCTAAGTGTACCGGGGAAGAAGCTGGGAACTCACCGGAGAGTGCCGTTCTGATGCCGACACACACATTTCCCTCATCCATCCTTTCTCTCAACTTAAACTTCAACTTCCATCTTTAAACTCTTCTATCTGCTAGAAATCATTCCAGATATTTTCAGAAATGTCTGTTGTGAAGCAAGGTTTTAACCATCGCCGTATGGTTTCTAATTGTACAGCTTGCTAAACTAAGCCATGTTGTTATTTTTCAATTTGCCAAATTAATGTAAATGTGTGATGTTAAACTTTGATTCTGTAAATAAATGACGCATTCATTTGATGGGTCAAAGAAAATTAACGTCTCACGATACATTTTATTAAATTCAATGCACGACATTATTTAGTCCAGAAAAATGAAAGAATCAGTTTAATTTATGAATATATCACAGAATATGTTCATCTACATTTACTGTAGCACATGCTACATCAGGTAAGCTGAAGCAGCTTGTGCACAGATTAGCTTAGCTGATGTAGCATGTAGCAAGCCATAAGGGGCATCTACGTGTCAAGTGATGTACATTTCAGGTGAGGTATGAAGTCAGTTCTCATGACCTAAAATAAGGTTAAGAGCAGTATAAACCGCAGATCCCTGAGTATGTGTTCTGGAAAAGCAAGAAAAGTTCATTTACTAAAACCTCTGAAAAAGCATGAAAGGTTTATTTACTGAAACAAATCTATATAATAGTATGTAACAGTGTGTGAAGTCTTTCTAATATACTATTTGTTAAGAGTGTGAAATCCTATGAATTAAGACTTAATCAATCAATGTTGAAGACATTATAGAGCTTAAAATAAGAGATTATTGGGAAATATTATATTGAAAGTGAATTAACTTTAAATGATTAAGTATGAATGAATTAGTTACGGGCAGCACGGTGGCGCAACTGGTAGAGCTGCTGCCTCTCAGCGAGCAGGTCCCTGGTTCAAACCCCGGTCCAGGGGCCTTTCTGGGTGGAGTTTGCATGTTCTCTCCGTGCATGCGTGGGTTTTCTCCGGGTGCTCCAGTTTCCTCCCACAGCCCAAAAACATGCATGTTAGGCTGATTGGTAACTCTAAATTGTCCCTAGGTGTGAGTGAGAGAGTGAATGGTTGTTTGTCTCGTTTGTCTCTATGTGGCCCTGTGATGGACTTGCGACCCGTCCAGGGTGTACCCCGCCCCTCGCACAGTGATTGCTGAACATGGGCACCAGCGACCCCCGTGACCCAAAATGGAATAAACGGGTAAAGATAATGGATGGATGGATGAATTAGTTACTGGCTAAAAGTGAAAAAAAATGATGGTCAAAAGTTAACAGCTTAATGTTCGTGTATCAAGTCACCACAGGAAGTGGAAGTCTGAACAGATGGCCAGGCCAGTAGAAGAAAAAAGAGGAAGTTATCTGTAGAAAAAGAGGAAGTTGTCTAAAGAAAACAAAAACAAGTTACGTTAAGTGAAGAGGCTCTCTCAGAAAAAGAGGAAGATCTCTGCAGAAAAACAGAAAGACAGACCTATTGGCAGTAAGAGATTGTTGGGTAATTTTAAAAAATGTTATCATTTAAAACTGTTTTAGATTTCTATTTGCTAAAACTTCAGTCGTGTGAACTCAAGCCCTGCTGAAACACCAAACACCCAGAGTTTCTGTTTGCAGCTCATGTGTGTGTACTAAGACCAGACCCTGGGTTTCTACAAACAACAAATGCTGTTGTTTAGTTCTAACCTTGTTCATCCTGCCTCTGTATCGAATCTGTCTCTATTGCTTTTCTTTTATCATATTTGTATAATATTTGTGTCTCTGCTGTGCCAGAGAAGCTGAATTCGCTGCCTTGTTCCCACACCCACTCCACCCAATAAATATGAACGTCACAAGCATGAATGTCAGACTTATTCTCTGACACTTGGTCGAGCAGAACTCCCACCTCTGCAGAGGACTGTTCTAAAAACTTACACTTTGTCTTGTGTGAATTGTTTTCATAAAGTTGTTACGAGAAACGAACCCTTTCAGAGATAATTTTAGAAATGACAGTGACGTTGAACATGTGATCTGACGTTGTAGAATAGTCCGTATCCAGGACTGTTGCTATGCAGAAATTACGCAATAAGCAGACAAATGTGTAAAATGTTCAACATTAATGATCGGGGCTGAATCACTTGGAGTGTTTTAAAGAACAGCTCATTGATGTATTCAGTAACTAAAGGGAACTTGAAGAGGAAAAATAATTTTTCTCAGCTCAGCCCGGACCTGAAAGCCAACTCAAGTTTCCAAGATTGGATTTTATTGAATGCAGTATGAAACATTCTTCAAAAGCAACTGAGGGATGATTGTCACCAGCTTCTTCAGACAAGGATCCCCTTTGACAAGGGGTCTTCGAGAAGAGATGGTATGACACATACTAATAGCTGTCCTAAAATAAAATTAAATAATCAAAATCACTTATAGTTATATACACCAGCAAAACGTTAGGACTCGACAACATTTTGAGTTATGGAGATTTACATGCTATATTAAATTTGGTATTTTTAAAGTCTTAATACATTTTAGGAGTGTGTCCCCATTTTTGCTGCATTATGGGATTCTGAAGATGCCTTTGTATTTTTTGATTTTTCTCCATTTTGTTTGAGAGTTTTTGAACACACTAGATTTTTAATTTTTTTTTCCAACTAAACTTAATTTTTTGACTTTTTTTATTTTTCTAACTAAACTTAACTTTTGATTTTTAATTTTTTTTTTCAACTAAACTTAATTTTTGATATTTCACTCCAAATGATTCTGGGAACACGAGGTAAACTCGAGATGCCAGCTGACGGCTCCTCGAGTCCAGTAACGATCTTGGGTTTCTGAGAGTTCTCTGGGGTCTTGGAGCAGCAAAAGCCTTCCCCTGAACCTAATCACCTTACCTTACTTTGGCTCAACAGAGTGAGGATTAATATATTTCTATATTTCCTCAACTGAGCTTCTGGATTTATAATTTTCTGTTTTTACTCATTGGAGCTTTACATATTTATAATTCTTTGGTTCAGCTCATTGGAGCATAGGAATTACAACAGGATTGGACTGTTTCGCCCCTTGGACATCAACCAACAATCTACAGTAACACCTTTCAAGAAACAAGGGCGGCTGTGGCTGAGTGGTTAAAGCAATCGTCCTCCAATGCGAGAGTTGGGGGTTTGAATCCACCAGCAGTCACATGTCGAAGTGTCCCTGGGCAAGACACTGAACCCCTCATAGCCTCTGATGTGTGTCCCATCAGTGTATGAATGTGATCTAAAGCACTGATTAGTCTCTTTAGAATGATTTGTTCAATTAGCTTTGTAGAGATCTAGTTGAGTGCTGTATGAATGGGTAAATGAGCACACAGATTGTAGTGTAAAGCACTTTGAGTATCTTGAAATAAGTTAGAAAGGCGCTATATAAGTACAGCCCATTTACCATTTACAAGTGGACTTTTGACTACTGACTTTGCTATGTAACCTAATAATCACTATGGATTTTTGTTATAATGCTGTTCCCCTACAAATCCTCAATTAAAGCAAAGCATAAAATTTAAGATTCCAGACTATCATTTCACCACTTCGTGTTCATGGATTTAATAAGCTTGGTTCAATATTATAACTAAAGATGAAGGTTTTTAAAGGTTTTCTCAACTTTGATTATAAACAACATCCTAGAATCTTATTCTTAGATTCTAAAAATAACCAGATCAGTAACAATAGCCGTTCTACAACCGAAGGTGAGCGACCGAAGAATATGAGTTTTCCCTGTGAATGATGATCCAACTCCGGCTGCTAAGTTGGGCGAGTCACGGGGTGAGTGACTCATAGATGGAGGTTGTTAACAAATCTGGGTGAGTCATCTTCAACACAGCCTTAAGTAGAACTAACCTAAGGTCACTCTGGGTAATACTCAAGTGCTAGATTTAGTTTGTGATACCACTTAGAAAAGAGGCTGCTGTGAGGTTTTAGCCATAACTCAAGTGGCAACTTCACTGGATAGAAAGACATGGTGTCCCTGGCTTTGTGGATGAAAGACCACAAAAAAGTAGATGTGCATCAGGAAAAACTGACCAAGCGTCGAGGAAGAGGCATGCATCAGTAAAAACTGAACGAGCGTCAAAACATGACGTGCATCTGAAGAATCGGACCGAGCGTTGACACAGAGCAAATCAAAGTACCCAAAAAAAATGTTGTAGGTGGCTGGGTAGGCCCTCGGCCACATATCCCATAGTAACCACTAGGCTAGTGGGTGGGGTAAGGGGCTTACTCAAGATTACTGACCATAATCCATAAACTTGGAGACAGTAATACATGCATTCATTACATCTAGGCTTGATTAATACAATTCACTCCTGTTTGGTATCAATCAGACCTCCATTGCACGACTACAACTGGTCCAGAATGCAACAGCCCAATTTTTAACCAGTACAGGCAAAAGAGAGCACATTACACCAATTTTGGCCTCACTGCACTGGTTACCGATTCACTTTCGAATCCAGTTCAAAATACTCATGTATGTCTACAAATCACTGAACAGTGTCTCCCCCCCCCCCCCCCCCCCCCCCCC
>NC_056501.1:48204896-48214322 GCF_014905685.2 Nematolebias whitei | reverse complement strand
TCTCTCTGATTTGCTACAACCGTATGTCCCACCACGCTCCCTGAGGTCAGCGGACCAGTTGCTCCTCACAGTTCCAGGAACTCGTCTTAAGCGCAGAGGTGACAGGGCCTTCTCTGTAGCAGGATCAAGACTCTGGAACGAGTTACCTCTGTTTGTCAGACAGGCCCCCTCCCTCTCTGTTTTCAAATCCCGTTTAAAAACTCACTACTATTCAGTAGCTTTCAACACCAGAGGATCTGTGGATTGAACCTGTACACTCCACACTGGTTTGTCGTCATATTTATTATCTGCATCGTTTTTATGTCTATATTTTTGATTTACTTCATTTTGTATATTGCTTCATGTGTTGTCTATTGTTTTGTCTGTACAGCACTTTGGTTGGCCTTGTAGCTGTTTTAAGTGCTCTATAAATAAAATGGTATGGTATAACTTCTCCTCCTCCACCATAACTCTCAGCACTGGCTCACCTCAGGGATGTGTGTTGCGTTGCGCCCCCTCCTGTTTACTCTGCTCACGTATGATTGTGCAGCTACCCATCCAGGGTGTCATATTGTAAAGTTTGCAGATGATCCAGGTGGTGGGATGCATCACAAACCATAATGAGTCCAGCTACAGGCAGGAGATGGAACACCTGGAGCGCTGGTGCAAAGAGAATAACTTTCACATCAATGTGAAGAAGACAAGCGATGATTGTGGACTTCAGAAGGAATAAACCCACCTACACACCCCTGAACATGAGAGGATCTGTGGTGGAAGTGGTCTCCAGCAACAAGTACTTGGGTGTACACCTGAATGACAACCTCAGCTGGAGCAACAACACCACCAGCTTGATCAAGAAAGCTCATCAGAGCCTCTACTTCCTCAGACGGCTGAGATGAGCTGGTCTGGGAAGCTCAGTCCTCACCTCCTTGTACAGGTGTGCAGTGGAGAGCATCCTGTGCTCCAGCATCAACATGTGGCATGGAGGCTGCATAGCTGCAGAAAGAAAAGCTTTGCAGAGAGTGGTGAAGGCTGCACAGAAGTCTGGTGGAGTCAGTCTCCCCACCATCACAGATATTTACACCTTCAGATGCAGGAAGAGGGCCAACTGTATCATGAAGGACCCCACTCACCCAGCACACACACTTTTTGCCTCGCTCCCCTCAGGAAGGAGGTTGAGGAGCATTAATTGTAAAACTACTAGACTGAGGAACAGCTTCTACCCTGAGGCTGTTAGACTCATGAATCTCTAACCAGAATAATCACTGTGAAAAATCACATCATGTTGCTGCTGATCTGTTTCATGTTGCTGCTGATCTGTTTCATGTTGATGTGTTCATGCGTGCTCATCTGCTCACACAGACTCATGCTCATGTTCGTGCTGTTGTTCGACGTAATGTTTTTATGCTATTAGTTCTTACTAATTTGTATATTTTAGTTTGTTTTTCTTAGTTCACATCTTATATGTTATCATTTCTGGTAGAGCAGCTGCCTCTCAGTGCGCAGGTCCCTGGTTCAAATCCCAGTCTGGGGGTCTCTCTGGGTGGAGTTTGTATGTTCTCTCCGTGCATGTGTGGGTTTTCTCCGGGCACTCCGGTTTCCTCCCACAAACCAAAAACATGCATGTCAGGCTGAATCGAACTCTAAATTGTCCTTTGGTGTGCGTGAGAGAGTGAATGGTTGTGTGTCTCATTTGTCTCTATGTGGCCCTGTGATGGACTTGCGACCTGTTCAGGGTGTACCCCGCCCCTCGCACAATGATTGCCAG
Source organism: Nematolebias whitei (assembly GCF_014905685.2). Classification (NCBI taxonomy): domain Eukaryota; kingdom Metazoa; phylum Chordata; class Actinopteri; order Cyprinodontiformes; family Rivulidae; genus Nematolebias; species Nematolebias whitei. The sequence continues at coordinate 48,212,575 of NC_056501.1, read as the reverse complement.
ACATGGGCACTGGCGACCTCCGTGACCCAAAAATGGAAGAAGCAGGTAAAAGATAATGGATGGATGGAATATCAAGAAGAAGAAGTTAATAGATTGCCTGAAAAATTTGGAGCAGGACAAGGCTATTGACCATTTTCTGTACCACAAACTGTACCCAGGGGAGGCCACACCTATTCTGTATGGTTTACATAAAATCCACAAACAAGGTGTACCTTTAAGACCAATTGTTAGTATGATTAACTCTGTCACTTACAATGTTTCCAAATGTCTGGCATCTGTACTCATCCCTTTACTTGGCAGCTCAGAACTTCACATACAGAACACCATGGACTTTGTGGATAAGGTGAGGGATGTCATCATGGAGACTGATGAAACGATGGTCTCTTTTTATGTCACATCACTCTTTAAGTGCATTTCTGTTGATGAGGCAGTAGGCGTGGTCAGTTTAAGATTAAAATCAGACACCACTCTGAGCAGCAGGACCACGCTTTCCACAGAACAACTGTGTCAACTCTTAAAACAGTGCCTGCAGTCAACCTACTTCACATATGGGGAGCAATATTATAGGCAGAAACATGGGTGTGCTATGGGGTCTTCCGTTTCTCCTATTGTTGCCAACCTGTACATGGAGGAGGTAGAAAAGAGAGCCTTGATGTCCTTTTCAGGGACACCACCAAGTCATTGGTTCAGGTATGTTGACAACACCTGGGTTAAAATTAAATCTCAGGAAGTCCAACATTTTACTGACCACATCAACTCTGTGGATAAATACATCAAGTTCACACGAGAAGATGTAAAAAATGGCAGGTTGGCTTTCTTGGACTGTGAGGTCTCAGTCTCTGATAGAGGACATTTGCAATCTGAGGTGTACCGCAAACCCACCCACACAGACCAGTAATTTGACTCCCATCACCCTTTGTAGCACAAGTTAGGAGTCATCAGGATTCTGTACCACAGAGCAGACAGCGTCCCCACTAACTCAGGAGCCAGGCAGGAGGAGAAATCCCACACAAGACAGGCTCTAGAGCAATGTGTATATCCTAACAGGGCCTTCCTGAAAAAAGAGAAGAAACCCAAACAGGACTCTAGCCAGTCATCAGGTGAAAAGGAGGAACCCAGACCAGTGGTCATTCCATATGTTGAGGGAGGATCAGAGAAACTGAGACATTTATTTTCTAAACACAACGTCCCAGTGGCTTTTAAACCCCAAAATACATTACAGCAAAGACTGTTTCATCCCAAAGATCCAGTCCTCCAGCACAAACAGAGCAATATTGTATATGCTGTTCAGTGTCAGGAGGGCTGTGATCAGTCTGATGGTTCTTCTTGACCATGTGAGCAGCTGGATTTGGTTGTCAGCTACAAACTGGTTGATCCACTCCGAGAAGGTGCTATTTAAGAGACAGAGCTGAATACAGCACCTCAGACTGAGGAAGTCTTTCGGATGAAAGACAAAACCTTTCTATATTTTTTTGCTTTGTTTTTTTGAATGTCCAGAGGACCAGACTGAACTTTTTTAGATTTTTCTACCTGGATTATTGAGCACTTGCAACAAAGAGTAGCAACAGAAATTGACACAATTTACCTCATATATTTGCACATTGAGATCTGATGTTTCAGTTAGTTTCACATGCAAAAAAACACACTGTAACATTCAGTTATTCTATATGTTTAACACGCACATCCATGCATACACAGTTATCTGCTTTCATTGGGCAAAGACAGTAATAAGAAACCATTATAACCACTGACTAACTGACAATTCCTCATATATAACCAATGACCTGTGAGAGAGCTGTCATGACCCCCCCCCCCCCACACACACACACACGGAGTGATAATACATGCATACCAATCTAAACTGTGTCTGCCTGAGCACCCCTCAACTAAACACAGAACCATAATCACTTCATCAGAGGGTGAAGAAAAATCAGTCTAGTAAGGAGAGGAGTTGAGGGATATAAAAGGAGGAGAATAGAGAAATAAATGTCAGTGAAAGTTGCTATATGACTGTAAAAATATGGTAGTCTGAAATGATTAATTAACAACTTAAAACAAAAGACGAAGCTATCCTTCTGTTTTTATTTTATCTAAAAGATACACCAAAACACAGTAAAAGTATTTCTGTGCCATTAAGGATGTTGTGTTTTGAGGTTTACATGTTAAATGCTCGCGTTTCATTCTGCTGCCATTATTACTTCTTGTCATTAGATGGCACTGCTGTGACAGCATAGGGCAGAAAAGACTGTTAAAGTAGAAATGCAGAATTAAACAATATCAAATGGGGATTGTCAGAAGTAATAGACTGGCACATCAGTAACCCTGAGTTTACTGATGGATCTGGGTGTTACAACTGGTTGAACATTTAGCAATGAAATCATTAGAATTACCATAATAGATGCAGATTTGTGACTTTACCCTTCATTATCTCTCCTCTTCACTTAAAATACCATGGTATATGGCAGAGAAGAAGATATAGGGTGTAAAGGGAACCCACATAGATCCTGGTGTTTGAGTCTTTCATTGGTTGAAGCACTGGGGATTCCTATTCCTCTCCCTTTCTCAGTCTTTTAGACTGTTACATAAAGCTATGGCCAGATTCACCAACTTGTCAAAAGATGTGGGTTTGTCCCTGAGAGTGCATTCACACCAGCCCTATTTAGTCCGCTTTAATTGAACTCTAGTCCGTTTGTCTAGAAAGTCTGGTTCATTTGAGGAGGTGTGAATGCATAACCAAAAAAATCGAACTCTGGTTTGCCTGAAAACCTAAGTCTCGGTTCGGTTGGAGCAATCTCTGGCGCGGTTCGAATGCATTGTGAATGCAAGTGGACCGGAGGCCGCTCCAAAAGCAGGAAGTGGACTGTAACACAGGGCAATCTGTGTAAATACAGTACAACCAAAACAAATGCACATTTCTCATACCTCATACAGAGCCGTCCCAGCCGTCTTGCGTGGAAAAACAACATTCTCCATGGTTTTCAGCCTCATCTTCCACTCATGCTGAGTCCATTGTTGAAAAATGTTGGCTTGGCACATGCACCACAGACAAAACAGAAATCCTAAAACTGCTAAAATTTGATGACTCTCCATTTTTGTATTTTATTCCAGAAGTAAGTTGCACTCATTGTCTTCTTCAGAAGTTTTTGTGTCATTTCCTTCAGTTTCTTGGTGCAACGCCACCACAGCCGAGAGGGAACAGGTTGGCTCAATTGACTCAGTGCAGGGTGACTGCAAACTACACCAGCTGAAAATGTAAACAAATGTTCCGAATTTTGCTCCCCAATCGAACCGAGTCTACCGGACTATCAGGTGTGAAAACAACCTGAGTGTGAGGTGATCTTTAATTTAATTCTGACAGTGAATGTACAAAGGCACTCACTATGGCTTGTTCAGTCCATCCTGTCTCAGTAACAAGAATACAAACGTCACTCAAGGATTTTTTCATAAACTCGTCGAAAACCAGCAATAAATGTGTTATACGGTAGGTTCTTAAAGTTGCTCAAAGCAAGGTAGACTTTGGCCCAACCTAAGGCCCAGTAAAGCTTTCACAACATAAAATATTTTACTCCATCTATTTTATTTTAAAATATTTTAAAACCATGACACATCTGAGGCAAAACTTTTTGATTTTGGTTAAAATTTAGAATGCACTGCAGAAAAAACCCGCCATTTAGCTTGGACACACACTCAAACATATCCATCTAGCCTCTGAATAACGAATGACCTGCTGTTGGGTTTCAAGACGTTTCTGGATTTTTTTGTGCGTGTCGGCTGATGATTGCTTCCTGGATACAAAGAGATGAATGGAGATTTCAATGCTCAGTAAAACCCTGCATTACACTTTGGTTGGAGTGTTTTGTCATTTTTTACTAGTTTTTCCACATGGTGTTGAGTTCAAGATAAAAACTATCAATCAGGAAATAGAAGTAAGTAAAAGGGCTTTAATTATGACAGGGACCAGAAATGGTAATGGATAGGACGTGCAGAGAAGAGGAAGAGAGGATTAGTGATTCCACCAGAGTCTTTGTTAGAAGCAGACAAAGAACGAATCAGAGAATTGTTCTCATGTATTCAAGTGTTAGTAGGTTCTCTGAAAGAGGCAGTATGATTCCAGGAATCCAGTGAAGGTGAGTAAGGAGGTTTGGGTAAGAGAGCAGGCATGAGAAAGAGGCAGGCAGAATGGTAGTAGTGAAGCAGAGCTTAATTTTCCACAGGGAACCACTCAAAGGCAGGAGGATCAAGTGAAGGCCGACCAGGAGTGAAGACCTTCAGGAGTTGCCAGGGAGTCTGTGCGAAGATATAGGTACAGTAAAAAAGCTAACAATGCTAATTGAACACATCATTCTAATGAGACTAATCAGTGCTTTAGGTCACATTTGTACAATGATGTGACATACATCAGAGGATATGAGGGGTTCAGTGTCTTGCCCAGGGACACTTCAGCATGTGACTGCTGGTGGATTCGAACCCTCAACTCTCGCATTGGAGGACGACTTCTCTAACCACTCAGCCACAGCCGCCCCTTAGATGGCATTAATCTGGCCTCAAGTTCTAATGTTAAAAATCTTGGTGTTATTTTTGATGAGGACATGTCTTTTATCACCCACATTAAAAATAGCAAACAGCCATCAGGGTTCTAACAATCCATCGTTAGGCTGATGGTCCTCCTTGATCATGTGAGCAGTTGGTTTTGGTTGTCAGCAGCAAACTGGTTGATCCACTCTGAGAAGGTGCTATTTCTAAGACTGAGTTGAATACAGAATGAAGAAGTCTTTCGGATGAAAGACGAAACGTTTCTACATTTTTTTGTTTTGTTTTTTGAATGTCCAGAGGACCAGACTTAACTTTTTTTTTTTTTTGATATTTTTCAAAAGAATAAAACTTTTTTTCCATCCTTCCAACATCTGCATCATATCTGGCAGCTCAAAAGCCTGATTTTTTTGTTAAAAATGTTGGTGGATATTACTGTAAATGTAGAGGTCTATCTTCATTAAATATGGATTTTTTTAATTGTTTTTGATTAGAATGAACAAACAAAAGCTAATTCCATTAGAATATGCAAAGTTATCAGCAACAGTTTTAATTTATTGTGTTGACAATGTAGGTGGAATAGCTTATCCCTACATAAACTGTGGTTTCCATGGTGTTGCTCCATGTCGTTGTGTGATTATGTCCTGTGTCTGGCTCTGAAGAGAGAAGAGTATAATTTTATATTACTCAATCAGGCAATCATTACAGTGATGTAATGATCAACGAACAGCAAAACATGAGTTAGCTCAGTGTTCTCTTGAAATGGCACATCTCTGCTCTCGTCTCGTCTTTGTGTGTCAAGCTAATTCAGTCTCTCGTTAACAACACTTCTACAGCCATTTACCATAAATCCCTGTTAGGTGCTGCAATTAACAGTAACGAGGCAGCGCTGCATGTGTTTTTACTGTTGTAATTAAGCCAGTGTGCTGTTAATTAGCAGAATGTGAGTGGGAGGTTTTATGCTCGTTAGTATGTCCATTTCATTCAATTAGCACTGTCATTAATGAGGTGTCTCTGTTCTAACAAAGTTAATTCAGAGAGGAGGTGGCAACTGGGCGATTAGCCTAGACAAACATGATGAGGAGCATGGCACAGAGCCCAGGAAACCATTAATGGAGACTCTCTCTCTCTCTCTCTCTCTCTCTCTCTCTCTCTCTCTCTCTGTGTGTGTGTGTGTGTGTGTGTGTGTGTGTGTGTGCGTGCGTGCGTGCGTGTGTGTGTGTGTGTGTGTGTGAGCACTTCAGGTGATGTAGCAGCTTAATAAACTGTAGCTGATATCGTTCACTTCCTTTAGTAATTGTGCTGCTCTGCTGAAATGTTTGGTTTATTAAATATGAAAAATAAATTAAATAACTTGGAGATCCTTCAACTAATTCTAATTCTACACGCCAATTTCAGTTTAATGTAAAAAAACCAAAAACAATAAGTTCAGTAATGGTTTTTTTATGCACTTTTGTTTTTGGCAGTTTTATCTTCTTCTTTTAAAAAAAAATTAAATAAAAACTACTTTGTTTAATCTGCTTTTGCAAATGCCATCTTGAAAAAATAAATGAAAAAGTAGGGACTTGTGTTTATATTTTATAAAACAAAAGTGCATATTGTTGATAAAATCATGCAAAATAAAATTTCCAGTAAATAAATGATAGTAATATGAAAATGTTCATTTTTGTCAATATTGAGAGTGAAAAAGTGTCTGAGGAGTTGAGGAGAAATGTCTTGTTGTCTACTTTTAGGAACAAGGGAGATGTACAGACTTAGCAGCTAACGGGAAGTTAAATTAATGAGCCACATGATGAAGATCTGGGAGAGAGCTGTGGAAGCTAGACTTAGACAAGAGGCGACTGTGAGCAGAGATAATCATGCTGAGAAAGAACACCACAGACCTTTGCTTTAAAGATGCTGATCAAGAACAGAGAGGGTCAGAAAGAACGTCATGTGTCTTTGTTGATTTAGATCACCGGTGTTCAAAGTGTGGCCCAAGGGCCATTTGCAGCCCTTGGAGTGATTTCATGTGGCCCACAGCTGCAGTTTAAGAATGGTATCATTTTGTCCAGCAGGCTTAAAAGGTCGATGCAGACTTTCTGCAAATTCCCTGGTAATACTTTTTTTTATAAAATGTTTAGGTTTAACAGCAAAACAGATGAAAAACAATCTTCTCAAAATGAGCAATATTAAGCTAAATACAAACCTTGGGCGAAAGTCTTTTTATTTTCACTTCGTACACCAAAAACCTTTACTGATTTCTACCAGAAAGGAGACTTTTGGATAATGATTCATAAATCATTAGCCATGCCTTAGCTAAATATTGTAGTTGATAAAATAATCAAGAGGGAAATTGGACATTTTTAAATGAATATAATGTGATATCATCTACATATGAGTTGATTAACTTTATCAAGCCTTCTTTGAATCTGTTGTAGCGACTGACAGCTGGATGATTTTTCAGAACTTCGATCAGCCTTCTGGACCATGGACGGCCCAAAAGGCTGATCGACCCCCTTTTAAAAGGACACTTAACTCATATTATGATTTTGTTGCTGAGAACAGACTTAAATGAACTTTCAAAACACACGAAAACAACAAACATAGACCCAACAAATCAAATAAATCAAATAATTTTTAATAAAACATATAAGCTTAGTGTTTTTATTAGCTTAGTGTTAGTGTTAGCTTAGTGTTATTCCATCCATCCATCTATCCATCCATTATCTTTTACCCGCTTCTTCCATTTTGGGTCACGGGGGTCGCCGGTGCCCATGTCCGACAATCATTGTGCGAGGGGCGGGGTACACCCTGGACAGGTCGCAAGTGCATCACAGGGCCACATAAACCCCTTATCCACAGGTCTGGTTCTTGTAGGACCCTATTGGGGCTTATTTAGGCCTGTTCCGGTGGGACCAGTTTATTGCCGTCTTCACAGTGCCCATAGTTCCCCTTTAGTGGGCGTATTAACCTGTAGTGGGCGGATCATTAATATCAACGCGCCTTACCAGCTGGTGGTGCTAGTGTTACATTAAGCTCTTTACTAACCACCACTAACACGTATTAGAAGAAGAAGAGCTGGAAAAAAACACACAACCAAAATGGATGATCTTGTTTCTGTTTTGAACATTCTGCTTTGCCTGTGGCTTTTTCTCCTTTTTTATGTA
>NC_056501.1:48201058-48204796 GCF_014905685.2 Nematolebias whitei | reverse complement strand
CTGTAGTCCTGCAGTTTTCAAGCTGAAATGAAAAAGCATAATGAATAGGGCTGCAACAACGAATCGATAAAATCGATAAAAATCGATACAAATCGATACAAATCGATGATTAAAAGCGTTGGCAACAAATTTCATTATCGATTCCTTGTGTCGCGTGATTATGCGTCTTTCACGGCGCTGCGGAGCCGTTTTGTTCACCTGCAGTTCATTGTCAATGCTGAATGACTGAATAAAGTTTGAAAAAAAAACCCTCTGAAGCGCGCGAGTTGAACAGAATGAGGGGAGGAGGAAGAAGAGCAGATGCTGTTTTCAAAGGAAAATAAGTAAATTTTACAAATGACCAACGCAGCGAAAACTGTTCGACCCAAGTCCTCCAAAGTGTGGGAGCTCTTCACAAAGATAAAAAATGAGAAGCATGCAGCTTTGAAAATTGCCGACACAGGAGAACCACGGAGATAAACGTAAACATGTCGGAGTCACGAGGAGGAGGAAGGAGCTGCAGCTGATACAACATGTTTCACTCCCAGCTCATGTTTCAGGTGAGTCTCTACAATTCAACACATTGTTCTGTTTCCAAGAGAGAAAACGTAACGTCAGTCTGTCTGGTAGATGAAGCTCTTTGTTTGTTTTCTGATTAATGACGGTGATAGAGAACGTGTGTGTTAGTTTTAATTTAATTTAATTGGTACAAGCAGTGTTTAAATGTGATTTATAAATAAATCTAACACAAAGATAATAATTTAATGATTAAGCTTCAACTTTTAATTTGCTGGCAAAGTCTGAAGATACTGCAGGTATGGCAGGATGAATTGCATTTAAACAGGAATTAAAGTAATTTATTACGTCTACGCAAATGTGTGTAATTAAGTATTTTATGTGTGTGTGTGTGTGTGTTTAATTGCTCTTTTAGCTACTTTTGCCTGAACCTAACACTATAAGTGAAACAAGGCATTTCTTGAGTTGCTGTAAATTATGCTATAATACATATAAACTCTCTCATTCCAGAAAACAACAACAAACAACAACATCCTTCATGATGGACAGACATCATGGACACCACAGCAAGCAGCTGTCTTCACTGAAATATCCTGAACATGATCGTCACTGACACGAGGCCTCTGTCGATGGTTTAAGACAAATGTTTCACTACAATAATCCACACTTTTAATCCAGGTTACAATAATCCACACTTTTAATCCAGTTTACAATGATCCACACTTTTAATCCAGGTTACACTCTTCTCTCAAGGACACATTTTACAAAGTAACTACATATTGTGCAGGTATAAAGACACATTTGTATATATTTTTGTGTACATTTATTTTTTTAAGCTATTTGACTAACTTTTATTTTTTATTATTCAATATTTTACTAACAGAATAGTGAAATAGCAACCTGTTTTTTGTGTGAATTGATATGTCAGTCATATGCTCAATTTTGGAATAAAGGAGTGGAAATTAAAATGTTGTTGTTGTTTATTGCCGATTCATCAATTAATTGAAAAAATAATCGGCTGATCAATCGATTATTGAAATAATTGTTAATTGCAGCCCTAATATATATATATATATATATATATATATATATATATATATATATGTGTGTGTGTGTGTGTGTGTGTGCGTACATAAAGGGTCATGTAAAAATTCCATCACAAACTGCTTTTTGTAGCGGCTGTAGATATTTTTTAAACTCTGTACTCCAACATATTTGTTTCACAAAGAACCAAAAGAACTTTATATTTGTTGATACGTATTCACTCAACCTTTATTTAAACAGATAAGTCACATTGAGCCTCAAAGACTCATTTACAAGTGAGACCTATTTGGACAGACAATAAAAGTGGTGAAAATGACACATATAAACATTAATATAATTAAATATATACATATATATATATAGATATAGTTGTTGTGTATATATAAATATAAACCATACATATAATATAAATAATATATTGTAGCGTGTCAAGGTCAGCTTTGCTGCACCCCCACCACTAACTGTATTTAAATAACGGGTTCTCTCTTTTTCGAGCTAAATTACAGCCATGTGATTGAGGTAACTGTGCATAGTTTGTTTAATCAGTGACATGAGACGTTCATTTTCTTTGACCCATCAGAATCAATGCGGTCATTTATTGAACAGAATCAAAATTTAACATCAAAACATTGTACACTTTATTAGCTGATCTGGTTCTGATTAATAAAACTTGGCATGTTTTACTTAATAAAAACAACAGACATTTATGAAGGCCTCTAGATTAATTACTGGCGAAGTAGAAGAGTTTTAAAGATGGGAAATGGAGGAGTTTAAATGGAGAGAAAAAGATGGATAAAGGGAGTGTCTGTTCGGACCAGGATGGCACGCTCCTTTCAATACCAGCTCACCTCAGATACACTTGGCGCGTCACGACTTGTTACCTTTCCAGAAATTAATCGGCTCCGGTTTCGGTCCATTTCAACGCCACCTTCCAGCGTCTCCGGTAAGAGCGGCTGGCCACCGTCAGAAGTTGTGTCCCTTACTCCGTTCAACAAACAGGTTCAGTTCCCTTCGAAGTTGTAGGGCATTTATGCCCGGGTGGACTCACAGTAAGCATCTGTGAATCCGTTCAGAGTTTCCACTCCGATGGGGAAGACTCCATAGTCTCAACTCGACTCAGAAGACTGAAGAACTCAGCACTGACTCCAGAACTTGATCTCCTTAACCTGAGAAGTTCCAGGAAGTGTGGACTCTTGAAGAGTTCTCACTTCCGGTCACCTCAGGACTTCCTGATTGGTTGAAGCAACCAACAGGGGGTGGTTCTAGTGATGTCAGAGGGTCATTACAAGTCAAGAAAACAGCAGGAATGTTTTAAGAACGGTTAGTTACAGACAAGAAAATATTTTGGAGAAATGACAGACTTACAGGTGCCAGTTTCTTATTTACAGTCTGAGAGTTATAAAAACAAAGCACTTCGTTCTTTTACTTGCTTCCTGACTCTTGACCGACATCACTACTCTCATTTAGACAGAAGATCAAAAATGCATAATTACTTTGTAAAATAGACATTTAACTTGATTTCATTTTTAAATGAGCATTAAAAAATCATTAATACTGTTTCACAGTTGATTTAAAATGAGTGGTTCACTTCAACATTTAGAAATGGTATGAACTAAACACACTTTTGATTTATCAAGATATTGTAAAATAGTAATGATAATATAGAAGAAGAGTGTTCTTTCAATTGATTACCACCCACAGGGTTCCCCAAGGGACGCGGTTGAACGCCTTCTCCAAGTCCACAAAGCACATGTAGACCGGTTGGGCAAACTCCCACGCACCCTCCAGGACCCTGCGACACTAATGCCCCTTTTCCATTAGTACCGGTACGGGCCGGTACAGCCCGGCTCTACTCTACTCGGTACGGTACAGGTTGTGTTTCCATTATGCTTTCAGTACCGGTTCCAGTGGGCGGGGTTCAAATTGACGTCACGGCCTCTCACCAGCTGGTGGCGCTAAGACGCAGAAACTGTTTTCAGTACAGGTTGAGAATTTATGTTATTTTGAAGTTGTGTGTATGTATGTATGCATGTATGTGTGTATGCATGTATACATGTGTATAAATATATATATATATATACACATATATATATATATATTTATACACACACACACAAATATATATGTACACACATATGTGTATATATTTATGTGTGTATATATATATATATATATATATATATACACACACACACATAT
>NC_056501.1:48195329-48200958 GCF_014905685.2 Nematolebias whitei | reverse complement strand
TATATATTTATCTATATTTATTTATAGATATAAATATATATATATGTATATAAATTAAAACTCTGATGAACCAGATTCTACAAAAACATTACATTTAAATTTTTATAGGTTTTTATCATTTGATGTATTTGCACTCATTGTGTCTACTTTTAATGTTCATTTTAAATGTGTGGTTTTCTTTCTTGTTCACATATATACATTTTATTTTTAGCTTTGCTTTAAAGTTCTTGTTTTGTGATTTGTACATTCGTGAGTTAAAATAAAGTTGAACTGAAGGTCGTCTCTTTTCTTTAAACATGTTTGAGGGAAATATTCCTGAGATCCAATAGTTTTGTGTCTTTTTATGATTTTCAGCTGAGTTAACAGTCATTAAAGTGAAAACAGGATTTCATGATGAAGCTGGCACCATCTTTTTTTTTTTTTTAAATCTTCAACGCTCTGCTGGTCTCGCACGACACTGCCCGCAGTCACATGATCCTCTCCTCCGGAGAGGAGGAGGCTGGGAGACTCATCCTCCCAGCTCCAGTTCAGCTGGTGACTCACAGAGTCCGTTCCAAGGCTCCAGCCGCGCGTAATCATGAAGGCCCGACCCGCGTAGACAGGCGGACATAGACGGGTCTGCGACGAACGGTGGAAGCGATTTTAAAAAACATTTTACGTGTAAAAAAAAAAAAATCATTTTTAAATCGCTTCAGCATTTTTTTAAAACATTTTTTGTATAAAAACAAAATGTTGTTTTATTTAAAAATCACTTCCAGCGTCTGTCCCAGGCTGTCCAGTCCGCCTGACTGCCGGGCGGGATCGGGATTCAGCCTTCATGATTACGCGCGGCCGGGGTCTGGCAACGTCCATCTGCGAGTCCCCATCTCCAGCTTCGCAGTGACCTGCGGAGCTCTGAGCACGCAAGGCTGGTATCTGGAACCCGAGCCTCCGAGTCGGCACATCGAAGGATCTTCCGCGGTGACCAGCTGAACTTGGAGCCGGGGAGATGACGCCCTGCCCGGCCTGGTGCTCCGAGGCTCTGGAGGGAGGATCGAGGTACACCAGCAGAGCTCCATCCAGCTTGCTCTGAATTATGTTGTCGGCCACCAAGCACAAAAAATGCCAGCACATCAACATTAGACCAAGATGTTGTCAGTATTGTTATTAAAATCTTTAAAATAAGTTCAGCCGCTGCTCCAGTCCGAGAAATTACAAATGGCGGATTATTGTTTTGAAACGTTTCTGAAGGATCCAGTGACTCCGCCCCCGACCAACCAGTGACCGACAGTGTACTGACGTCACGTTTTTGTACCTCTTCGTACTGGTTAGAACCACAGAGCCAAGGGTACTGAAAATAGTAACAGGTGCTAAGTACCGGTACTAATGGAAAAGCCTCAGAACCGGGCCAAGTAGGGTCGAGTCGGCCCATACCGGTACTAATGGAAAAGGGGCATAAATTTTGCATTTCCTTTGGAAATCAAGGTCCCAGAGTCTGGAGGAAGAGAGGAGACACATAATTCACATTGCTTGAGGTCCAGTGTCAAGTTTCCACAGTCACCGGGGTGCCATGTCAGCTGCTGGTGTTGGTCCACTGTGTTTTATCAAGGGCAGGGTCAATGCAGCTAGCTATCAGGAGATTTTGGAGCACTCCATGCTTCCATCTGCTGAAAACCTTTATGGAGATGAAGATTTCATTTTTCAGCACGACCTGGCACCTGCTCACAGTGCCAAAACCACTGGTAAATGGTTTACTGACCATGGTATTACTGTGCCCAATTGACCTGCCAACTCTCCTGACCTGAACCCACAGAGAACCTGTGGGATATTGTGAAGAGAAAGTTGAGAGACACAAGACCCAACACTCTGGAAGAGCTTAAGGCCGCTATCGAAGCATCCTGGGCCTCCATAACACCTCAGCAGTGCCACAGGCTGATTGCCTCCATGCCACGCCGCATTGAAGCAGTCATTCATGCAAAAGGATTCCCGATCAAGTATTGAGTGCATAACTGAACATGATTATTTGAAGGTTGGCGTTTTTTGTACTAAAAACACTTGTCTTTCATTGGTGGGATGAAATATGCTAATTTTTTGGGACAGGCATTTTGGGTTTTCATGAGCTGTATGCCATAATCATCAGTATTAAAACAATTAAAGACCTGAAATATTTCAGTTGGTGTGCAATGAATCTGAAATATATGAAAGTTTCATTTTTATCATTACATTATGGAAAATAATGACCTTTATCACAATATGCTAATTTTTTGAGAAGGACCTGTATAGTACGCATATCACAGAACAGTGAAGCCACAATCATCTGTTGATGCCGTTAGTGCAGTTGTGTAAAGAAAATGTTTTCTCAACATGGATGCCTGGTCAGATAAGGTGAAATAAGAGAAAACAAGATGTTCACCCCAAAAGCAAATGCAAGCAGGTGTCCACGCAGGTAAACCAAAACTACACCGCTGTAATACGATTACATGGTGGAAAAAAACAAATGTACTTAATCAAAAAGTAATTGGAAAAGTGAGTAATCCAGCAACCCATCAGAAGTATGGCTCTGTAGGTGTAAAAATCATGTATCAGTCAGATCTGTCCTCTGTGTTAAACTGTCATAGATGTTTGAAGGAATGGATGTATGTGTGTATGTTCATGTCACAACAAAGACAGTATTGATCATGAAACTGAAGTTATTGCATCACCATCCTGAAGATCACATATTCAGCTGACACGTCACCCAGGCTGCAGTGTTCATTAGTGACTCTTAACAGCTTGACCACCACTGTCACATCATTCTCTAGCCCCCCTTCTTCTGGAGATTTATTTCAACAGTCCATGTTTTTGCAGCTCAACAGTTGTATAGACAGCGAGACTTGACTGGAAGTGGTCGAGAAGAAGTCCAGGTCCCCATCTTGACAACGTTTCACATAGCCCAGGTATGACACATGTCAGCTTGTATCTTAGCTGAACATGATATCGGTCAGTCCACACGGCTGAAGCAGCACAGTTCAATTAATGCAGATGCCGTCAGGAGTTGTCAGCAAAGTCACAGTTGATATTAGACCCAGATGCAGCGTCAACCTTACATGTGAGAACTTCAGAAATGGTGATTCAAAACCAGAGATTCAAGATGCAAAGTGGTCAATGCTAGTATTGAGTCTAGGCATGGCATGATGTGTGATGGACCTAGACTGTATATTATGCAGGGGTTGCCAGAGTCCCCTCCAGATCCAAGAACCCTCTGTTTAGGCCTGTAGAAAGAGAAATGAAAATCAGAAACAAAGAATATAAATAAGTAAATACTAATGAAAATGAATCATCCATTAACAAAGTGTAGTATGAAACACTTGCAACAATGATTAACTGAAGATGCAAAAGTTGTAGACCTCAGAAAAGAGTTTAAAACAATCTACATAATAAAAATGAAAACACCCGAGTACTCCCCCCACACCAAGTCATGGACATCATAAAACTACCCTCAGAATTCCATCCTTAGAACAACACACTCCCCAGTAAGAAGGCAGGAGATACACCCCACCTCAAAAGATCTGAACTGTTCCTTTAACCGTGAGACTGTAAAGAGCATGTTATATTTGTAGAAATACACTATTGTGAGGAACCTAATATATTGTTCCACAAAATACCATACTATAATTCTAACATCTGATCAGCGTATGTAGCAACCAAACAAACAGTATTGCTGATCAGCCAGGCGTCAGAAAGGATGAAGTCTGCCCATCCGTCTGTAGTCCCTGAAGTGACCTGCAAAAAGCATAGCACATACCTCCAGCATTTTATGAACAAACACATAAAAACCTGTAGAAAAACATCATATAAGCAGGTAAGCATAAGCTAATGATGTGTGAACCACGTAAAGCGGGACAGTTCAGTAGTTTCCGACCAGCACAGCTGTGGAATGTATCTCATGTCCTGCAATCTGTCCAACGAGAGATAAGCAGATACAGATTAGTTTTCACACAGAGAAACATGAAACTCAGGAAAATTTATTACAATGTCCGGGACCTAGGTATCCCTGAAACCTGCAAAGCTGAACCGGTTATCTGTTTGTCATGAAAATGTACAGGCCTAAACTTCCCCTCCTTGCAGACAGCCATAAATCCCAAACCCCACAAGCACGTATGCTTGAACAAAGACCATCTAAACTAACTGAAAAGGCCTGAAAAGTGAAAGCAGAGAAAGAAAATAAATAAATAAATAAAAAACCTAGTCCGAGAAAATAAATAAATAAATTAAAACAAACAAACAAAAAAAACTAGTGAAATACATTGTACCAGGCAAAGACCCTGTATTACCTACCAGTTATCGTCCAATATCTCTTATCAACGTTGATCTTAAAATAATTTGTAAAGCCCTCTCAAAAAGATTATGTAGTGGACTAGGCCTGATGTCAAAACTGACCAGATGGACAGAAACTGTCATTTCATTGATTTGAATCCAGAAATACAGTTTAGACCCATCCTGAGACTTTCTTTCTTGAATTAATCAAGTGGAAAAGACAATTCTCTATGACCATTATTATTTTACAAATGTTTGATAATCAAATTGTGTTAGTTCAAACAATGTTTACATGTTGAAGTGAACTACTCATTTTTATTAACTGTGAAACAGTAAATAATGATCCTTAATCCTCATTCAAAGAAGAAATCAGGTTAATATGCATTTCTTGATTTTTCTGTCTTCAATGAGCAAAGTTGTAAGTGTGTTAAAGTTCAAGCTTCGGTCAACTAGAAAGTTTACTGAAAAGAAATGTCATGTTTAACTTTTACAGCGAGATACAGGAGAGGTGGCTCCACGAAGACTGGTTTTCTCCAACAATCTTTCTGTCTGTTCTTAAACAATCTTAATCTCTATCCTTGACTTTCCATAACACCTTACATCACAAACCACACCTCTGTTTTGGTCCATCCACCAATCAAAAAGCTCTCAAATGAACCGGAAGTGACCCTTCATAAAAAGGTTGGCACTTCCTAGTTCAAAGAAGAAGAGTTCCAGTAGAGTTCAGAGAGAGTTCAGGAGTGTTGGGATCCAGAATGCAGAGAGTTTGGGAGTTCATGAATGCAAACGCAGGCATTCATGGATGCTGCTAAACCAAACAAGCTGAACCAGAGACGATTTTGGGAATTATAACTTCTGTTTGGATAACCTCGCACGGCTCTCGAGGTATTCGGCTGTTCTCACTGAGACGCTGAACAGTGGTTGGAAGTGAGACTCCACGCCGGAACTGATCTATCTTCAGAAAAGGTAAAAGTCGACCTTCACCAAAAGTGTACTGTTGGGACGAGCTGATTTCCGAAGGAGCTTGCACGTTCTGGTTAAAACAGATAAATTCCCTCACACATCTCTCTGTAAGATAAATCTCAACTTTCCATCTTTAAACTCTACTTTCTGCTAGAAAATTAATCCAGATGTTTTCATTAATGTCTGTGGTGAAGCAACGGAAAACCATGGCCGTATGGTTTCCTGGTTGTAAAGCTGATTAATTATGTTGTTGTTTTCATATTCTGCCAAATTACTGTAAATGTGTGATGTGTTAAACTTGATTCTGTTAATAAATGACCCACTCGCTTGGTGAGTCAAAGATAATTAACGTCTCACGTCCACATTTCTGTTAAATTCAACGCACGTACAT
>NC_056501.1:48188816-48195229 GCF_014905685.2 Nematolebias whitei | reverse complement strand
CAGAGGAGTACTCACCGGGCTCGTGTCCTCGGCTGAGGAGTCCTTTGCGCCTTCCGCGGTACCTGCTGTTAGGCAGTTTGTTTTACACTCCGGAGGCGTATCTATTGGCAGTGGTTTGCTCAGTTTGGTCCACATGGTTTGATCACCATAATCTATAATCGCGTCGAAGCGATTTATAAAATCCTGGCCAACCAAAAATGGGAATGAGTCAACGCGAGACACGTGTACCGGGTGGTACAGTGTCATTTTGCCAACCTGCATGTGAACCATTGCTACAGCTGTCAGGGTTGTTCTCTTCTCTGAGAGACCCTGCATTTCTATAGCACATTCAGAGAGAGGTATTATCCTGTTAACACCGGCAGCGGCTGTCCTCAGCTCCTCGAACAGTTTAGCTGACATAATTGTTATGTCTGCCCCACCGTCCAAAAGTGCTTCGTGTGTGAGGACACCTTCGAGTGTCACTGACAGGTACGCCTTTTTGGCAACCCCCCTTCTGATAAAGTTACATAGAAACCTCTTGGGTTTTTTCTGACGCTTCTTCACACGTTCAGTCTTGTCTGTGTAATCTTGGTTTGTCTGAACCGTCAGCACAGCGGTAGCTGTTTCTGAGTGTTCAGCTTGCGATGACTCGTCATCGTTTGTGTGTGAGTGTACCCCCCCTTCTTCCGATGAGGGGTTGTTGGAGGTAACAACAGCAATGTCTTGGTGTGTTCCACCGACATCTGTAATGTTGTCATTCATGCCCTCAGATGCAATAGTGATCACATCACTGCATAGTGCTCCTGGTTGGGTTCCCGTGTCAGTGTGTTTCAAAGTTTCTAACAACCTGCGTATTTTCTCCGTCTCTTCCGAGCTCAGAGGTGTAGGGCCTTGTTTCTGGAACTTTTGTGATTTTTTTCGCCTCGGTTTGTTTCGTCCGAGGTGGGGGACGGTCAGGTACGTCTTTTGGGGGTTCCTTTTCGGACTTCCCCTGATAATATGGGCCCTCTTGGTTCCCATATCTTTGCGTCCTACGCACACCCCATTTACGATAATCACGTTCATCCTCTGAAAGAGGAGCTTTTTTGTCCCAGAGTGCACCTTCATGACGCGGTTTGTTAGTTTGAACAGACTGCTTTTTCTCGCCTTTTTTACGAGGAGGCGGCGACGCACGCCTTCCTTCCAGTTCTAGGGAGTGGGGTTTAACCTTTACACCAGGAAACACCTCTATGGGCGTCTTAGCATGAGAACATGCCTCAAACACATTCACAGCACACTGTTTAATCTCATTGATGGATTTTTCTCTGAAATTTGCCATCATTTGCACAGACATTTTAAAATCAGTGTGGAGATTTTTGCTGAAAACAAATTTAAAACCTTCTTCCTTCTCCATTCCGGTTTCATTTCTGTTACCAAAATAAGCTTGGAAGATTCTTTTGTAATAGACTTTTGGATGTTCATGCTTGCCCTGCGTGACCTTGTCAGCAGCTGGGAAACCAGCAGGTCCCGTGCAGGGGTCGTACTCTCTGATCAAAGCCTCACACAGAAGGTTGTAATCCCTTCTCGTTGCATCAGGTAGACGCTCGATGAAGGTGAACACCTCTCTGTCCGAAGTGAGCCTTATCAGACTGATTTATCCTCAACCGTAGCATTAGGATAACCACTCAATCTGAATTCCAGATCTTTGAGGTACGCTTTTGTTCCAGTTGAACCCATTGGTCCTGGTACAAAGCGTTGTACATATTTTGAGATTTTTTGCAAATCATCCATTGAAGGAGGAAGTATCAACGGTCTCTCTTGCGTGGTTGGTAGTGCAAATTGGAGCAGGTCTGTCCCTATCACCCGAGAAGAGGGTGGAGGTGTTTCTCTACACATCTGTGGAGGTGGCAGAATGGGATTAAGAGCAGGAGGTGCAACAAAATCTTTCTGGGGTGATGGCAGTTGGCCTGGACTCCGACCTTGATCTTCTTTGAGTTCCAGACAAACTCGCCCCACGTCAGAACTTTTATTTGTTGCTGTGGCTAGTTTCTCCTCACAAGCTTTCAAGCGTTCCTGTGATGTTTGACATTCACTTTGTAAACGCACACATTGTTGGAGTAATGCCGCTTTTTCCAGTCTGCATTCGTCCAGCTGTTTTGATGCGAGCTGCAACCCTTGTTGTAGCACACAGTTGTCTGAACACACAGCTTGGTACTCAAGCTCTTTATCCCTAATCTTCTCCTCAAATGAGTGAGCCTGTAATGACAGCTGATTTTCTAAGTGCTCCCTCACACCTTGCACCTCGACAGCATCAAGTTTAGACTGTTCCATCAATTTGTCAAACATCTCCTTTTCAGTTGCATATGCTCTAGACAGCATGATATTTCGTGCAACGTGTTGATCCAATTCGTCTTTGAGAAGCAGAGAAATTTTTGCTAACCGTTCATGGCCCAGTTTTTTATTCTCACTAACCGTAGCTCCTTTTGCTAAACTTTTCAGTTCTTCAGCTCTTTGAGCTTCATCAAGGTCTTCAAACGGTGCACCAACAATTGGATTTGTTAAAATACATAAGGCTGTCTGGATGACATCTTGGGAGCCCAAAAGGTCAATGTTTACGTCTTCTCCTGCCATTATCTTCTATTTAAAAATTAAATAAGAAAATGTATTGTTTTAGGTGGTAAAAATAAATCAGAAAAGTTTCCTTTTTCTGATATTATTACGCTTATTTAGTGATCCAGCAATTAAACGTTTATTATCTTTTCAGCAAATGAGTAAACTTTATCAACATAAATATCACTGATTATTTCTCACATTACAACATTATTTATTTTGCCTATGACTGCCTTTCATACTTAAATTAGTGGTAACAAAATAAATAATTTGTAATTTTTGCTCATAGTATTTAACGTGCTACAGTACATGTCACTGATATTATTTATTTTTCACTATGACTACTTTTGTTAATAAAGTTAGTGGTGAAAAGTTACAGTTTGGTAACTCCTTTTAATCCATTGGCTAAATGTTTTAAAACCCTGAAACAAGAACAGCATTTTAATAGTTTTACTCCTTTGTGTTGTATTTCTGTGTAAGGTTCTCCCAGAAGATGAAACTGTGTGGGGAGTGGTGGCGCAGAGGTTAAAGAGGTGGGCCTGTGATCCGAAGATCGCCGGTTCACACCCCGGCCCCGACAACATAAAAATTGTGGGTGGGGTAGGTGAAACACCCACACTTGCCCCCACCCTCATTCGCCCCACTCTGGGCCCATGACCAAGGCCCTTAACCCCACCATGTGCTCCCTAAACAGGTCTCTCTTGAAAATGAGTTATTGTGGCTCAATGAGACTACCTGTATAAATAAAGGCTAAATGAAAAAAAAAACAAAAAAACTCCACTTGGTCCAGAAGTTGTGTGCAGTCGTGCACCACAGCAACAAATGCGTGAAAATAGCATTTCTATAAATTAATCTGCTTTTCAAGTACATGTGGTGTGGTTGTGAAACAGTCATTCCTAAATGTACACGTGCCTATCTTTAGTTTGAATAAAACAGTTGCACCAAGTTTCACCTTCTTTATTTCAATAATTAAGATCCTCTGATTAATCTCCAGTACTGAGAAAGTTTCATTGTATTGTCACCTCTACTAGACATTATTTTACTGCACATAAATAACCCTAGGTGTAGTGATTGTTCTTTGGCAACTTACCAGTTTAGTGTTTTATTGACATGTACAAAACATAAAAACATGCATGTTGCTGTATGTTCCTCCTCCAGGAGGAGACTGACACAGTTCTAAGTCAAAGCCTATAATTAGAAATTCAAAACAGTTGAAACTGAACACAATATGAGAACTGTGGGTGATTTTATGTCTTTTAATGAAAATGACTTCTGCATGCAACTTATCATAGTGGGCTACAGAATAAACACCAGATCAGCAACACTCTTCAACAAGGAATGATGGAGGCCAGTGTAGTTTCTGACTTTAAACAAACTGGAACAGATTCCTCGTCATGTGGGACCGCCCGACTGGAGCAGCCAACCCCTCAGGCTCCAAGACTGGACCCAGGTCTAGGATCTGAGACTGAACCCAGGTCTAGGAGAGCCCTTGCACTGGCACGTTCTTTGGATCGAACTTGGTCCTTCACTCGTCTGTACCTTAAAAAAAAAAAGATTAGTAAACATTGTCATGTTTGTATCACAAACTCTAAAATAAGTCTCAAGTTTGCTACTCAAAGTAGAAAAAAAAAATACAGTTGCTCTTAAGATTTTTACTCATTCACAAAGATATATGTTCAATTTTATATTGATTTTTGTAATATTTTTTTAATCTTAGATTTATTTAAATATTTTTGAATTATTGTGCCAGTTGCTTGTGGGCTTGTGCTGTTCCTCTGCTGCTGACGTTCTCAGAGTAAGTGTGTCTGTCAACTTCAGCATAGGAGACCAGTCTGTGTTTGACTTGTGTGCACGCCTTCCTGAAAAAATAAATCATTCAATAGAACAAATGTTGTAATACCCAAAAGATGAACTTGTGTTATGGAATATTTTCAGTACAGACAGCATCCCACTGCTTTACTCACACAAGAGTAAAGGGGGACTCACAATCAAAACAACTTGATAGTTCTAGTCTGACAATGTTGCAGTGTTCTAATATTATGTATATTAACTACAATGTGTGTGTGATACATATACTGTACAGTATATGTATCATACACAGTGTGTACTGTATAACACATGTATTTATATTAATTATTGAAGATTTGTTTAGTAAATGCTTTAACTAATATTCACTCACATTTTAGTACAATTTTAGCTTCATGTGTGTTTTTCTCTTCTTTTGTTCACCATCATTATTTTAAGTGTGCTTTAATAACTCTGGTTTAATGACAGGTCATGTTTTGTGAGCTGCTGTAATGTCATATTGACCAGGTCTATCTTGAAAAAAAAAAGATATGTAAACTGTCTCAATCAGATCTAACCAGCTAAATAAAGGTTTAAATAAAATAACAAGCAGTCTCCTGACAACAAACAGTCCAGGCTCAACACGGGACCAGAACCAGAACTTTGTTGCTGTGAGTGTTACGGTGTGGAGGTTAGCGCGTAGCATTGCTAACTACAGTAGTAGAGATGCTAAATCATGAAAAAAAAAATAGTTCCAACACAGACACAGTTATACTCTGACATTGTTCTGACATTGTTTCACAAAATGATTTATATAGATTTTTTTGTTTACTGGACAAAGAGTGATCGGAGCACGACTTATTCGAGGGCAGATCCTTAGCCAGAATCAACGATGTTCTGCGGTGAGCTCCCCCTATGGAGGTCCTTCACATTTCCTTATTTTTGGGATTAAGTGAAAACTGCACTTTGCCCAAATGTCTACCCAGTTGTAACATCCTCTAACCCAGCACAAAACAACTATTGCAATTTACTTAAAGGAGAGAGAGAAAAAAAAACTAGATAAAATTAACTACTGTTAAACTGCATTGTATCTGCACCTGCTGTTAGAGGCAGCCTCCCAAAATGGAGGACGTACCAGAAATGCCCCTGATGTTACGTCACATGGGAACTATGTATTATAGGGAGTTCTATACCAGAACAAATGAATATTCATCCGAATGAAGAGACCAAAGTTGTCTTTGAAGTGTTGAGGTCTTCAGACTATGAAAAACAACCTTCAAGACACTTAGCTCAAAACTGCCTCAACTCGAGATAGTGCAGTGGAAGGAAAACAGAGTCAAAAACAACAGCCTGAGAAGTAGTTCTGAATTCAGACAAAGATTTATTTTACCTTTACAGCGCTGGAAAGGGAGACGGTCTCACATGTACCTCATATCCATCAAAAACACATCTGAGTTACAAATGTCTTTGCCTCATTTAAATACAGCGTTATCAGTTACATTGGGATTCCTTAGCCGATGTTCCTGGGTGTGGTCTGGCATGGTCTCGTTTTTTCGGCCACTGCCCCAAATGATAGTGGTCTGTTCCAGCAAGATTGCAACAGTCTCTGGTTCTCTTGTACAAAGAGTTTCGCACATCATGAACTTCAATGACGTATATCATGATGTTGCAGTTTTTACCAGACATAGAGAGATGTTCATGTGAGAGCATAGCATGAAAGATGACATTATACAACATTTTCTCCCTTTTGGTCCCTCCAAAGGGACCACCTCTTTGGCTACAAACATCTGTCCCTGACGAGTGCCCAGAACTTGTGCCGGAAAAATCCCCAGGGCAACGGTATAGTGGTGCGGGGTAAAAACAGCATAACGCCTCACGCCCCTTGTGACGACGACCAAGATGGCGTTCTAGTGCACTCTCACAATCATCCTTACCCTGTGTCATAAGTTTAACAAAATTGTTGTCTAAATGATATAACAATAGCAATCAAATGAGGCATTAATAAGGTAAATATGTCATAGCTCTGCTCTCTGTCAGCTCCTCTGTCATGCTGCACACTC
>NC_056501.1:48163465-48188806 GCF_014905685.2 Nematolebias whitei | reverse complement strand
TCAGTGGTTGTTGTTGTTGTTTGCGATCCGGCCTCTGGTTCATGACAAAATATAGCACATCTTAGCAAAAAACGCAGTACATTGTCTAAAAATATAACTCTCTGTCAGTTGGTCACAAAGAGCAGAGTGGATAACTGTATTTTAAAAAGACCACAACTTGTTGGCATGCGTCTTTAACAATGACTACGAATTGGTTGGACGATTAAGGTCCATCTCATAGAGGCATCATTCTGTCGCGTTGTCACAGACTGGGTGTAAGTTTCAGTCCATGTGACAGATTGTGTGTTCTTTTATGAGTACGGGGCCCTACAGAGCTGGTGAGTGGCTGAGTGAAGTTTGTATTGTCCTGAAACGCACCAAACTGTTCACACAAGAAAACAACACCACATATTATCCTCACTAAAATTCCCAAAACCAGAGTCACTCTCCAGGGGTTTTGTAACAAACTCATGTTATTTGAAAATAGTAGACTATTTCAACTATTAGTTCTGGACCTTTTAATAAAACTACTGTACTCTGTTCTCCTGAAATGACCAAATAAAAGATAACAATAAATATCAATTTTCAACCCTTTCCCTCGGCGTTTCGGTGCTTTGATGAGTTGGGTGGCCCTCCCAGGTGAGGGGTCTTTTGTTGCTCAGCTGTGATGAAATTTCTAAGACCGCAGAGATTTCTTCATGTTTGTCTCTATGTCAATATGTTTTAAACTTTTCCAGGGATGTGTGTGCACTGGAGATGCCTAAGTCAGTGTGTCCATCTTCTCGCTTTTATTGGGGGAATAAGTTCAGTTCAGTTTTTTTATTTTTGATAAGAGTGTGTGTCAGGGCTTGGAGACTCCATTCTCCTTTCCCAGCCTCTGACTGTTTTGTGTCAGGCCAATTGCCCTGACAAAGTGGGTAGAAGGGGGTGTAATGGGGCTTTCTGGGTTTGGAGGCTTCTGGGCTTATCGAGTCACTGGTCTCGATACAGTGGGGTCTGTCAGGTCACTCGTCCTGACAAAGTGGAGGGCTTTCATCAACCAGATCGATCCCAACTTGGTCCAGTGATTGGTTTGGCTCTTCCGCTGGCGTGCGATGTTCTCTCAACCACCTGATGAGGTCCGGTCCACCTCGGTTCAGCTACATAGGTGCCTGTCCACCTCGGCTCCTTCCTCTTCCTTCTGATGACATTCAGCAGTACCCACTCTGATGTGTGGGACCTCCCAGGTTCTTTTCTCTCCTTCTGTTTTGTCACCTGTGAATGAAAGCCTGACACCAAGGTTCTCAATTCTTCAAAAGATGATTTGTACCTGTATTCCTCCATTTCTTCTCCCAGGGTCAGAGCAATTGCTGGACCCAGAGACTGTTTTCCTGTTACTCGCCACCTATAATACAGAATCTGCAAACACCTTCTGCATCGTTGGCTAGGGGTATCTTTCAGATCTTCTCTAATTTTCCTGTCCACTTCTATCTTAGTTGGGCAACAGTGTGGTTTTCCATAGTTCATGTGATGTTCTCTGTGTTTAGTTCCTGTTTGGTGCTTGTAATGTTTTTTTTTACCAGCCTTTTCTGTAATCCTCATAACAGTAGACTATCCTAAGCAAATAACCACATTCCAAACTCAGTCCAATTTCAGCCCTCGAAGGCATGTGACTGTATTTTCTATCTCTACCACTAAAAGGGGTTTGTCAATATAAAATATTTCATTATTACTTCTACACTGTAATGGCTTTATAGAACAACATAAATCACATTCCATTCATACGTTCATCCCCTTTTTTCCCACATTTATAAACCTGAACCTCAAAAAGGATATGTTAGATTTCTCCAGAGTCCTTACTCTGGATCTTCCTAGAAGAAGCAAAGTTATTTTTCACAAGGAAACAGCAATATATGATTACCACATGCAATGAAAATGAGTAATTAGAAGAGGTAAAGTTTCAAAGTTTAGTGGTGAAGATTTGGTACTCAATTCAATTCAGTTTATTTATATAGCGCCAAATCACAACAAAGTTGTCTCAGGGCACTTTACAGGAACATTCACATAAAAGCCAATTAGTAAAGTTCTCTATCCAAGGAATCCAGCAGACAAGTTGAATCTTGGCTTCATTACAGTCTCCCATCCTGAGCAAGCACAGTGGCAACAGTGGAAAGGAAAAACTCCCTTTTAAAAGGAGGAAACCTCCAGCAGAACCAGGCTCAGGACAAGCGGCCATCTGCTTTGACCGGCTGGATGAGAGGACCGGAAGGAGAGACAGACGAACAAAGAATGGTAGGTCCAGGTATAGGTCCAGGTGTATCTGAAAGACAAAAAAAAAAACACATGTTAAGGATAGAAAAAATAATACAAATACAAAACAGGTTGAGCAGAGTAAGTAAAGACAGTAGTAGAGTGAAAATTGTGGTCAGTTTGTCCTCCAGCAGTCTAAGTCTATAGCAGCATAACTAAGGGGCAGCTCAGGAAACCCAAGCCGACCCTAACTATAGGATTTAGCAAAAAGGAAAGTCTTAAGCCTAGTTTTAAAACTGGATAATGTGTCAGCCTCACAGACAGAGATTGGAAGTTGGTTCCACAAGAGAGGAGTCTGATAACTGAAAGATCTGCCTCCCATTCTGTTTTTTAAATTCTAGGAACCACAAGTAAACCTGCAGTCTGAGAGAGAAGTGCTCTGTTAGGAAAATATGGAACAATAAGATCTGTAATATAAGATGGAGCCAGGTTGTTGAGAGCTTTGTAGGTTAGAAGTAAGATTTTGAATTCTATTCTGGACTTGACAGTGAGCATATGGAGAGAAATTAAAACTGGAGAGATATGATCTCTCCTGATAACTCCAGTTAAGACTCTAGCAGCAGCATTTTGGATCAACTGAAGACGTTTTACAGAAATATTTGGACATCCAGATAATAAACCATTGCAATAGTCCAGTCTAGACGTGACAACTGCATGGACCAGTTTTTCTGCATCATTTTTAGATAAGACATTTCTAATTTTAGTGATATTACGCAGGTGGAAGAAGGCAGTTCTAGTAATGTTTTTAATGTGGGGGATAAAAGACATGTCCTGATCAAAAATAACAGCAAGATTTTTAACATTAGAGCTGGAGGACAGATTAATGCCATCTACGGAGGGAGAAAGACTGAAAAATTAATTCCTAAGGTGCTCAGGTCCAAAAACCAAAACCTCAGTTTTGTCTGTGTTCAACAGGAGAAAATTAAGGGTCATCCAGGTTTTTATGTCTTTAAGACATGCTTGTAGTCTAAGTAGTTGATTGGATTCATTGGGTTTAATGGACAAATATAATTGTGTGTCATCAGCATAACAATGGAAATTTATCCCATGCTGTTTAATAACTTTACCTAATGGAAAGTAAAGGGTATTGGCCCAAGCACTGAGCCCTGAGGAACTCCATGACTAACTTTGGTGTATGAAGAAGATTTATTATTTACATTTACAAACTGGAATCTATCAGATAAATATGATTTAAACCATTTTAGAGCAGTTCCTGTAATCCCAATATCATATTCAAGCCTCTGTAGTAAAATATTGTGATCAACTGTATCAAATGCAGCACTGAGGTCTAACAGGACCAGTATAGACACAAGTCCATTTTCTGAAGCCATGAGAATATCATTAGTGACTTTTACTAGTGCTGTTTCTGTGCTATGATGAGCTCTAAACCCTGACTGAAACTCTTCAAACAGATTATTTCTTTGTAGATGTTCATGCAACTGACCTGCAACTATTTTCTCTAGAATTTTTGAGATGAAAGTTAGATTAGATATAGGTCTATAGTTGGCCAGAATTTCTGAATCAAGATCAGACTTCTTAAGTATAGGTTTAATTACAGCAACCTTAAAGCGCTGTGGTACATAACCATCCATTAAAGACAAATTAAGTAGATCCAAAATGTGCACATTAATTAGGGGAAATACCTCTTTAAACAGTCTGGTTGGATGGGATCTAGCAGGCAGGTGGATGGTTTGGATAAGATTATTATTTTTGACAATTCAGAGAGCTCAACAGCCCGCACCCTTCGGTCTTCAGCGCTGAACCTTCTTAAGGTTCCTAAGACCCGGTTTAAAACTCGGGGTGACCTGTCCTTTCAGGCCGTAGCCCCCCGCCTGTGGAATGCCCTGCCCCTGTCTCTCCGTGTGATCGTCTCTGTTGATTCTTTTAAAACGCAGCTTAAGACATTTTTATTTCGACAAGCTTTTAGTTAAATGTTTTACTGTTTTTTCCAGCTGTTTTTACTGTTTTTATTAATGAGTTGTCATTATTTTTATTTTATTTTAAGCTTTTATTTCTTTATTGTTGTACATCACTTTGTGATTGTATCTATGATAAGTGCTATATAAATAAAGTTTACTTACTTACTTACTTACAAACATAAATCAGGCTCTAGTGAAATTTTTTAAGTTGCCTCATTTGACAGGGGACAAGAGATAGTAGAAGGAAGGATGGTATGAATTTTCTCTCTAATTGAAATAATTTTATTTATAAAGAATATCATGAAGTAATCACTACTTATAGTTGTAGGGATACATGGTTCAACAGAAATTGGACTTTTAATTAGTCTAGCAATAGTACTAAACAGAAACCTAGAGTTATTTTTATTCTCTTCTATTAAAGAGGAGTAGAATAAAGTTCTAGCATTACGGAGAGCTTTTTTATATGTTAGCAGACTATCTTTCCAAGTAAAATAAAATTCTTCAACATTAGTAGAGCGCCATTTTCTCTCCTGGTTTCTAGATGCCTGCTTTAAAGTACGTAACTCAGAATTGAACCAAGGAGCCAGTTTCCTCTGATTGATTACTTTCTTTTTCAGTGGAGCAATTTTATCAAGTGAGTTTGCATTGAAGTTGTAAGATGATCAACTAGATGATCGAAGTCTCTGTTCTCTGATGCATTACTCTGCAAAACAGAGGAAACATTGATGGAAGAGATTGTTTAAATTTGGTTACAGCATTTTCTGATAAGCACCTGCTGAGATGAAATTTACTCTCAGTGACTGTGTAGTCATTTAATGTAAACTCAAAGTTATTAAAAAATGGTTGGACAGAATAGGATTTTGAAGAACTATTGCCAAGTCCTTAATCTCTATACCATAGGTCAGAACTAAATCAAGAGTGTGATAATAAGAATGAGTACCTGTGCGGACGTTTTGGGTGAAACCAAATGAGTCTATTAAATTATTAAAGGCTATGCTTAAGCTATCACTCTCAACATCCACATGCATATTGAAATCACCCATTATGATGATTTTATCAGTATTTAATTTTAAGTCAGTTAATAATTCTGAGAATTCAGACAAAAACTGAGAGTAAGCGCCTGGTGGACGATATATAACAACTAGTAAAAGTGGCTTTTCTGATTTCCATTTTGGATGAGAAAGACTGAGGGACAGCGATTCAAAAGAATCATAACTAATAACTGGTTTGGCATTAATCAATAATCCTGACTGAAAAATAGAAGCTACTCCTCCACCTCGGCCAGTTGTTCTAGGAACATGAAAATTTAAATAATTAACAGGAGTGGATTCATTTATACTAACAAAATGCTCCTGTTGTAGCCAAGTTTCTGTCAGACAGAATAAATCAATATGATGATCATTTATCATTTCATTAACTAACAGGGATTTAGAGGAAAGAGATCTGATGTTCAATAATCCACATTTAATGATTTTATGATTTTGCTCTGGTAAAGTAACTGCGTTTATTTTAATCAGGTTTTTATGGTTTATATTTTTAGAGCTGATTTTTGGTTTATTTAATTTGAGCCGTGGGCGAGTTGACACTGTTTCAATAGGGGTGTGGGTGGGTAACAGAGGAGAAGCAGCAGAGAGGTGTGGATGACTACAACTCTGCTTCCTAGACTGGACCCTGGGTTGTCAATAATTTCGGGGATCAACAAAATCAGCCATATTTCTAGAAAGAAGAGCGGCTCCGTCCAAAGTGGGATGGATGCCATCTCTCCGTATCAGACCAGGTTTTCCCCAGAAAGAACTCCAGTTATCTATGTAGCCCACGTCGTTTTCAGAACACCACCTGGACACCCAGCAGTTAAATGACGACATACGGCTAAACACGTCATTACAGGTCAGCTTGGGGAGGAGGCCGGAGAAAACTACGGAGTCCGACATGGTTTTAGCAAAGTCACACACCAAAACAACATTAATTTTAGTGACCTCCGATTGGCGTAACCGGGTGTCATTACCGCCGACGTGAATAACAATCTTACTGTATTTAGCCTTAGTCAGCAGTTTCAGATAAGATTCTATGTCGCCCGCTCTGGCCCCCGGAATGCATTTGACTATGGCCGCTGGAGTCCCTAAAGCCACATTTCGGACTATGGAGCTTCGAATAACCAGGGTCTGCTTCTCAGCGGGTGTGTCACTGAGCGAGTAAAATTGATTAGAAACATGAACAGGTCAGTGGTGAACTGGGGGCTTAGCCTTAGCATTCGCTTGCTCCAGACCGTCACCCAGCCGGCCTGGGGTTCCGGCTGCTCGGGGTCTGCTGGAGGACCACTAACGGGAGCTAGCCTCTGTGGTTCCGCGCTGTCTAAGGAGACCTGGCTAGCTATTGGTTTTTCTATAGCACGGAGTCGAGCTTCCAGTTCAGACAGCCTCTCCTCCAAAGCTACCATAAGACTACATTTGTTACATGTATCATTACCACTAAAGGAGGCAGGGGAGTAACTAAGCATCTGACACTTGGAGTAAGAGAAAACAGAGGAAGCAGGGAGAGAAGTAGCAGCCATGCTAAGCTAATGCTAGCAGGAGCTAGCAGAGCCAAATACACCAATAAAAACCGAGAAGTGTTGAAAGATAAGAGGTGTTTTAAGCACTATTCAACTGTAGAAAAACAACTGTACTAAGTGTGTTTGTGAACTAGAATGAAAAACTGTGCAAAAGACAGAAAAATCCAGAAAACAGAGACGACTCGAGCAAATAATTCACTCGAACTACCGACTGACAAACAGGAAATGACACAATACGTCTCACCACGAATGTGCAACGTCACACCACCATGTATGTGGTGTTAATTTTTAGTTGAGATGATAAATTTTATTTGTCTTACCTCCTCTTGTCTGTGGGAAAAATTTTACTAAACGCATGCGCAGAAAATATATTTTTATTGATCACCCTGTCCTCAAAACAGCACAATACATCATTAAACATTGAGTTTGCTGATAAATGGAGCTGGAAAAATAAAAGGAAGTCAAAATCAGTTATTCAGCTCTGCCATAATTCCTCTGGAGATCTGTTTAGGTAAAACAAAAACAAAAGTTTCACAATACATGACTATCGTAAAAATGTGGTTAAAACACTCTATACATGAAAACCCAATTAATTTCTTTCAGTCCAGTCAAGTCAAATCAAATCAAATGTATTTAAGAACACAGATCTACCACATTTTAATTGTTCTTCTGGATCTAGGGGCGTCCCCCTAAGAGAACCATCCTGTGCACATTCAAAGGAAGAAAGAGAAAAACTTTGGTTATTAAGAGCATTGTAACTTAAAATCTCCTATTTACACACAAATGATCTAGCAAAGCAAGTCTGCACATCAATCAGCGTTCCTTCTCAGTCACCCCCCTTAGTCTCCACATGTTCTTTTCTTCTGGTGCCACCTCCTTTTGAAGTTCAGTAACCTGTTCAAGTGTAAGTTTGTCTTTTATCTCTTCCTCTGCTGTGACCGTCATCATCAAGGGAGAGTATCCTATTGCGGCTTTTGCTGCATTGTCAGCTGCTTGATTTCCCTGAGCTATGTAGGAGTCGCTGTTGTCATGTCCTTTGCATTTCATTACTGCCACTCTCAAGGGCAGCAGAAGGGCCTCTGCTAACTCTTTCATGTCTGCTTTGTGTTTAATGGTTTTTCCTCCTGCTGTCAAAAAACCTGCTCTAATCTATTGACAAAGTTCCACATGGACTGCTCCTACTGCATAGGCAGAATCCGTGTAAACATTCACTTTCTGATTCTCTGTTAGTTTCAGTGCTTCTACCACTGCTCTGACCTCTTCTCTCTGTGCAGATGGTGCACCTTCTAGCTGTTCCGCTTTTATCACTTCATAGCCTGTATCTGTTATTTCTACTGTTGCATAACCTGCTTTCAGACCTTCTGTTGGATGTCTGTAACAACACCCATCTGTGAATAAGTGTCTTACCTGTATTCCCCAAAGTAGGGATGCTTCTTGATCTGGCCTCACTTTCTCTAGCTTGACCACCAGCTCTTCACATCGGTGAGGCTCACCTTCTGCAACACAATCTGCCATATTTATTCCCTCATGTGAGAACGTAATGTTGGGGCTTCTCAGATTTTCGATAGTCTGTGTTGTCTAAGAGCTGTCGTCGTAAAACACTGTAAGTTCATATAGGCAACCACGCTGTGTGTTGTCAGCACCTGCAGGGCGTGGCCCATGACTACGTGTGCTGTTTTTTGAATCTGTTTAGCTATTCCGGCTGCATGTTGTGTGCATGGAAGATGTCTTTTTTCCATGTTGTCCATCATAAGGGAGAGGTACTGTAATACTTTCCTCTCTCCCCCTTTTCTCTGAAACAAAAACCCATTTATTGCGTGTTTTGTTACAGAGACATCCAGGAAGAAAGGACAGCTGTAATCTGGTAAGGTTAATTCAGCTGCCGATGCCATGTGTTGTTTTAGATGAGTAAAGTCGTCTTCTGCTTCTTTTGTCCAGGTTAGTGGACTATTCAAATTTTTCATACCTTGTTCCTTGACCAGATGGCACAAGGGTTGAGTCAGGTCCGTGTATGCTAGCAAGTAGCTACGTCTATAACCGGTGAGTCCGAGGAAAGATAACATGTCCTTCACCCGTAGTGGCTTTGGATGTGTCAGGATGCTATGCTTATGTGCTGAAGACATGCTAGTGGTTCCTACTGAGATTAAACGGGCCAGGAAAGAAACCTGTTTTCTACTAATCTGCAAATTAGTTTTACTAACCTTAAAACCAGAGCCGTGTAAGTGTTGTAGGACAAGTCGTGTAGCTTCCACGCAGAGATCAGCAGTGGGAGTGGCCAACAGCAAGTCGTCCACATACTGGATCAGTGTGGTGTTGTCGGGAA
Source organism: Nematolebias whitei (assembly GCF_014905685.2). Classification (NCBI taxonomy): domain Eukaryota; kingdom Metazoa; phylum Chordata; class Actinopteri; order Cyprinodontiformes; family Rivulidae; genus Nematolebias; species Nematolebias whitei. The sequence goes on along the minus strand of NC_056501.1, from coordinate 48,179,745 downwards.
GAGGACAGGTTTGTAAAATGTCCTCCAGGAACTGGTTAAAAATGCTTGGAGAGAGAGAGAATCCCTGTGGAAGTCTTGTGTATCTCCAATGTCTGCCTTTGTAGGTGAATGAAAACCGGTCACAACAGCTGTCCTCTTAAAGGTGACGGGAGCACAAGAGACGTGTCCAACATCAGTTGGAGACTGTGCCCAGAGAGAGTCAGGAAGTGAAGCCAGCATGTCCTCAGCCGTGTGGTTATCTGTCCATTCTCTCCCATGTTAGTGAGTCAGCAGGTCGTGTTCAAGGTCGATCTGTTCAGAACTTTCAAACTGTATTCTGTATGTGTCACATGATTTTGAATAATCCAGACCTGGTGCTGTGGTGCGTGCCCAATCTGTGGTAGCTGGAGAGCGTTTAACCATCCCTCCTAACTCCTTGGCTTAGTGCTCAGGATTTATAGAGAGAGATAAGTGGAGGACAGCTTCATCACTCATTTGATAGCAGCTAAGCTGTTCAGTGGTCAGTGTTACTGCAGCTGATACTCCCTCAGGAGCTACATAAATATTTTCGATTTTAATTTGCCAAATCTTACCCTCAAGGTCAGATGAGAAGGCTTCTTGGTACCAATCTGTGTGTTCCTGGTCATAGAAGAGGGTGACGTGAGGCGGGTCAGCAGGAGAAACATAGGGACGCAGATTGATGAGCCTGGGCTTCCAGATCTGAAATGTTTTCAGGAGACAGCTCGACTGTTCATGTCTCAACCGGCCCCAATAGATGTCTGCGTACTCTGGAGTGACAGGGTGTAACAAATACTGTCCATCTGTGATTGAGTCTCTGTAATGCATGATGGAGCCATTTGGTAGCGAAACTGTCAGCCCATCTGTACCACACAGTACGGTAGCTCCCAGCTTGATCAGCAAGTCTCTTCCTAGTAAGTTCACAGGAGTAGATGGGGAGCAGACAGAAGAATGTTGCAATGTCTGGGCCCCTAGGTTAAAAGTCAATGGTTCTGTTAAGTGCAGACTCTGCTCTTTCCCTGAGAACCCTGTCAAAGACACGGTTTTTGATGTTAAACTGTTGATGGGGGTGCTCTTTATAGTCGAATATGTGGCTCCTGTGTCCACTAGAAAGTTCATAGGTTGACTTCCCACTCTAGCAAATAACATGGGGTCTGCAGAAGTCATGTTACCTGACCGGTTCTCAGGGGTGTGTCAATATTGTTGGTACACATCTTCTTCCCACTGCAGGTACTGGCCACCGGCAGGAGACGGTATGTTAGCAGGATTGTGTAGAATCATATCTTGTGACCATCCGCCTTTACTCCCCTGCATGGGTGGGGCTCTGCACTGTCTGGCCCAATGGCCGGGTCCCCCACAGTTGTAACAAATTTCGTTTTGCAGGTTCCTTTGCCCAGGTGCACCCCGGCCCCCTCATCCATGCGCCATGCCTCCCTGTGCATGACCACCAGCACGCCAACCTCCTCCATGTCCAGTCCCACCAGACCTGCGTACAAATGGAAAAGACGGGAAGGGAAAAGAGGGATTGGGATATGGAGAGGCGACAACTTCTACTCCAGGATACTGATTAGTCACAGGTGCAACATTGTTGTGTGTAAGTTGTGAAACATTCCCTGTTCCCGCAGCTAACATCATTTTCTCAGATTTATCCTTGTTCTTTGATACCTTCTGCAGTGCTTCCTGAAGCTGTAACTGGAGGAGCTGATTTTCTAGGTCAGCTCTTTCATCTTTTTTCTTTTTTAACTTGTCCTGTGCTGCCTGCAAATGATGTAGTAAATGTTGTTCCCACTTAGCATGCTCACACCCTGGGAGATAGGGATTTTTCACCATCAGCTCTGACACTTCATCAGGTACTCCCTTCAAAACTGTTTCTCTGAACAATTCAGTCAGATTGGAGGGTTCACCTTTTGGATTAACTGTTGTGTGTCTCATCCAAATATCTACTTCTTGAGTGATGTAATCTTTCGGGTGGACCTTAGGGTCCCATTCAAATTTTGGTATTGCTGCCGGAGTAGACAAAGGGAACTGTCGCTTAATTTGTCTGGCTAATTGTGTAATTACCACTGCTAAAGGAGTGTGGTTTGGCTGAGTATCAGTGCGGGCGGCTCGTTCCAACTCATGTCCCACCATAGGGGTGACACAGCGTCCTAAAATTGCCCTAAAATCTCCTAGTGCCAAAGTCATTCATCTCCTGAGTCCATCCAGCTCAGATAACCATAAGTTTCCTCCTGCTGAGATACTAAGAAGCTTATCAACCAATGCCTCTCTATCTCCCAAGGGAAAAGGTACATATTTCAGTGTCCCTCCTGCTGACTGCAGCTAGGGGTAGTTTCCCTGCGCATGTCTTGACCAGAGTGTTATGGGGTGTGTCTTCTCACAGTACTCCACACAAACTTCTCTTTCCTCTCTCTCATAATCTGCTAACAAGTCCTCTCATTTTCCTAGAAGCTCTTCTTCTGTCAGAAAACCTCCTTTTTCTCCTCTCTTCGTGACCTTTCCCTTGGCAACCAGAGAGATGTTAACTCTAGTTTCATCTATACTCCTTTTATTCTGCTTTTGCTTCTCTGCCTATTCGAGCTTTAGTCTAATTCTGGTCATCTGTTCCTCAGTCTCATGCAATGATTGTTCTACTTCTTGAAATAACTGTACATGATCATCCAACTCGTCCCTCCTCCTATCTTCCTTGTTCTCCACCTCTTCCCCCTGAAACAGGAGGAGGTGGAACTAAGGGTTTTCTGTCTTTTTTCCGAGTCGATATCTCCTCTTGGAGTAAAAGCAATCTTAAGTTCTGTCCCCATCTACAGTGGGTTGTGAGGGGGTGGTGGTGTACATTCTCTGGCAGCTGGCTGCACCAATAAGCTTCCGTCTAGGATTTCAATGATTGGGTACAGCCCCTTAGGGGCTGTCCCTTTGTCTGGTAATGGGCCCGCTTCCTGAGTGGGCCCCTCACCACTCAGATAAGGAGATGACAGTGTTGATGTAAGCGAGCTGGAGGTCACATCCTCTTTTTTCTGCACCAGACTATGCTTTATTCCCTGCCAGGATACCAACATTTTTTCACACTTCCTCAACTCTCTCTCGACTTCCTCTCTGTCTCTTTTACATTTATTTCTTGTAAACACCTTCACCTCCTGTTCTCTGGACATGCACTCAGTCGATCTAGTTTTCAATCCTTTCAAATGCTTCAGCAAAAAAACGCCCAATGGTCTGTACTCAGTGACACTGGCTCCCTGTTTAACTATGAGCTCTTCCATTCTGCTCTTAATCTTGCCTTCCTTTTTCTTGTCATTGTCGTAATGTTCCGTAAGGTATGTTACTAAATTGTCAACCTGTGCCTGTAAAGTCAGCCAAGGACCAGACCCCCATTGATCGTCATGCATTTGTTTGTCAAATTCTTCGTCCATCCTAACAGCTTCGTCTTGTGAAACAGTCTTTGTCAAATTCACGTTCTCACACAGCGGTGAGTAGTGAGAGAAATAAACTAAAATAACAGCCTTTGTCAAAATTCACGTTCTCACACAACGGTGAGTCATAAGAAAAATAAAATAAAATACAAAGGTTCACGCAGCGGTGAACAGCCGCTCTCACGCCAATGAACACACACACACTTTTTTGCCATCGCACTAGAGGCGTAAGAGTTATCCTATCTTGGGACCTGGCAACCCCGCTTCACTCACAGAACGCAGCTGTTTTCACATGAAGCAGTCTCATACAATAAAACAGAACACGATCGCTCGTCTGGCGCACCAAAATTTTCTCTAGAGTTCAAAATCTCAATTTCAGCTTCTCACATGAATGTGAGTAAAACACTAGAGTCCACACGGCGGTGGACGATCAGTTATGCTCTGACAGTCAAGCCAACAAAACAAACAGACCTGAATCATGAACAAAACACATAAACATAAATCACCTTGTTGTCCTGGACCACACCACCAACAAACAAACAAGAAACAAGAATCGTAAATAGAACAAATAAACACGGCAACTAGTGTATACAAATTATCTCCTAATATAAGAGGGAACGTTGTTTTAATCATAGTCCCTTCATCACCATATATGGATCTCTGAGGGACTCAGCGCTTTCTCTTATTTTCTCAAGTGTAGTCAGCTTCTTGTTATTATTTGTGAATAGTCACTTTCAAGGGGAAACTCAATCAAAACCCAACAATCATCTCTCGCCGCGTCCGGTAGAAAGTGGGGAATGCTAACTTCCCGACTTACAGGTCCCAGACCTGTCTGCTGACTCACACAAACTATTTTTCCAAACTCTTTCTCTCAATACCAGTTTAAACAAACTGATGCTGCACGACCACATTGTGAGAAAAATTTCTCTTGTTTTTTTTGCCGGCGCATGTAGGTACGCAAAGTCCGTTTACCTGGATTCAATTCACATTTAACAATTACTCCTGTCTTCCATTCACAGTGCCCGCATCTTCCACCAATGTGTTGAGGTCTTCAGACTATGAAAAACAACCTTCAAGACACTTAGCTCAAAACTGTCTCAACTCGAGATCGTGCAGTGGAAGGAAAACAAGAGTCAAAAACAACAGCCTGAGAAGTGGTTCTGAATTCAGACAAAGATTTATTTTACCTTTAAAGCGTTGGAAAGGGAGACGGTCTCACATGTACCTCATATCCATCAATAACACGTCTGAGTTACAAATGTCTTTGCTTGAATTTAGACAAAGTTTGACTATTTTAATAAATAGTTTATTTTGGATTTTGGTTGAAATAAGTTGTTTAATGTGATCCGATAAAATCATTTATCATCACTGCAAGCCAGGAAATGATTTACCAAGTTGCATCAGCTAAAAATGACATAACTAGAGGCATCATGTCACCAGTTTCTGCTCCTTACCGGGTCAGTGTTGAGGGCATCACTCGGCTTTCTGGGGTTCTCTGGTGGATCAGACCAGGATACACCACGAAGAGGACTCGGCAGGAACTGCACAAAGGTAGCTGAACGTGCTGGCTCCATCCTCCAGCTGTCCAGTGCTAGTGTTAGCAGCATTCTCCATAGATGTGGAAGGATGGCAGTACGCTTGATCCCCTTCTTTCAAAATATTGTTTATTTGTTGGTTGCAGTTCTGCTTCCTTCTCTGATTTCATTCTAGGAAATGTGGGTAATAGAAAACGGTCCATTGTTGCATTTTGTGCACTTTTCAAATCTTTACTGAACTTTCAGTAACTTGAATTTTCACTTCCGGTTCTGAGGTTCATTTCCTGTTGTGAGATATGATTTATTTATTTATTTTACTCAGTATAATCATTGATTTTTTTTATTAGTTGTGTTTTGTGATCAAAATATCACAACAACCACATATTAAATAATGTTAACTTAGATGAAAAAAAAAATAATCTGATATTTTCTTGGGGGTGCTACAGGGGTGCTATGACTTTTCCAGGGGGAGCTAGAGTGCCCCCCCAGCTCTGGCGTTGCCTATGACTATAGGTTTTATCAAAAAGGAAAGACTTAAGCCCAGTCTTAAAAGTAGAAAATGTGTCAGCTTAACAGACAGAAAATGGAAGTTGGTTCCACATGAGAGGAGCCTGCCAACTGTAATACAGTATTCTTCCTCCATTTCTGTTTTTGGAAACTCTAGGAACCACAAGTAAACCTGCAGTCTGAGAGCAAAGTGCTCTGTTAGGAAAATATGGAACAATAAGATCTATAATATTAGATGGAGCTAGGTTGTCGACAGCTTTGTATGTTCAAACTTACAATATGTCTTGCAAGTCTTTGCACTGGAACCATTCATCTTGTGTTATTTGATCAGCAAATGAATAAATAAAAATCTGAGAAATGAACAAATATCCATTTATGTTTCAGCTCTGAAATTTGTATAATTTTTGCCAGAATAATAAATGTATTTATTATTTTCAAGTTGTGGTCTGCACGGTTGAACAGTTATTAGAGCTGTCACCTCTCAGTGGGAAGGTTGCCTCATTAAATACTGGCTGGGGATACACAGACTCTAAACATGCATATTAAGCTAACTGGTAACTCTGAATTGTCCCTAGGTGAGAGTATGAATGGTTGTTTGTCTATTTGTGTCCCTGTGATGGACTTGCATCCTGTCCAGGGTGTCTCCTGCTTCTTGCACAATGATGGCTGGATAAGGGGCAGAGACCCCAGTGACCTGGAATGGAAGAAGAGATTAAAGATGATGGATGGATTTTCAAGTTTTCCTCAGTTATTTTAATACTCTCACCTCATCCTGCCAGCTGCAGAATCCAATATGTTACGGAGAAGTTTGAATAATATATACATGTAAGGGGTACCCAGCTTTTTCCTTCAAATCACTACAGTAATGAGATAATATGTTGACTCTAAAACAGATTGTATAAAGGGTTGGTTTGGCCCTCTAAATCTGGACTGACTCCAATGATCACCTCCCAGGAACAAAACCAAATTGAGGCGAATTTCCTCACTTTTTTTTGTTGGTGTTTGAACTGAGCGTGTGCCTATGTAAATTAGCTTTGTGCATGTGTGTTTGCGTGCGTGTGTGCGTGCGTTGTGACAGGGACTAATGTCTAAATCAGCCAGACTCTATCTCCCTGTCGCCCTGCTCCTCTACAAATGTCACCTGTTCCCGGCCAGTGATTTGCATAATGCAAAGCTTCTCAGTTGTAACGGTCCGATTAGCGGTGGCGAAGAGCGCAGGACTATTCCTGATGCATCAAGCCGTTAACGTCTGCTTTTGCAAGGAACAACTGTGATTAACTAAAGGGGGGTGGGGTGACAAAGGAAGGGAACATGAAGAATAAGCAAAGAAAGAGAGAGGAGCTGACCTGAAAATGTTAATGTTCACTCTCTGTTTTCATTTTAATTACAGAGACCGGAAGACTGTCAGTGACTAAAGCAGTGATAAGTGCTCACCAGTTATAAAATATGATGGATAGAAAAAAAGTCCCTCTGTTTAAACATAGACACATTTGGTAATTTATTCAGTTGTCAGGTCAAATAAATGAAGCCTACATCACAATGGACATTCAGTTTGCTCTGGTTTTGGGGTGGCTGGTCAGCATATGGTACAGTATGTATGTGGTTTATCATAAATGTAACTGTGATATGTGGGCATAAGAGAAAGAAGTGGTGGACAGTCAGTTCTAAAGCTGCTGCTATTAACACGATCAGTCAAAGTGGGTTTTTTTCTTCACTAATGCTAGTTTGTCATGTTTAGCTGTTAGTTGCTGTCTTCCCCTCATGCCTCGGCCTCTGCTTGACAGATGAGGCAGAGATAAGAGAATGTGAGAAGAGATGTGTTGCACCTCACTTCTCTTTCTAATGTCTCTGGCTTCTGGGAAACCATGTGGAAAACTAAGGACTATTAATGCCACAAACAAATCTCCCCAGAAATGGAAGCTCTTTTACATGATTTGGTGCATGGGTGGGTTGGGGGCTTAATGACATGGAGAGAGGGAAATGAAAAAGAAGAGGAAAATGTGAATGGAGAAAAGGGAGGAAGGAGGATAAGTAAAGAAGGAACTGAAACGATTCTAGAAATTGCAAGGGTTGTGAGTTGTTGGAAATAAAATGAAAGGAAGACGAGAAAGAGGAGAAAAAGCAAGTTGAGATTAAAATAAGATTTACTTTGACTTTCTGTCACTGCAGACCAAATGTAAAGGGAGTGGTGGTACAGAGGTTAGAGAAGATGAGCCTGTTATTGGGAGGTTGCCATTCCAAATCCCTGAATTGATGACAAAAGATTTTGGGTGGGAAAATTGAAGCACCTTCCATTGCATGCTTGATGAGGATAAAGTGCTAAATGACTTGCAGACGACCTGATCCTGGGTCAGGGTTTCATAAATAGCAGAGCAGCTACTACGCTGCGATCTACAGTATTGAAAGAAAGCCCTCAATCCAACTTTTGCAGATGGGCAGCAAGATGGATTAGTGGTTAGCACTGTTGCCTTACAGCAAGAAGGTCCTAGATTTGAATCCCGGGCTGGGCCTAGGGTCTTTCTATGTGGAATTTGCATTTTCTCCTCCTGTTTGCATGGGTTTCCTCCGACAGTTCAAAATATGCTTCTTATACGTTGTTATATGCATTAAAAAAGATCTGAGATCTCAATGGGATTTGCCTGGTTAAATAAAAGTTAACTTGTCTCCACCCTCATTTCCCCACACCTTTGGCCCTTAACCCCTTCTGCCGTGGCATCCTAGATTGCAGCCCTCTGCCCTACACAGAGTACTATGGTAGCTTGGTGAATGGTGGTTGCATCTGGAAGGGCATCCAGTGTAAAAACTATTGCAAAGACTTAGTGCAAATTTGAAGTGACAACCCTTGAACATGGGGGCAGTTGAAAGAAGATAAAATGTACACTTTGAAGATGTTTTTGTTAACTGAAATGTTATTTTACATCTTTTTCAATATTTCTGATCTGTGACACAATCCAAAGACAGCTGGTATGGTAAAGTTTTGGAACATTTTTATTTATTTTGTTCCTTCTAGGGGCAGCACGATGGCAAAACTGTTAGAGCTGCTGCCTCTCAGCGCGCAGGTCCCTAGTTCAAATCCTGGTCCGGGGGCCTTTCTGGGTCGAGTTTGCATGTTCTCTCCGTGCATGCGTGGGTTTTCTCCGGGTACTCTGGTTTCCTCCCACAGACCAAAAACATGGATGTTAGGCTGATTGGTAACTCTAAATTGTCCCTAAGTGTGAGAATGGTTGTTTGTCTCGTTTGTCTCTATGTGACCATGTGATGGACTTGCAACCTGTCCAGGGTGTACCCCGCCCCTCGCACAGTGATTGCCGGACATGGGCACTGGCGACCCCCATGACCCAAAATGGAAGAAGCGGGTAAAAGATAATGGATGGATGGATGAATGGATTTTAGGTATAAAAAAAAGTATTATTTTTTTAATGTCAATTTGTCAATGTCAATTCATTTATCCATCCATCCATTATCTTTTACCTGCTTCTTCCATTTTGGGTCACGGGGGTCGCCAGTGCCCATGTCCAGCAATCACTGTGCGAGGGGTGGGGTACACCCTGGATGGGTCGAAAGTCCATTACAGGGCAATTTATTTATATAGCACATAAAAACAACTAAAGATGACCAAAGTGCTTGACAGTTAAGACAGATAAAAGTGGTAAAAAATGCATCTAGTGCCACTCAAAAACATAAGAAAGTTAACTGTAAATACAACACACAACAACAATAAAATCAGCTCAAAATTTGTTCTTAGACTCTGTACGGCTCAAATGCCAAGAAATACAGATGGTGTCTTTAGCAAAGATTTAAAAGTCTCAGTCTGTTAGCGGTCTTTGAATTCTCAGGTAAACTGTTCCACAATTTTGGAGCAGCAACCGCAAAAGCCCGATCACCTCTGGATTTAAGTTTGGATCTGGGGACATCTAAGGTCGTTTTCACACTAGATAGTCCGGTAGACTCGATTCGGTTCGGGACCAATAATCATGAGCTTTTGTTTACATTTGAGCTGGTGAGTTTGCATTCACACTGCACTGTGCAGTCAAGCCAACCTGTTGAACCAACCTGTTCCCCCGCTCGCCTGAGGGGGCGCTGCACCAAGAACTACTGAAAGAAACGACACAAAAACCTCTAAAGACACGTCTTCTTCTTCTTCTGTAAATAAAAATAAAAACGAAGTGGCATCAAGTTTTAGCAGTTTTAGGAGTTATATTTTGTCATTTTTCAAAAATGGACTTAGCATGAGCAGAAGATGAGACAGAAGACCATGGAGAATATTGTTTTTCCACACAAGACAGCTGACGGCTCCATATATGGTCAGAGAAATGCGTGTTTGTTTGTCCTGTGGAGCGGGCCGGTCTGTTTACATTCACACTGCACTCGAACTGCGCTGGAGTTCTCTTCTACCGGACCGAGACCTAGGTTTTAGCCCGGGCCAGAGTTCGCCTTTTTGTTCCGTGACAGAGTTCGATGGTGCGTTCACACCTCCCTAAACGAACCGGACTTTCAAGGAAAACGAGCTAGAGTTCGATTAAAGCGGACTAAACAGGTCTAGTGTGAATGCACCCGAGGAACTGGTTGGTAGACCGGAGTGCTCTTACTGGAGTGTAGATGTTAATAAGATTGCATAAATAAGATGGGGCCAGACCTTTTAAGACTTTAAAAACAACAATAAAATCTTAAAATCAATCCGAAAGTGGACAGGAAGCCAGTGGAGAGAATCCAGGACAGTGGTTATGTGTTCATATTTTTTAGTTGCTGTTAAAAGACAAGCTGCTGTGTTCTGGACAGATTGTAAGCAATGCAAAGATGATTTGTCTAAACCAACATACAATGAATTACAATAGGTCAACAAGAGGTCATAAAAGTGTGAATCACCTTTTCAAGGCCTCTGAAAGAGAGACAAGACTTCACCTTGGCAATGAGTCTTAGCTGGAAGAAACTGGATTTCACAACTGTGTTTATCTGTTTGTCTAATTTAAAAGCACTATCAAAAATAACTCCCAGATTCCTGACAATAGAGTTGCTGTACGAAGCCAAGGGCCAATAGTGTCAAGGGTGTTACATTTACCAAAGCTGATGACTTCTGTTTTATTTTCATTTAAGTTCAGAAAATTTAGTTTTAATTATACTTTAATGTCATTTAGACCGTTCAATTCAGTTCAATTCAGTTCAATTCAGTTCAATTCAATTCCAAAATACTTTATTAATCCCAGAGGGAAATTATATGTTGTGGTAACTCATCATCCTGGTTTCATTAAAGAGTTGTTATAGATGCTGATGGCTGTGGGCAGGAAGGATCTTTTGTAGAGGTTTGTCTTACAGCAGATCTGAAGAAGCCTCTGGCATGTTCTCTCCGTGCATGCGTGGGTTTTCTCCGGGTACTCCGGTTTCCTCCCACAGACCAAAAACATGCATGTTAGGCTGATTGGTATCTCTAATATTGACCCTAGGTGTGAGTGAGAGAGTGAATGGTTGTTTGTCTCTTTTGTCTCTATGTGGCCCTGTGATGGACTTGCGACCAGTTCAGAAAATAAACTGTCCAGATGTACGACAGTCTGATGAATAGGGTGCTGAGGGTTGCTATAATGTTCTTCATTTATGAAGAATCCTTCTTTGTACAATCATCTCCAAAGTTTCTAGAGGAGTCCCCAGAACTGAGTCAGCCTTATTTATGAGCTTGTTGATCTTTTTTAAGTCACTTGCTCTGGTGCTGCTACCCCAGCAGATAATGGCTGAAGAGATAAAGAAAAAGAAACTGTCCAGATGACCTGACTGAAAAACGTTGGATTGTATACCTGGATTATTGAGCATGGACTTTGTTGTTTTCAACCAGTTTGACACGACTGTCAACAAGGAAGAGGGCCAGCAATGGTGAAGGGGCCGTACCAAAGAGACCATCTTATCACAAACAAAACTGGTTTGTTTCACTTTGGAGTAAGCTGTTGGGGGAAGAATCAGTTTTGTTGTGTGTTTCCTTGACTGATGAAGCCTTCTGGATCGAAGGCAAAACATTTCTGCACAAAAAAGAAACTGTCCAGATGACTTGACTGAAAAATGTTGGATTGTATACCTGGCTTATTGAGCATGGACCTTGTTGGCAGAAGAGATAGCGCTCTCTACAACAGACTTTTACAAGATATGCAGCATCTTGCTGCAAACGTTGAAGGACTTCAGCTTCCTCAAGAAGTACAGTCTGCTCTGTCCCTTCTTGTAGACGGCTTCACTGTTGAATTTCCAGTCCAGTCTGTTGTCCAGGTGAACCCCAAGGTATTTATACTTCTCCACCACCTCCACTTCTTCTCACTTAATGGAAATAGGTTTGGACCTGTTACTGTTTCTCCTGAAATCTACAGTCATCTCCTTTGTTTTGCTCACATTCAAGATGAGATGATTGTTTCCACACCATGCCACAAAGCGGTCCACCAGCTCCCTATACTCGACTTCTTGTCCATATCTGATACACCCGACCACTGCAGAGTCATCTGAATATTTCTGCAAATGACAGGAGTCTGTTTTGTACTGGAAATCTGAGGTGTACAGAGTGAAAAAGAATGGTGAGAGTACAGTCCCCTGTGGTGCTCCTGAGATACTGACCACTTGGTTAGACACACAACCCTTCAGTCTCACAAACTGTGGTCTGTTTGTCAGGTAGTCTTTGATCCAGGTGACTGTTCAGACCTCCACCTGAGTCTTCTGGAGTTTCTGACAAAGCAAATCAGGCTGGATTGTGTTAAATACACTGGAGAAATCAAAGAACATTACTCTCACAGTGCTGTCTTTTCTAGATGACAGTGTGTTTGCTGAAGCAGGTGTCAGAGTCAGAGTCAGAGTTTCTTTATTGTCATTTGCACCTCATGTGGTACATGTGGTGGAGCGAAATTATGTACACGGGGTCCCAGTTACATCCAACAATAAAATGTATAAGAAAAACAGTAATAACATCTAAGATATGAACTAAGAAAAACATCGAATAAATATACACTAAGCACTCATAACATAAAACATTGAACATCAGCACAAACATGAACATGAGTCTGTGAGCAGATGTGCATGCATGAACACATCAACATTGAAACAGATCAGCAGCAACATGAAATAGATCAGCAGCAACATGATATTGTTTTTCACAGTGATTATTCTAGTTATAGATTCATGAGTCTAACAGCCTCAGGGTAGAAGCTGTTCCTCAGTCTAGTGGTTCTACACTTAATGTTCCTTAACCTCCTTCCTGAGGAGAGTGGGGCAAAAAGTGTGTGTGCTGGGTGAGTGGGGTCCTTCATGATGCAGGTGGCCCTCTTCCTGCATCTGGAGGTGTAGATGTCTGTGATGGTGGGGAGGCTGATTCCGACAGATTTCTGTGCAGCCTTCACCACTCTCTGCAGAGCTTTTCTTTCTGCAGCTGTGCAGCCTCCATGCCACACGTTGATGCTCGAGCATAGGATGCTCTCCACTGCACACCTGTAGAAGGAGGTGAGGATTGAGCTTCCCAGACCAGCTCGCCTCAGCTGTCTGAGGAAGTAGAGTCTCTGATGAGCTTTCTTGATCAGGCTGGTGGTGTTGTTTCTCCAGCTGAGGTTGTCATTCATGTGTACACCCAAGTACTTGTAGCTGGAGACCAGTTCCACCGCAGATCCTCTTATGTTCAGGGGGGTGTAGCTGTTTTTGTTCCTTCTGAAGTCCACAATCATCTCCTTTGTCTTCTTCACATTGATGTGAAGGTTATTCTCTTTGCACCAGCTCTCCAGGTGTTCCACCTCTTGCCTGTAGCTGGACTCATCATTGTTTGTGATGCATCCCACCACCGCTGTATCATCTGCAAACTTTACAATGTGACAGCCTGGATGGGTAGCTGCACAATCATACGTGAGCAGAGTAAACAGGAGGGGGCTCAACACACATCCCTGAGGAGAGCCAGTGCTGAGGGTTATGGTGGAGGAGGAGAGGTTGTGGATCCTCACTAACTGTGGTCTGTTTGTTAAAAAGTCTAGTACCCAGTTGCAAATGGAGGGGCTTAGTCCTAGTGTGGATAGTTTGTCCATCAGGGTTTGGGGGATCATGGTGTTGAAGGCGGATGTGAAGTCCACAAAGAGCATACGGACGTAAGAGTTTTTCTGCTCCAGGTGGTTGAGCGCAGTGTGGACCACAGAGGAGATTGCATCCTCTGTTGATCGGTTTTCACGGTATGCATACTGATGAGGGTCCTCGTTGATGTTGATGGTTGTTTTGATGCGAGTCATGACCAGTTTTTCAAAGCATTTAGCGACTATCGGGGTGAGGGCCACTGGCCGATAGTCATTCAGACCAGTCACTGTAGAGCTTTTTGGGACTGGGATGATGGTGGCAGTCTTCAGACAGGTGGGAACTGTCTCCAGGGTAAGTGAGGTGTTAAAGATGTCTGCCAGCACCTCACAGAGCTGATCAGCACATTCCTTCAACACTTTTCCGGGGATGTTGTCTGGGCCAGTTGCTTTGTGCGGATTAATCCTCCTGAAGGTACTCCTTACTTCTGCTGAGGTCACGCTGAGATGCTCTTCATCCGGTGGTGAGGTGAGTCTGGTGCTGGGTGGTCTGTTCGGGTCTTCAAAGCGTGCATAGAACTTGTTGAGGGCATCAGGCAGAGATGGGTCTTTGAGGCATTGTTCGCTCCTTCCTTTATAATCTGTTATGCACTTAATGCCCCTCCACATGCTCCGAGGGTCTTGTGAGATGAATTGACCCTCGATCCTCTTTGCATATGTGCCCTTGGCCCTCTTAATACCAGCAACCAGCTCTTTTCTTGTCCTACTCAGCTCCTCTGAGTTTCCAGACCTGAAGGCAGTGTTCCTGGCTTCCAGCAGGGTACGCACCTCTGCATTCAGCCAAGGTTTTCTGTTTGGGTAGCTTTTAACATTTCTGATAGTGGAGACGGTGTCAGTACATGTACTAATGTAACCCAGAACTGAGGATGTGTATTGGTCAAGATCAATCAATCAACCTTTATTTATACAGGTAAATCCCATTGAGCCTCGAGGACTCCATTTTCAGCAGCTTCTCTGAAAACCTGCCAGTCTGTTCGGTCAAAACAATCTCTCAGTATGGGGCCACTGTCCTGGATCCAGCATTTAACTTTCTTTTGTACCGGTCTGGAGCGTCTCAGCGGGGGCATGTAAGTAGTAGCCAGGAAGACTGAGATGTGGTCTGACAGTCCTAGGTGGGGGCGGGGTTCAGCTTTGTATGCATCTTTTACGTTTGTGTAAACACTGTCCAGCGTGTGGTCTCCACGTGTTGGAATCGCCACATATTGATAAAAGCTTGGGAAGCAGTCCTTTAGATTCACGTGGGTAAAGTCTCCGGGTACCACGATGCCATCACAGGTGTGTGATGGCATCTTCAACTCCAAGTCCACGCTGGCAAGCAAACTGCAGTGGGTCCTGATATGTGCTTCTTTGTTTTGTCAGGTGGGTCAACAGAAGTCAGGGCAACAGGTCTATAGTTATTGAGGACTGATGGGTGTGTTTTCTTTGACACTGGAACAAGGCAGGATGCTTTCCATAACACTGGAACATTTTCCTGGGTCAGGCTAAGGTTGAAGATGTGCTGCAGAACCCCACAGAGCTGCTCTGCACAGACCTTCAGGACTCTGGGACTGACACAATTTGGACCTGCAGCCTTATTCCGGTTCAGTCTCTCTAGCTGCTTCCTCACCTGACTTCTAGAGACGCAGAGGGGGGAGGCAAAGGAGGTATTAGCATATTCTGATTTGGTTGAAGACCAGTATGTAGAAAAAAGGTCCATGACTGAGGTGGTAGATACAATATTTGAGCTGTGACAGTACTTATATAGCGCCTTTCTATCTTATTTCAAGATACTCAAAGTGCTTTACACTACAATCTGTGTCCTCATCTACCCATTCATACAGCACTCTACTAGATCTCTACAAAGCTAATTGAACAAATCATTCTAAAGAGACTAATCAGAACTTTATCACATTCATACACCGATGGGACATACATCAGAGGCTATGAGGGGTTCAGTGTCTTACCCAGGGACACTTCGGCATGTGACTGCTGGTGGATTCGAACCCCCGACTCTTGCATTGGAGGACAACTGCTCTAACCACTCAGCCACATGTGTCCTCTCCATGTGGCTGACACAGTGCATCCCAGTCTGTAGCCTCTAAACAACCCCACAGGGCTTCTTCAGCTTCCATTGACCATTTTCTCACTGTTCTCTTTATTGCAGGTTGCCTCTGAACAAGGGTTTATATTTTGAGCAGAGAAACACAAGTTTGTGATCTGATTTGCCAAGAGGTGGTCTTGCTTTAGCAGTGTATGAATCCTTGACATTTGCATAAAACAAGTCCAGCGTTTTGTTTTCTCTGGTAGAACAGCTGACAAACTGTTGGCATGTCGGAAGTGTAGCAGAGAGAGAGGCATGATTAAAATCCCCAGGTATTGCAACAAACACACTAGGGTGTTGTGTTTGTAGCTTAGCAACCTCTGAGCTGATGACATCACACGCAGTCTCGGCAACAGCATTGGGTGGAATGTAGACAGTTGCCAAAATAACACTGGTGAACTCTCTTGGCAAATAATATGGACGGCAACTTAGTGCTAACAGTTCAATATCTGGACTGCAGAGATGACACTTCACAATATTATGTCCAGGATTACACCATCTGTTGTTCATAAGCACTGCCAACCCACCTCCTTTCCTTTTGATACTCTTCTTTAAATCTCTATCTGCTCGTATGGTCAGAAAGCCTGGCAAGGAAACGCTAGAGTCGGGGATATGATCCTGCAGCTGTCTCTGTGAAACACATAACCCTGCATTCCCGATACTCTGGATGGGTCCTTGTTAGGGCTTT
>NC_056501.1:48161630-48163065 GCF_014905685.2 Nematolebias whitei | reverse complement strand
TATATCAGACATCAGTCATAAAAGTTCTAAACAAAATACCCATTTTGAGAAAGAATTAGTGGAGGATGACTTGAAGCAGCACCAAGACAGTTTATACCTCATACTTATTTGTGTCAAAATTGTACCATATTACACTGAATCCTGCAGAAACTGCACCAACATTTAAAAAAATAAAAATTCAAAAGTCAGACCAAAATCACACAGACATTACAAATTTTGTACCCAAATAATACTGAATAGAAGTATCCACCAAAATTGTACTAAAATCTTATAAAGATTTTACTGAAATTGTACCAAAGTCAAATCCTTGCATCTTTGGCCTCTACATACCCTTTTTTTAGGTACAAAATGAAGCTGTTTTCCACAAGTCTTTTTGTACTCCCAAGGTCAGCACACTGCACCCACCATGGCAGCATTAACAATGATGATTTAATACACTAAAATCGACTTTTGAAATTAAGATAAGTAGATTTTGTCTAGTTTTACTATTATGATTTGGTTAGGGGTGGACATTAGATAGTCTCAGATGTTTTCTGAATAATACCCAGTTTCCAAACAGAACAAAAAAAAAAAAACCTTATATTCAAATAAAGCATTAAACTCTTTAAATATTCTGAGTTGAATGTATTTGCAAAAAAACATGGGTGGGTTAGGTTGCAGTCTGACTGTACTTCTTACAAGCATCATCAATTTCAATATACCTGCACTGTTAGAGTTTGTTTCCCACAGACATTTTATGCTTGTGACATTTTACGCTACTGCCTCTGCATGCAAAAAAGAATGCAAGATTGCATGCATGCAGGGATTCGCAAGATGGGACAATAATGGGTGCAAAGTCATTATTGTTTTATGCCCAATTAATATGAAATGACAATTACTGTGTACAAAGTAGGAGGGAGATTTAATGGAAATTTAGCAGCTCTTACTTGAGATAGGTTTAGGACACAGTGGCTTTTTAAAGCAAGATGTTAAAGGTTGGTGAAGCCAGCAGTTAGTTGAGCGACACAGTGTCTTTTCAGTGTCCCTGGTACACCATCATGTCTGTCATCCTTCAGGGTTGGAAGTGTCAGAGAGCTCATTTCACCTCTTGGATTTAGCACTCAGATTAGCACAGATTACCATCCTGTTAATAGAAACTAATAATAATTCCAATTGAATCCTTCAAATAATGATTCTATAATCAACATTCATTCATTGTAAATGGGTTCATTTAAAAGCAGCCTGCTGGACACACAGGCTTTAGGAGAATGATTGACGACATGATTGCACATATCTCTGAGCGCACAGTGATGTTTTCAAAGCAGAGGAGCATCTACCAATCTCATTCAAGTCTAATTCCTTATCATCTGTTTCAGAAGTTAACAGCTATTCCAGTTATTAACCTGCACCACCCCTGATAGCCCTCGTCAAACAGTCCAAGTCCTAACTAAGCCTT
>NC_056501.1:48133585-48161620 GCF_014905685.2 Nematolebias whitei | reverse complement strand
TCATCCTGACAGCTGAACAAAGCCTAGTAACAGAGAAGGGACAAACGTGGCTAATGGAGCCAGATTAGGATTGGTGTGCTTTGTAACTGGTGCTGGCACTGCGGGAGTTGCTCACCTAAATATGTGCAGACACTGACCCCATTCCTAGATCCAGGACTGTGACGCTGTGTGTGTTCGTTCTGCTGGGTTGCACGGCTCTTTGCCTTTTAAAGTTTTTTTTTTATGTGTAAGTATGGAGCTTAGTAATGTGTTCTTGGTAGGGCTGATAAGAGCCAGATAAAGCTTTAGGCTAATGGTTTCCACTAATGAGAAAACTGGCTGTGATTATGACAAATAGGGGGAGAGCAGCAGGCTAAGCAGTGACACACAGCAGCGATTGTTAGGTAGCAGTGCTTCACCATCTCATTACTCCTCCTGATCTCCTCTTTCTCCATCCAGTAAACTTCCTTCTTTTCTCTCCATCAAGACAGGTTCAATGTTTTAGTTGGACTTTGTTTTTATGATATGACAAAAATACCAAATAAGTTAAGCTAAATTGAGTTTTGTAGCCCAAAAAAATAAAATATATAATTTAGTAAGTTTGCAAAAAATAATTTACATTTTCTTTTCTTTGGTTTAAGCTGAAAAACAGGCATCTTGATCAAAGTTTTTATTTGATAATCAGAACATTCTACAAAAAAAGGCATTATTCCATTTGGCTTTATTTATACGTTGCAACCATCCACTAGGGGGCACAAGCCAATATACTTCTTGAGCCTGTCCCAATCCTGGATAAATGGTGAGGGTTGTGTCAGGAAGGGCATCTGACATTAAAAAAAAAACTTTTTTCACATAAAAAAAACTTTGTCATGTTAGTTTTTGCTAAAGCCACAGTTCACCTAATGGCATTTTTACATTGTAAGGCCCAACATGGCCTGGCCTAGCTGCAGACAACCTGCCCTTGTTCTACTCCAGCCATGTTTGTGTTTGCTTTGAGCAGAGTTCCACCTCGATGAGGGCAGGGATCATCATATCAAAAACGCATTATATCATATTATTTGCAACAAAACAATGGACGACTCAATCCCATTCTACTTCTCTTTGATCTTTATATACAGTAATTCAAGAGCAGCAAAAACAGTGAAGTGCTGAAAGACTAGCTGTTCCCAGATTAAATAAACCAGAAAGGTACCGAAGACTGTACCGTGACCTGTACTGTGACCGAAGCACGCTGTGGTAAGACGTTATTGTTCCTGGATTGACCAAAATGCACTGCGTCCAGAACTTTTGGATGTCAGTGTCACGTTTCTGCCTCTTTCTGCCATAGTCGGCTGTTCATACCATTGTTTATGTTACTAAGATCCTGTTTTTTCCTTAATCCTCAGCTCTGCCTCAAAACCAGCTCGCCTTCTCCAACGGTGACATCATACAAACCAATTCCTCTAAGGAAATCCTCCCTCACCTGTCTACAAAGGTTGGTGTCTATAAACTGAACTGGCAAACCAAAGTCATTGGACTCCAATTCACTAACCTTCCTGTTGTTATGACTCGGGGAACTCAGAGTTGTATGAGACCTGGAACAAGACAGACTCAGGTAAATGCAAAAGTGACAGTGTTTATTATTTACAGTGGAAAAGATAACCATAGTTTCTCTGGAGCTCCTGGGGGAGGGAAGGAGATGGTCAGAGGTGGTCGGTCGGATGGAATAGGTAATATTGATTCTGATGATGTTTCTCTCTTACAGGTTTGAGCAGGTATTTGTGTCCAACTCCAAATCCAGAGGACAGCTCCAGAGGGTGAGAAGACCAAGTGTCAGGCAAGACAGAGGAGGCTGGCAACTGGTGGCAGGCAAGGCACGAGGAGAACCAGGACAGGACCGAGGGAACCAGAACAGGACTGAGGGAAACAGGACCGAGGATACTGGATCACTGAAGACAAGAAAAGCTGGTAAGTAAATTTACTTTTTTTTGTCCATTTTCATTTACCCTTTATTTATACAGGTAGTCTCATTGAGCCACGAGAACTCATTTTCAAGAGAGACAAGTTTAGGGAGCAGATGGTGGGGGTTAGGGGCCTTTCTCAGGGGCCCAGAGTGGGGTGAATGAGGGTGGAGGGAGGTGTGGGTGTTCCACCTTTTCTACCCACATTTTTCACCCACATTTTGATGTTGATGGTACCGGGAGTTGATCCTGCGACTTTCCGATCACAGGCCCATCTTCTAACCTCTGCGCCACCATTACCCTATGGGAGTAAACATCATAACAGTAACCTGATGCATGCTCAATAATCCAGGTAGAAAAATCTAAAAAAGTTAAATCTGGTCCTCTGGACATTCAAAAAAACCCAAAGCAAAACAACAAAAAAATGTAGAAACGTTTCGTCTCTCATCCGAGAGACTTCCTCAGTCTGAGGTGCTGTATTCAGCTCAGTCTCTTAAATAGCACCTTCTCAGAGTGGATCAACCAGTTTTGCCGCTGACAACCAAAACCAGCTGATCACATGCTCAAGAAGGACCATCAGCCTAACAATGGATCATTAGCACACAGCAGAACAGCTCAGAATCAAAGTTTCAGCCTGCCTCAGCAATGCCAAACCACCACCTTCCAACATCAGTAGAGAGGAGAGGGACGCACTCACCACTCTTAGCAAGGACAAAAACATCATCATTCTCCCAGCAGACAAAGGAAGGTGCACAGTGATTTTGAACCAGAAAGACTATCATGAGAAAGTTATGACACTCCTTGGTGACTTAAACACTTATGAACCTCTGAAAAGAGATCCAGGAAGTGGTTACAAGAAGAAGTTGATAGATTGCCTGAAAAATTTGGAGCAGGACAAGGCTATTGACCGTTTTCTGTACCACAGACTGTACCCAGGGGAGGCCACACCTAGTCTGTATGGTTCACCTAAAAGCCACAAACAAGGTGTACCTTTAAGACCAATTGTTAGCATGATTAACTCTGTCACTTACAATTTTTCCAAATATCTGGCGTCTGTACTCATCCCTTTAGTTGGCAGCTCAGAACACCACATACAGAACACCATGGACTTTGTAGATAAGGTGAGGGATGTCATCATGGAGACTGACGAAACAATGGTCTCTTTTGATGTCACATCACTCTTTATGTGCATTCCTGTTGATGATGCAGTAGAGTTGGTCAGTTTAAAATAAAAATCAGACACCACTCTGAGCAGCAGGACCACGCTTTCCACAGAACAACTGTGTCAACTCTTGAAACTGTGCCTGCAGTCAACCTACTTCACATATGGGGAGCAATATTATAGGCAGAAACATGGGTGTGCTATGGGGTCTCCAGTTTCTCCTATTGTTGCCAACCTGTACATGGAGGAGGTAGAAAAGAGAGCCTTGACATCCTTTTCAGGGACATCACCAAGTCATTGGTTCAGGTATGTTGATGACACCTGGGTTAAGATTAAATCTCAGGAAGTCCAACATTTTACTGACCACATCAACTCTGTGGATAAATACATCAAGTTCACACGAGACAATGAAAAAAATGACAAGTTGGCTTTCTTGGACTGTGAGGTCTCAGTCTCTGATAGAGGACATTTGCAAACTGAGGTGTACCGCAAACCCACCCACACAGACCAGTATTTGCAGTTTGACTCCCATCACCCTTTGGAGCACAAGTTAGGAGTCATCAGGACTCTGTATCACAGAGCAGACAGCGTCCCCACTAGCTCAGGAGCCAGGCAGAAGGAGAAATCCCACACAAGACTGGCTCTAGAGCAATGTGGATATCCTAACAGGGCCTTCCTGAAAGCAGAGAAGAAACCCAAACAGGACTCCAGTCAGCCAACAGGTGAAAAGGAGGAACCCAGACCCAGACCAGTGGTCATTCCATATGTTGAGGGAGTATCAGAGAAACTGAGACGTTTATTTTCTAAACATAACGTCCCAGTGGCTTTTAAACCCCAAAATACATTACGGCAAAGACTGGTTCATCCCAAAGATCCAGTCCCCCAGCACAAACAGAGTAATGCTCTGTATGCTGTTCAGTGTCAGGAGGGCTGTGATCAGTCTTACATCGGGGAAACAAAACAGCCACTGGCCAAAAGGATGGCCCAGCACAGAAGATCAACATCATCAGGCCAGGACTCTGCAGTCTACACTCATCTCCAGGCCAGCGGTCACTCTTTCAGGGATGAAGATGTGCACATCCTGGATAGAGAGGAACGATGGTTTGAGAGAGGAGTAAAGGAGGCCATCTTTGTGAAAAGAAATTGTCCATCGTTAAACAGGGGTGGAGGCCTACGTGTTCAATTGTCCCCCTCTTACAATGCTGTGATTGCTAGTATCACTCAGCCCTCTGTGAATAGTAAACAGCCATCAGTGTGCTAATGATCCATTGTTAGGCTGATGGTCCTTCTTGAGCATGTGATCAGCTGGTTTTGGTTGTCAGCAGCAAAACTGGTTGATCCACTCTGAGAAGGTGCTATTTAAGAGACTGAGCTGAATACAGCACCTCAGACTGAGGAAGTCTCTTGGATGAGAGACAAAACCTTTCTACCTTTTTTTGTTGTTTTGCTTTGTTGTGTTTTTTTGAATGTCCAGAGGACCAGATTTAACTTTTTTAGATCATAACAGTAAATGTACAGGCCGGAGGCACAAATACCATTGATGGCTAATGCTCCAGCAAAGAGTAACACTAGACTGCAGCCATATTTAGGGGAGGTCCTCATTAGGGTGATGGCAGACAGCTGTTGTCAATAAGTGGCCATCTTGGACGAGGAGCTGCAGTCAGTGGTACTCTTACTGTACAGCCCCCCCCCCCCCCCCCCCAAGAATCGCCCCCAGGTGACCTGAGATGTTTCTCGGGGTAGTTCCTGAAGAAGGAGGTGATTAGGCTGGGGTCCAAAATAAACTAGCAAGAGATCCAAGACCTCTCCTGCGGGTCATACACCTCTTAATTGACAAGTTAATGGAAACCCCTACCCCTTCGTCGTACATCGGGATGGTTCTTACTGTGAACACTGGGTGATTGTCGATCAGGCGGGGGGTGGTGGTGGAGAGAGGTCAGAGGGGGGACACAAGGGGCTCTCGGAAACAGGCTTGACCTGGGAAACATGGAACGTTGCGTGGATTTTTATGGAGTTAGGTAGAAAGAGTCTTACCGCAGAGAGGTTGATGATCTTGGAGTTAGGGAAAGGACCAGTGAAGCAGGGTGCCATCTTTCGAGTGGCGTCATTCAGGGTGATATTTCGGGTGGATAACCATACTCGTTATCCCACTTGATACAAAGGGGCCGTAGAACGGTGATGGTCAGCGAGTCTTTTGTTTTGGACCGCAGTACGGAGCAAGGCTGCCTTGGCTTGACGCCAGACGTGTCGGAAGCATTGAAAATGGTGCTGGACTGATGGAACAGTGCAGTCCATCTCCAAGTTAGGGAACAGAGGGGGTATATAACCAAGGGAAGCTTCAAAGGGGGACATATCTGTGGCTGCAAATCTGTGGGCATTATGGGCGTATTCCACCCAAATCAGGTGCTGGCTCCAGGCTGACAAGTTTTTCTTCACAATGCAACAGAGGGTGGTCTCCAGCTCTTGATTGCAGCATTCAGCCTGGTCGTTAGAATGGGGGTGGTAGCCTGAGGTAAGGCTGGTGGAGGCCCCTAGAGTTTTACAGAAACAGTGCCATACCTGTGAGATGAATTTTGGGCCCCGGTCTGACACCATGTCCGTCAGAGGGGATGCCATGAATCCTGCAGACATGTTGAACCATGAGTTGCGCTGTCTCAAGGGCCAAGGGAAACTTGGGTAATGGGGCAAAATGAGCTGCTTTGGAAAATTGATCTATGATAGTAAGTATGGTGGTGTTACCATCTGATGAAGGCAGACCCATGACGAAATCAATGGAGATGTGTGACCAGGGACGGCTAGGAGTAGGCAGGGATTGGAGAAGTCCTGCTGATGGTTGGGTACCCATCTTGTTCCTGGCACAGGCTGCGACAAAGGCCTTAACATCAGGCATCATGGAGGACCACCAAAAATGTGTCTTGGCCAGAGAGAGCATGCAAGCGGTACCTGGGTGACAGAACAATCTGTTTGTGTGAAGCCAGTGTAGTACCTTTGACTTCATGCAGGATAGGACAAATAGGGTTCCAGGGGGTCCATTACCAAGGTCAGCTTTGTTCTTTTGGGCCTCTCCGATCTCACTATCTATGGACCAGGTGAATGTTCTAACAATACACACTGGGGAGACGATGGTCTCTTCAGGTTCTGGTACGTCTGAAGGTGCGAAATGATGAGACAGTACATCTGGTTAGATGTTTTTCGAGCCGGGTCTGAAAGTCAAAATATAATTGAAACGATTGAAGAATAGAGACGAGCATGCCTGTCTTGGGGTATCTCTGAGGTATATCAGATTTTTATGGTCAGTCCAGATTAAGAAAGGGGTCTTAGTGCCTTCCAACCATTACTGCCATTCTTCAAGGGCCAGTTTGATCGCCAGGACTTTGCGGTTGCATGCTCAATAATCCAGGTAGAAAAATCTAAGAAAAGTTCAATCTGGTCCTCTGGACATTCAAAAAACAAAACAAAGCAAATCAAACAAAACAAACAAAAAAATTAGAAACTTTTCATTTTTCATCCGAAAGACTTCCTCAGTCTGAGGTGCTGTAATCGGCTCAGTCTTATAAATAGCACCTTCTCAGAGTGGATGAACCAGTTTTGCTGCTGACAACCAAAACAAGCTGCTCACATGATCAAGAAGGGCCATCAGCCTAACAATGGATCATTAGCACACTGATGGCTGTTAACTATTCACAGAAAGTTGAGTGATACTGGCAATAACAGCATTGTAAGAGTGGGACAGTTGAAACCGGAGGCCTCCACCCCTGTTTAATGATGGACAATTTATTTTCACAAAGATGGCTTCCTTTACTCCTCTCTCAAACCATCAGAGTGACTGCTGGCCTGGAGATGAGTGTAGACTGCAGAGTCCTGGCCTGATGTTGTTGCTCTTCTGTGCTGGGCCATCCTTTTGGCCAGTGGCTGTTTAGTTTCCCCGATGTAAGACTGATCACAGCCCTCCTGACACTGAACAGCATACACAATATTACTCTGTTTGTGCCGGGGGACTGGATCTTTGGGATGAACCAGTCTTTGCCGTAATGTATTTTGGGGTTTAAAAGCCACTGGGACGCTGTGTTTAGAAAATAAACGTTTCAGTTTCTCTGATGCTCCCTCAACATACGGAATGACCACTGGTCTGGGTCTGGGTTCCTCCTTTTCACCTGATGGCTGGCTGGAGTCCTGTTTGGGTTTCTTCCCTGCTTTCAGGAAGGCCCAGTTAGGATATCCACATTGCTCTAGAGCCTGTCTTGTGTGGGATTTCTCCCTCTGCCTGGCTCCTGAGTTAGTGGGGACGCTGTCTGCTCTGTGGTACAGAGTCCTGATGACTCCTAACTTGTGCTCCAAAGGGAGTGAAATTGCAAATACTGGTCTGTGTGGGTGGGTTTGCGGTACACCTCGGTTTGCAAATGTCCTCTATCAGAGACTGAGACCTCACAGTCCAAGAAAGCCAACCTGCCATTTTTTACATCTTCTCGTGTGAACTTGATGTATTTATCCACAGTGTTGATGTGGTCAGTAAAATGTTGGACTTCCTGAGATTTAATTTTAACCCAGGTTTCATCAACATACCTGAACCAATGACTTGGTGGTGTCCCTGAAAAGGATGTCAAGGCTCTCTTTTCTACCTCCTCCATGTACAGGTTGGCCACAATAGGAGAAACTGGAAACCCCATATCACACCCATGTTTCTGCCTATAATATTGGTCCCCATTTGTGAAGTAGGTTGACTACAGGCACATTTTCAATAGTTGACACAGTTGTTCTGTGAAAAGCATTGTCCTGCTGCTCTGAGTGGTGTCTGATTTTATTCTTAAACTGACCACCTCTACTGTATCATCAACAGGAATGCACATAAAGAGTGATGTGACATCAAGAGATCATTGTTTCATCAGTCTTCATGATGACATCCCTCGCCTCATTCACAAAGTCCATGGTGTTCTGTATGTGATGTTCTGAGCTGCAAACTAAAGAGATGAGTACAGACGCCAGATATTTGGAAACATTGTAAGTGACAGAGTTAATCATGCTAACAATTGGTCTTAAAGGTACACCTTGTTTGTGGATTTTAGGTAAACCATACAGACACGGTGTGGCCTCCCCTGGGTACAGTCTGTGGTACAGAATATGGTCAATAGCCTTGTCCTGCTCCAAAATTTTCAGGCAATCTATCAACTTCTTCTTGTAACCACTTCCTTTTTACTTTTTTTTTTGACCATTTTTCTAAAATGGTTCATCAAGTACCTTTGAAAAAGCTCCCACCAGCCAAAGAACTGGGGGAGATTATGGTTAAAAAGATCTTTTGCCTTCATGGACTTCCCTTTGATGTTGTCTTTGACCGTGGCCTCTAGTTCATTTCTTGTTTTTGGAAAGAGTTTTGTAATATTCTTGGAATTTCCGTGAGCCTCTCTTCAGGTTTCCACCCACAAACGGATGGCCAAAGCGAAAAGACCAACCAGGAGGTGGAGACAAAACTTTGCTTTTTGTATGAGGGGGATCCTACCAAGTAGGCAGCTCATCTTCCACGGGTTGAACATGTTATCAACCCTTCTTTCAGCTGCTTCAGGTCTGTCCCCCTTTGACACAGTATATGGTTTTCAACCACCAGTATTCTCTGTCCAAGGTAAAGAGGCTCAAGTCTTGTCCGCTCACAGAGCAGCACTTGGGTGCCAGCGGACATGAAGGAGAGCAAGGAGAGCTCTCATTAAAACATCAGCGGTCTACATTAGAGGGGCCAATCCCTATTGCTCCCATAATCCACCCTATCAGGTGGGCCAGAAAGTCTGGCTGGCTGTCAACTATAGACCTTCCTCTGAGAGTGGAGTCCCACAAATTGGCACCTTGCTTCATGAGTTCATTCCCCATAACCAAGGTAATCAACCCTGTGGCAGTGCATTTTCAACTCCCTCGTACACTCAAGGTCCATCCAACCTTCCATGTTTCTAGGTTCAAACCCCTTGGAATCTTCACGTTTTGGGCCCTCCTCCAGGCTCCCACCTCCTACCCGACTCATCGAGGGTGCCCCAGGCTTCACCGTCAGGAGACTGCTCCACTCCAGACAGTGCAGTAGGGGTTGCCACTATCTAGTGGACTGGGAGGGCTATGGACCAGAGGAGTGTTTGTGGGTTCCCACCTACTAGATCCTTGATAAGTCACTCATTCGTGACTTCCATAGTTCTCACCCTGACCAGCCTGGAGGTCCATCCGTAGCTGGACTTTAGGGGTGGGGCTATGTCATGTTTCTGCTTCTGTCTTCTGCCATAGTCTTCTGTTCATGCTATTGTTTATGTTACTAAGATCCTGTTTTTACCTTCACACTCAGCTCTGCCTCAAAACCAGCTCGACTTCTTGAACGGTGATATCATGCAAACCAACTCCTTTAAGGAAATCCTCCTTCACCTGTCTACAAAAGTTGTTGTCTATAAACTGAACTGTCAAACCAAAGCATTTGAACTCCAAATCATTAACCTTCCTGTCTCTTCAGATTGTGCTGGCCCAAGGATTCAGACCTCCACCAGAAGCAGTTTATCAATAAATCTTTTAACCCTTCCTATTGTCTGTGATCTGGTTCGAATCCCTAAACCCAGTTCATGTCAGGCAGCAGAGGAAACTGAACTACCCGTACACACAATTATGTCCTGTTCAAACAGTCAGCCTTCCTAGTGTAGGCTGCCCTGGATTTTAAAAGAGCCTGTTTAGCCCTTCTCTAGACTCTCTGACAGCGAAGGGCAGCCATGTGGGCTGAGGGAACTGAAGCTTCACGTTCCTGCACTGATATAATAGGGGGTTGAAAACCAAAAACAACATAAAAAGGGGACAAACCAGTGGCTGGGGAGGGGACAGAATTAAGGGCATGTTCAACCCAGGGCAGTGATGAGCTCCATTTCTCAGGGTCCTTTTGGCATAAGAGCCTCAATTTGCCCTCCACCTCTTGATTAGCCCTCTCCGTCTGGCCATCAGATTCAGGGTGGAAGCCAGAGGAGAGACTAATGGAAATACCCAGAAGTCACAAAACTCCATCCAGAAGTGGGAGACAAACTGAGGCCCCCAATCGGAGACAATGTCCATTGGCAGTCCATGGAGTCTAAAAACCTCTCGAGCCATAATGTGGGCTAGGTCCTTGGAGGAGGGTAGCTTCTGTAGAGGAACTAGGTGAACCATTTTAGAAAAACTGTCTATGATAGTTAAAATGACCATGAAATTATTGGAAGGTGGGAGACCGGTTATGAAGCCAATACTTATGTGCGACCAGGGATGTGATGGACAAGAGAGAGGATGAAGTAACCCCGAACGGGGGCGTCTGGAGGTCTTGGACTGGGAACATGCTGGACATGATCGCACTTAGGCACGGACGTCCCTGGACATGGTCTCCCACCAAAATTGATCTCTAACAAAGGATAAAGTTTTTGTGAAATCTGGGTGACAATATAACAAAGAGTTGTGACAAAAATCTAAAACCTTCTTGACCATATTAGTGGGTACATACAAACGGTTCTGTGGGCAGTTGGCAGGAGGAGGACGTGATTGGCTAGATCTCCTCAGGTTCTGCTCTAACCGAGTGATGGCCAGGTGAGCACTCTCAGGGAGGATAAAACTCTCCCCCTGAGCAGAGGGGGAATTACCCTCCTCCAAAACATGATAGGGCATCAGGTTTAACATTTTTCTCACCAGGTCAGTATGACAGGGTGAAGTTAAAACGAGAGAAAAACAGTGCCCACCTGGCCTGATGAGGATTAAGGTGGCGCGTGGACCTGAGGTACTCCAGGTTCTTGTGATCAGTCCACACCTGGAACGGGAACCTGGAGCCCTCCAGCCAGTGACACCACTCCTCCAGGGCGAGTTTAACGGCAGAAGCTCCCGATCTCCCACATCATAGTTGCGCTCGGCTGCGGAGAGACTCTGGGAAAAAAAAGAACAAGGATGAAGACGTCCCTCCTGGCCGCGCTGACTCAGAACGGCCCCCACCCCAGTACTGGAGGCATCAACCTCAACCATAAAAGGTTCATCGGGTTTTGGGGCCTAGAGAATGGGAGCAGAAACAAACAAAGATTTGAGATCATTAAAAGCGGTGCCTGCTATGGTGGACCAGTAAAAACAAGTCTTGGTGGAAGTGAGTTTGTGAAGAAGCTTAACCTTCTGGCTATAGCTTTTAATGAAACGCTTGTAAAAATTGGCAAACTCCAAGAACCGCTGAAGCTGTTTGCGGCCCTTAGGGGTGAGCCAATCCACCACAGCCAAGACCTTGTTAGCATTCATCTCCATTTTGTTGGGAGAAACAATAAAACCGAGAAACGACGTAGTTGACACATGAAAATCATATTTCTCGGCCTTGACAAACAGGGCATTTTGAAGGAGCCTGGTGAGTACAGATCAGAATCAGAATGCCTTTATTGTCATTATACGCAGTACAATGAAATTAAGAGCCACTCCTTTTTCCAGTGCAAAAACACGCCTTAAGAAAACACACATTAAACACACACTAAAAATATAAAAAAATGTAACGCAATATAGATATAATAATGAAAGTAAAAAATACAAGTATTACACAATTGTATTGCACATTATGGATATTAGTGAGGTAGTTAAGGTGACTGAGGGTATGAAATGTCAGTAGTATTGCACAATAGAAGTCCAGGGGGTTGGGAGGTTATATTATTAAATCAGTGCATGTGTGAGTTTAGTGTGGTGATGGCTTTCGGGAAAAAACTGTTCTTGAATCTGTTTGTTCTTGTTCTGATGCACCTGTAGCGTTTCCCTGAAGGTAACAAGTCAAACAGTTCACTCTCACTTGCTCTCTTGCTTGATCTTACTTGCTTGTGGTGAGAATCAATGTCTTTAGAAAAAATCAGAATGCCATCAAGGTAAACAAATACAAATATGTTTATCATGTCTCTCAATACATCGTTGACTAAGGTTTGGAAAACAGCTGGTGCATTGGTCAAACCAAAGGGCATGACCAAGTACTCGTAGTGACCAGAGGGAGTGTTAAAGGCTGTTTTCCACTTATCACCCTCATGGATACGGACCAAGTGATAAGCATTGCGAAGGTCTGATTTAGTAAAGATGTTGGCTCCTTGCAGAGAGTCCAAAGCGGAAGTCATGAGTGGTAGAGGGTACTTATTTTTGACTATGATTTTATTTAGGCCCCTAAAATCGATGCAGGGATGAAGAGAACCATCTTTCTTCTTAACAAAGAAAAACCCCTGCACCGGCAGGTGAGGCAGATGGTCGGATGATGCCAGACCGTAATGAGTCCTGGATGTACTCCCTCATGGACTGCTGTTCAGGAACAGAGAGTACAAAGCTCCTCTTGGAGGAGTGGAGCCTGGAAGCAGATCTATTGCACAGTCATATGGGCGGTGTGGAGGCAGTGAAGTCGCCCTAGTCTTATTGAACACCTCCTTTAAATCATGGTACTCCTTAGGAACTTTTGAAATGTCTGGGTAATAACTCATTGTGGGCGATGGCTTCGACAGGTACCACAGCATAAAACAGACATGTGGTCAAACACTCTTCTGACCACCTCAAAATCTCCTTCCTCCTCCAGTCAAGATGTGTGTTGTGTTTAACTAACCAAGTGGCTCCTAACACAATAGGAGCCTGGGGGGGGGGGAATTTATAACCAAAAAGGTAATGTTCTCTTTATGGTTACCACCAAGACACAAAACCACAGGTTCGGTTACCAATGAGGAAGAGTTCAAAGGATGGCCGTCGAGAGCCACCACAGAGAGTTCATGAGATGATTTACAGAGTTTTATTCCAGCAGATTTAGCAAAATCATAGTCAATAAATTCAGTGTCAGCCCCAGAGTCAATAAGCACCTTAACTGTGGACCGGAACTTCTCTGGTGTGATGAGGTGAGCTGATACAACAAATGGTGAGGAGAGTTCTTTGGGACGGGCTCGACTCAGTAGACATCTCCTCGCATCTACTGAGCGCCCTCTTTTACCTAACAGTTGGCGACAATGTGACCTGCCTCCCCACAGTAGAAGCAGAGATGTCCCTTTCGTCTCCTCTCGCGTTCTGTCTGCGTGAGTTGGCCCCTACCCAACTGCATAGGTTCATCTGCAGGCTGCGGAGAAGAAACAGGAATAGAGTCAGCAGGTCGTGGTAAGAACCGCAACTCACCAGCACTTTTGGAAACTGGGGGAGTCTTAGGTCCTCGTTCACGTGCCCGTTGGGCCAGTCTTAAATCCACCCTGGTGGACAAGTCTTCAAGGTCCCGTAAAGAGTCAGGGTAACGTTTGGTTGCCAAACCATATTTAATGTTATCATTCAAGCCTCTGTAAAATGCGTTGGTGAGGGCCTCCTCATTCCAGTGGCTGCCAGACGCTATGGAGTAAAAATCGATGATGTAATCAGTTACTCTCCTGTTACCTTGTTTTATGGAAAATAACCGTCTGGCAGCCTCTCATTCTGGAAGGACCGGATCCAAGACCCTGCAGAGTTCCTTTGTAAAAGCCTGGAGAAAGTAGATATTAGGAGAGTATCTTTGCCATTCAGCAGTTCCCCATTTCTTAGCTTTGCTGGAAAGTAGAGAGATTATATATGCCACTTTAGCCTTATCTGAGGGAAACGATGAAGGTTGCAATTCAAAGTGGATTTCACATTGGGTAATGACTGGACAACATTGGTCAGGTTCCCCTGTGAACAGTTCAGGCGGAGTCAGTCAGGGTTCTCTGACAGGTTCTGAGTGAGGTCTGGTCACCACAGAATCCTGAGGAGACATCTGAGGGTTTAAGTTTTTGAGCATGCGGACCATGTCCTCTATGCCAGACTCTAATTTAACAATTGCTCCTTCTACACCAGAGCGCCAATCTGCTAGTGGTGAGTGGTCCATAATGGCCTGGTAGTTCTGTAACGAACCACCTAACGGTTGGATCAAAAACACCACACAAAAAGTCCAAATTAAATATTTATTTTCAATGTGAAGTATAGCAGATTGGACCGGTTCTGGTACTGGTTCTGGGTTCTGGTTCCGGATCAGAAACAAGTCTATGAGACAGAGATGGGTTAGTGGTCGTGCAAGAGATAATAGAGAGCAAAAGTCAGAATGAGGAAGACCACTAACCATCTCAGAGGAGCTTGAGGGTTCTGGAGACTGACGAGGACCAAACTGATCCGGATTGCTGCAGGAGAGGCTGAGTCCTGTGAGGGGCTGCAGCAGCGACAGGTTGGTGGTGAGTCCGTTGAGCGAAGAGACGTGGTCACACAAGCCAGGGTCCAAAACTGGTGAGCAGAAGACAGGAGGTACCGGAGGAGAAGACGAGGAGGCGTTGTCGTGCAGGCGAAGGTCAGAACCGAAAGCAGAAGACGTAATAATCCAAAGGGTTGAGCGAGAGACGATATCCAGGTGAGTCGTGGGTCCAGGAGCCGGGAGGTCAAGCCAAGAGGGGAGGACAGGAACCAGGAGCAGGACAGGAATGAGGAGACAGGTAAACTATGACAAGGGAACATGAAAAGCTATGGGGGAACAAGGCAGGATCAAGAACGTGAAGTATTTACCCCTCTCAAACCATCTGTGTGAGGGGGGTGAAGGAGGCAATTTATGTAAAAAGAGAAAAGCCGGCTCTTAACAGAGGAGGAGGCCTCAGATTTCCACTTTCAAAAACCTATAATGCAACTTTAAAACAGATTCCCAACCGGTTTTCACACCTGATGGGAACAGAGGGGCCTTGTCTGTGAATTAGAGGACAAAAGACTCTTACTGTTAATGTTGTTTAGGTGTGAATTGCCAATCTACATATGTGTGTGTGTCTTATCTCACTCAGCCTTATAACCTGAATCTCTCACTCTCTGCTCTTTGAATTGAGAAAGCTCCTCAGATGAGGAGCAAAACGTCTTCTGTTACAAATAAAGTCCAGTTGTTTTTGTATTGAACGCTTTTTGAATTCATCATGTCCTGGATGACTGAGAATCTTCACCAGCATTCACACTGCACTGTGCAGACAGTCAACCTGTTGAACCAACCTATTCCCCCGCTCGCCTGTGGGGGCGCTGCACCAAGAACTACTGAAAGAAACGACACAAAAACCTCTGAAGACACACGTTTTCTTCTTCTTCTGTAAATAAAAAATAAAAACGAAGTGGCATCAAGTTTTAACAGTTTTAGGAGTTATATTTTGTCATTTTTCAAAAATGGACTTAGCATGAGCAGAAGATGAGACAGAAGACCATGGAGAATATTGTTTTTCCACACAAGTCAGCTGACGGCTCCATATAAGGTAAGAGAAATGTGTGTTTGTTTGTCCTGCGGAGCGGGGCTGGGTCTGTTTGCATTCACACTGTACTCGAACCGCGCTGGAGTTCTCTTCTACCGGACCGAGACCTAGGTTTTAGCCCGGGCCAGAGTTTGCCTTTTTGTTCCATGACAGAGTTCGATGGCATGTTCACACCTCCCTAAACGAATCGGACTTTCTAGGAAAACGAGCTAGAGTTCGATTAAAGCAGACTAAAAAGGGCTGGTGTGAATGCACCCTAAGTAATATGGTAAATGGTAAATGGACTGTACTTATATAGCGCCTTTTCCCTCTCCACAGTGATTCTCCTGTGGACCAACAGTGTCTTATCAAACCGCAGCCATCAAACAAACCATCTTGGGTCAACCTGTTCCTCTCACCACCAATACTCACCTCTTCACCGGATCCTCCGAAAAACCAAGGACCTCTCCACTCCTCCTAGCGGCGCACCTACAACACAAAAGCAGTAAGATTATTCTTCATTCCAAACTTCTTCATTATCAAGGGTTGTCTGAGCATTTAAAGAAATACTTACCTTGCCCTCTCCTCTCTTCCAGCCCTGTAAATGCCTTTCACTGCACCTGTAAATAAAACTCACTTACCTTTTACATCCTGACTCTGTCATTCCTTCTCAGTCTGCTTACTTTGGGGGTTACCTTTAAATACAATCATGATACGTTCTTCGAGTGCTGGGACATTAACTGTTATTTTGTAATTCTCGAACAGCCAATTAACCTTTTTTCTTGACAGCTGGTTCTAACTTTCAGTGATCTCCAGGGACTCCCATGTCCTGTTCATTCGAGTCTTTCCCAAGACCTCCTTATTCCTTTGATTTTGTGGGTCAACACTGTCCCTTCAACCACCAAACTACAAACACTTCAGTCTGAATCAACCTGCTCCCCTCTCCACTGTTACTCACCTCTGCTTGGATCACCTTCCCTGAAAACCCAGGAACTCGTCTTCTTCTCCTTTGTTTCATCTACAACTACAACAGTAAAAAATCAGTTACTGTTTGAAAACTATTGCTGCAATATATCTGAGTGAACCGAGATACTCACCTTGTCCTCATTTCCCTTTCAGCTCCAAAGCTGTTGTTGCACCTGTAAATAAAGCTCTTTGTACATCTGGCTCTGTCATCCTTCTCAGTCTGCTAACTTTGGGTCAACATAACTGTAAACATAATAATGACCGATGTACACGTCTCAATGGTCGACGTATACTCTTTGTGAAAATAAACAAGTTCAACACACGGTTTCTTTTCTTTTCTTTTGTGAAAAGAAACCGTCCATCGTTAAACAGGGGTGGAGGCCTACGTGTTC
Organism: Nematolebias whitei; assembly: GCF_014905685.2. Classification (NCBI taxonomy): domain Eukaryota; kingdom Metazoa; phylum Chordata; class Actinopteri; order Cyprinodontiformes; family Rivulidae; genus Nematolebias; species Nematolebias whitei. Next base: position 48,144,990 of record NC_056501.1, on the reverse strand, counting down.
AATTGTCCCCCTCTTACAATGCTGTGATTGCTAGTATCACTCAGCCCTCTTTGAATAGTAAACAGCCATCAGTGTGCTAATGATCCATTGTTAGGCTGATGGTCCTTCTTGAGCATGTGATCAGCTGGTTTTGGTTGTCAGCAGCAAAACTGGTTAGAACCTGGCCATGATGCCATGGGCAGTGGCCGAAGGCAAGTACCTTGGCACTCTGACCCTGGCTTACCAAAGCTAGCTCTTAGGACATGGAACATGACCTCTCTGGTGGGGAAGGAGCCTGAGCTTGTGCATGAGGTTGAAAGGTACCGACTAGATATAGTTGGGATCACTTCAATGCACATCATGGGCTCTGGAACTGATCTCGAGAGGGGCTGGACCTTACTCCACTCTGGAGTTGCCCATGGTGAGAGGCATCGAGCTGGTGTGGGTCTACTTGTAGCCCCCCGACTTGGTGCCTGTGTGTTAGAGTTTTCCACAGTAGATGAGAGGGTGGCTTCCCTTTGCCTTTGGGTGGGGAGATGGGCTCTGACTGTTGTCTGTGCCTATGCACCTAATGGCAGTTAAGATTACCTGGCCTTCTTTGAGACTTGGCAGGGATGCTGGAAGGTGTGCCAGCTGGGGACTCCTTTATTCTGCTGGGGGAATTCAATGTCCACGTGGGTAATGACATGGTGACCTGGAGGGGTTTGATGGGGAGGAACGGCCTCTCTGATCTGAACTCGAGCAGTGTTCTGTTGTTAGACTTCTGTGCTAGTCATAGTTTGTCTATCACAAACACCATGTTCGAACATAAGGGTGTCCATAAATGCACTTGGCGCCAGGACACCCTAGGTCGTAAATCGATTATAGACTTCATAGTCATGTCATCTGATTTGTGGCCATTTGTTATGGACACTCGGGTGAAGAAGGAGCTGAGCTATCAACTGATCACCACCTAGTAGTTAGTTGGATCAGATGGCGGGGGAAGGTGCCGGACAGACCTGCTAGACCCAAATGTGTAGTGAGAGTTTACTGGGAAAACCTGGTAGAAGAACCTGTCAGAGAGATCTTCAACTCGCACTTCCGAGAGAGATTTAACTGCATCCCAGCCGAGGTGGGGGACATTGAGTCTGAGTGGGCCATGTTCCACACCTCACTTGTTGAGGTAGTTGCCTTGATCTGTGGCCATAAGGTTGTCGGTGCTTCTTGTGGTGCCCATCCACAAACTCGGTGGTGGACACCCTGGGTTCGTGAGGCTGTCAAGCTGAAGAAGGAGTCCTATCAGTCATTGTTGGTCTGTGGGACTCCGGAGACAGCTGAGGAGTACCGGAGGGCCAAATGGTGTGCAGCCTTGGCTTTTTTTGAGGCAAACGCTCAGATGTGGGAGGAGTTCAGTGAGACCTTGGATAATGACTCTCGGTCGGCTCCGAGGAGATTCTGGCAAACCATCAGATGGCTGAGGAGGGGAAAGCAGTACTTTACTAACACTGTATTCAGTGAAGGTGGGCGGCTGTTGACCTCAACCAGTGATGTCATCGGGAGGTGGAAGGAATACTTCTTGGACATTCTCAATCCTACCAGCACATCTTCCAAGGAGGAAGCTGAGTCGGGGGACAATGGGGTTGATCCATCCATAACTGTGGTTGAAGTCGCCGAGGTAGTTAAAAAGTTCAGAGGCATTAGGGCTTCAGGAGAGGATGAGATTCACCCTGATTTCCTTAAGGCTCTGGATGTTGTGGGGCTGTCTTGGTTGACACGCTTTTGCAACGTTGCGTGAACATTGGGGACAGTGCCACTGGATTGGCAGACTGGGGTGGTGGTTCCCCTCTTCAAAAAGGGGACCCAGAGGGTGTACTCCAATTAGGGGCATCACTCTCCTCAGCCTCCCTGGTAAGGTCTATTCAGGGGTACTGGAGAAGCGAGTCTGATCGTTGGTCGAACCTCTGATCCATTAGGAACAATGTGGGTTCCATTCTGGACATGGAACACTGGATCAGCTCTTTGCCCTCATTAGGGTCCTCGAGGGGTCATGGGAGTTTGCCCATCCAGTCTACATGTGTTTTGTGGATTTGGAGAAGGCAATCAACCGTGTTCCTCGGAGTACACTGTGGGGGGGGGGGGTGCTACGTGAGTATGGGATTGGGGTCTGTTGCTACGGGCTGTTCAGTCCCTATACAAGTGGTGCGAGAGCTTGGTTCACATTACCGGCAGTAAGTCGGACCCCTTTAGGGTGGGAGATGGACTCCTCCAGGGCTGCCCATTGTCACAATTCTGTTCATAACTTTTACGGACAGAATTTCTTGGTGCAGCCAGTGGGCGGTGAGTTTTCGGTTCGGTGGCCTCAGGATTCCATGTCTGCTCTTTGCAGATGATGTGGTCCTGTTGGCGTCATCGTGCAGTGATCTTCAGCTCTCACTGGAACAGTTCGCAGCCGAGTGTGAAGCAGCTGGGATGAGAATCAGCACCTCCAAATCTGAGGCCATGGCCCTCAAACGGAAAAGGGTGAATTACTCTCTCCAGATTGAGGGTGAGGTTCTGCCTCAAGTGGAGGAGTTCAAGTATCTCTGGGTTTTGTTCACGAGTGAAGGAAAAATGGAGCATGAGATTGACAGAAGGATTGGTGCAGCATCTGCAGTATTGCGGACTCTATACCTGTCCATTGTAGTGAAGAGAGAGCTGAGCTGTAAGGCAAAACTCTCTGTTTATCGGTCGTTCTACGTTCCTACCCTCACATATGGTCATGAGCTATGGGTAGTGACCGAAAGAATGAAATTGCGGATACAGGTGGTTTAAGTGACTTTCCTCCGCAGGGTAGCTGGATTCTCCATTAGAGATAGGGTGAGAAGTTTGGTTATCCGGGAGAGACTCGGAGTAGAACCGCTGCTCCTCCACATCGAGAGGAGCCAGTTGAGGTGGTTCGGGCATCTGCTAAGGATGGCCCCTGGACGCCTCCCTAGGGAGGTCCTTCTGGCATGTCCGACTGGGAGGAGACACTGGGGAAGACCCAGGACACGCTGGAAAGACTATGTCTCTTGGTTGGCCTGGGAATGCCTTGGAATTCTCCCAGAAGAGCTGGAAGAGGTGGCTGTGGAAAGAGATGTATGGGCTTTCCTGCTCAAGGTACTGCCCCTGCGACCCGACTTCGGAACAAGCGAAAGATAAGATATTGGATGGATAGATGGATGTATATATATACATATATATATATATATATATATATATATATATATATAAAGTTCTAACATAAACTACTACTTACTACTTGTACTACGATTCCTTCACCATTTGTCACTTATCGCGGGGCTTCAGGGTACAGATCCCCTGCGATACTGTATTATCATTTTAAAGTGACCTACTATAGTTCATATTTTCTTGTCAACCCAACTAACATGAAAACTACAGCATTTTCATGTAAACCCACTCATTTGTTGTTTATAAACACTGAGAAAACACTAACATTTCCAGAGGTTGTTCTTGTGTATAGGGACCTTATAGTAGGTAGATCACTTTGATTTGATCATTTTGAAAGTAGCTTGCATGCTGAAAAAGTGTGGGCACCCCTGTAAAAGGACAGCAGAACATGTTGGACTGGTACAGTATATGTATATGAGGACATCAGGTCTGTGCTGTAGGATGTGCTGTAGGATGGATTGGCTATGATCCCTTTAGTGTGCAGGTGGAAACAAATTTGGAGAGGTGGAGGTATGCACTTGAAAGAAGAACAATGAAAAGCCAGTCATAGTAAGCTAGAGTACGTATGTATGAATGAGAGGGTGGCAGATGGAACAATGAGGCTGCAAGGAGCAGAGGTCACAAAGGTGCAGAACTTCAAGTACTTAGGGTCCACTGTCCAGGAAAATGGGAAGTGTGGTAAAAAGGTGAAGAAGAGAGTCCAGGCAGGATGGAGTGGATGAAAAAACATTTCAGGGAAGATTTGTGATAAAAGTGTGTCAGCAAAGATCAAAGGAAAAATTTACAAGAAATTAGTGGTGTTATAAAGCCTGGAGACAGTGGCATAGAAAATAAAAACAGGAGAAAGAACTGGAAGTAACAGAAATGAAGATGCTGAGGACCCCCTTGGAAGTGACAAGGATGGATATGATTAGGAATGAGATCATCAGAGGTACAGCGCAGTTTGAACAACTGGGAGATAAAGTTAGAGAGGCCAGACTGAGATGGTTTGGACATGTCCAGAGGAGGGACAGTGGTTTGGACATGGCCAAAGGAGGGACAGTGGGTATATTGGTAGATGGGTGTTGGGAATGCTGCTACCAGAAAAAAGTAAAAGATAAAAGCCAAAGAGGAGACATATGGTGAGAGAGGACATGGAGGTAGTTGAAGTGAGGAGAGAGGATGCAGAGGACAAAGTGAGATGGAGGAGGATGACTCACAGTGGCAACGCCTGAAAAGGGAAAAGTCAGAAGAAAAAGATTACAATAATAGCTTTGAGATTGAGATAGACAGAAATCCCAGTTATTGCTGTAGTTTCTCAATTTTAGATGAGTGGGTTTAAATTCTAGTATTTTGTGTTAACTTATTAATTTTTTTTGTTATTTTTGTGTTAATTTCACCTTATTGTATTTCCAGTGTCTTCCAGTTCTCCAGTGTTTGATTTTATACTCCTCACTTCTTCTTCCCTGGCCACTCTTACCTGTACCTACCTAGGTGTTTCCTACTAGGCATTTGTCCTTCTGTTAATCAGTGTAGGGCTTCATTTTCCATGTCCCCATGTGAGTCCCTATGGAGCATTAGGTATTTGCACATGTCATCACAGCTGTCCTTGTGTCCTCTCCAAACTCCCTTTTTTTTCAGTTACTGTCAGTAGAGGCTGGCTACTTTGTCAGCAGTTCATCATATAATAAGTATTTTTTTTAGATTTCTGTGTCCCGAGTGCATTCTGGGTTTGATATTTTATCGACTGTGACACTGCCCTTAGATATAAAATCCAAGATAATTAAAAGTGTATAAAATAATATTTTACCATTTCACAGAAATGCATAACTACTTTAACCTAACATGTATGTATTTTTGTGTCTACCTGTATAATCTCATATACAGGTAGACACAAAGTTTTGTTGTTACACTTTAAATGTCAAAACATGAACTAATCAACAAGTACAATGAAAATATAGCAACTGTAACTACCAACAATTTTCAGTCAGGTCATCTGGACAGTTTCTTTTTTTTTTCATTCAACCTTTATTTAAACAGATAAATCACATTGAGCCTCGAAGACTCATTTACAAGTGAGACCTGTTTGGACAGACAAAAACAGTGGTTAACTGGACACATGTAGGAGTTGGAGGCGAAAAAAAATTCCTATCAGACTTTTTTTTTGGCTGAGAAAAACCCCTAATATTGAAAAAACACCTCGCATAAACAAGCACATATTTACGTAGACATTCTGCAATAGAGAAGAGCAGGAAGAAGGAAGAGATGAGAGCGGTCAACAACGCTTACAGATGCTCTCGAGGTCACTGTAATCAGTCAATGTCCTCCGATGAGATCCATAAACATTCTCGAGGTATGTCGAGGAATGGCCAAGAATAACCCATGAGAATCCTGAGTCCTGAAGTGATGACAAAGTTTTTTCAGCGGGGTTTCATCTGGTTATCAGTTGGAAATTCCTCAGGGAGGGGGGTGGTAAGCGTCAGATCACATTTTCTCCAGGCGAAATTCAGATAAGGTGGCCTTCAAGGACACCAAGGCGACCAAAATTTAGATAAACACAGTTGTTTTGGGGACAGGCAGAACTTAATGACATCAACCTTGAGTCTGTGTCGGTCCACTCGGTTCCGAAATGTCCAAAGTAACATGACCACACCGATGGAACATGTCTGAGTAAAAATCCCCAAGATCTGATCCATTCAGCCCAAATCATTTGAGTCCGGGTACTTGAGACATGAAACCAAACCATCATAAAGGCAAGCAGCATGATCGGGTCCAAATTTGCTGCTGACGACTTCCTTGATTGTAGATAAAAACCAGGACCAGCTGAATCCAAAAAGCAGGAACCGGTTATCGTGAATCGTGAATTTTGCTGAAATGTTTCACCTTCCATCCGGAAGGCTTCATCAGTCAAGGAAACACACAACACAAAACTGATTCTTCCCCCAAACAGCTTACTCCAAAGTGGAACAAACCAGTTATGTTGGTGCTAGGATGGTGTCTTTGGCATGCCCCCTCCTCTGGAAATGGCCCTCTTCTTCATCGACAGTCATGTCAAACTAGTTAAAAACCAAAAAAGTCCATGCTCAATAATCCAGGTATACAATCCAACAATTTTCAGTCAGGTCATCTGGACAGTTTCTTTTATTTGCTGAAACATTTCACCTTCCATCCGGAAGGCTTCATTAGTCAAGGAAACACACAACACAAAACTGATTCTTCTCCCAAACAGCTTACTCCAAAGTGTTTGTTTTTGCAACTTTACATACTTCTGTAGTTGAAGACATTTTCCTTTTTATCTGTGATTTATTCTAAACAGGATAGTATAGAATTCCTGTCATAACTTTGTATTTTATCCCCACCGTCCCTCCCACAAAGGCTGCCACCTGGTGACATTGGAGATTTTGCCAGGTTAGCAGGGATGAGATCTAGAACCAAGATGATTGCGTGATTCATGAGTGCCCTTTGTGCTATAACCTTCCCGGTCCACCAGGTACTGGAGGCCACTACCCCTCCTGTGAACACTGAGAATGTGCCATACCGTATAGTTGTTTAATGTGAAGATGGTGTGGGGTTGGCTGGAAGGCATAGTGCTGTTGGTTACTTGTTTTATTTGCAAGACGTGGAATGTAGAATGAATCTTCACTGATGCATGAACTTTGAAATACACTGCAGTAGGATAATGATGGCTTCCACCTCAATGTCAATGCTACGATTCCATTTGTACACCTAGGAGCCCCATTTGCTCCCTAGATGCCTTTGATGGCAGCTGTCTGCCCCAAACGTGTGCACTACAGTAGCTCGGTGGTTAGTAGTTGTTGAACATCCTGCCTAAAACAATTCCAAAAATCTTCACACAAAGTTGCTTGCTGTGGCAACCTCTGAGGAAGGGAGCAACTGAAAAGAGAAAAAAATGAGTTTTGAAATCAACTATAAACCCTGAATAATTATACACCAATTAAAAAAGTGATACTCAATTTGCAATGGTTTAGGAAAAGTAAGAGCAAGAATTAACCTTCATGATCTGAGAGAATTTTCACCTTTCTGAGTTGGAGGAGTTTGTGTGCCTGAAAAATTCTAGGAGCTAAGCTGTTGGGGGCAAGTGCCCTTGCAGGGGTCTCCCAAGGCATATTGGTCCTAAATGAAAAGCCTGACAAAGAATGATTCAGAATAATCATATGGAAAAAGAACAACAAGGCACTGACCCAGATGTGGGTTAATTAGACCCCATCTTGGAGTCAGAACTGGGGGAGTGGCCTTTCAGCATGTGTCTGGCAACCAAGCCTTTACCCATGGCACCAGGTCAAGCTCACCTTGAATGAGTTACATGGATGTGCTTTTCTGTGGCTCCAAAACCTACAGGAGGGTCAATATGCATCAGGTGCATGGTGCCATAAGTGGTGGCTAAAGCCAAGGGCATTGATGCGCAGACCCTGACTTAACAAACCTGACATGGAATGCCACCTCTTTGATGGGGAAGGAGCCTGAGATTGTGCAAGAGGTTCAGAGGCATTGATTAGATAGTCAAGGCTCACCTTGACCCATGACATGGGATCTGTAACCTCCTTGAGAGGGGCTGGACCTTACTCCATTCTGGACTCACCCATAGTGAGAGGTGCCAGGCAGATGTGGAACTACCTATTGGCCCCCAGCTTGGACCCTGAGCAAGGTCCAAGGCCACATAATAATGTTAGACTTTGTAGTTTGTCATCTGACTGACGACCATATGTTTCTGGACACTCAGGTGAAAAGAGGAGCTGAGCTGTCAACTGATCACTACCTGGGTGTGAGTTGGATCAGATGGTGGAGAAAAATGCTGGACAGACCTGATGGACCCAAATGTAATGGGAAGATCTGCTGGGAAACCAACACTGTTAAGTAGAGATGAGCTGTTACTGACCTGAACAAGTGATGTTGACAGGTGGTGGAAGGAAATGTTTCTGACCTTCTCAATCCCACCAGCATGTCTTCCACAGAGGAAGCTTAGCTAGGGGACTTGGAGGATGGTCCATGCATAACTGGAGCTGAGGTCACTGAGGTAGTGAAAGGCGCTGGGGCCACAGGGCTCCGAGGGAGGATGAGATGGATGTTGCTAGGTTGTATTAGTTGACATGCCTTTGCAACATTTCATGGAAATCAGGGACATTGTTACTGGACCAATCAAATTTGAGTACAACTGTTTGAGCTTGCAGTGCAATAATTTTTTGAAAAATCATTTGGAGTATATTAATATTTCTTTACCTTCGATCCACCTTTAAAACCTTCCAGGGGTGAGGTAGTGACCTTATAATATTCTCTCCTTCCATCTGCTTACATCCTCCTCCCAGTCTTCTCTACAACATGCATTTGCACTTTTCCACCCCCTCCTTCTCCAAACTCATTTCAGCATGAGATTATAAATGGAGCCCAGGGAAAATGTGATAAATCAATTAATCATTTGTAGCTGTGTAGCTTAATGAGTGAACTGATGTGTCATAATTAGTTGTGCTCGTATCAATCACAAAAGTACACGTTTGCTGATAAACAGGCAACTGATACTCAAACATGGCTAAAAGTTTTCTCTGTTTCTGCTGGAAAAAACACATCACATCACTTAATGTTTATTAACGAGCTGCACTTTACACAATGGTTTATCTGCTAAATGCTGTCTTTCATTTCACAAAACTAAAAGGAAAAGATATATCTTAATACATATATCACTGCTCAGTTTGTGTTTGGGTGTTTTAGCCATAGGAAGGAAGAGCCTCTGTCTGAGCATTTTGCTAGTTTAAAATAGCACCGGGATGTTGGAAAAAAAATCCTTCAGAGTTTCTTAGATATTCAAGCATCATTTGGAATTAGGATTTTTTTCTTTGGCAACTGTGCAATAATCCATCCATCCATCCATTATCTTTACCCGCTTATTCCATTTTGGGTCACGGGGGTCGCCGGTGCCCATGTCCAGCAATCACTGTGCGAGGGGCGGGGTACACCCTGGACGGGTCGCAAGTCCATCACCGGGCCACATAGAGACAAACAAGACAAACAACCATTCACTCTCTCACTCACACCTAGGGACAATTTAGAGTTACCAATCAGCCTAACATGCATGTTTTTGGTCTGTGGGAGGAAACCGGAGTACTCGGAGAAAACCCACGCATGCACGGAGAGAACATGCAAACTCCACCCAGAAAGGCCCCTGGACCGGGGTTTGAACCAGGTACCTGCTCGCTAAGAGGCAGCAGCTCTACCAGTTGTGCCACCGTGCTGCCTCTGTGCAATAATCATGCTGTCTAATCAGCATCTTGATATGCCACACCTGTGAGGTGAATGGATTATTTCTGCAAAGGAGAAGTGCTCTACAATGACTGGTCTGAATGATTACCGGCCAGTAGCCCTGACCCCAATAGTCGCTAAAAGCTTTGAAAAACTGGTCATGACCCACATCAAAACAACCATCAACATCAACGAGGACCCTCACCAGTACGCATACTGTGAGAATCGATCAACAGAGAACGCCATCTCCTCTGTGGTCCACACTGCTCTCACCCACCTAGAGCAGAAGGACTCCTACGTCTGCATGCTCTTTGTGGACTTCACGTCTGCCTTACATGATCCCCCAAACCCTGATGGACAAAATACTAACAATAGGACTAAGCCCCTCCATTTGCAACTGGGTCCTAGACTTCTTAACAAACAGAACACAGTCATTGAGGATCCACAACTTCTCCCCCTCGACCATAACTCTCAGCACTGGCTCCCCTCAGGGATGTGTGCTGAGCCCTCACCTGTTTACTCTGCTCACGCATGATTGTGCAGCTACCCATCCAGGCTGTCACATTGCAAATTTTGCAGATGATACAGCAGTGGTGGGATGCATCACAAACAACGATGAGTCCAGCTACAGGCAGGAGGTGGTACATGTGGAGAGCTGGTGCAAGGAGAATAACCTACACCTCAATGTGAAGAAGACGAAGTAGACGGTCGTGGACTCCAGAAGGAACAACACCGCCCCCCCCCCCCCCCAACATAAGAGGATCTGAGGTGGAAGTGGTCTCCAGCTACAAGTACTTGGTTGTCCATTTGAATGACAACTTCAGCTGGAGCAACAACATTACCAGCCTGATCAAGAAAGCTCATAAGAGAGTCTACTTCCTCAAGCAGCTGAGGCAAGCTGGTCTGGGAAGCTCAGTCCTCACCTTTTTCTACAGGTGTGCAGTGGAGAGCACCCTGAGCTCCAACATCAACGTGTGGCATGGAGGCTGCACAGCTGCAGAAAGAAAAGCTTTGCAGAAAGTGGTGAAGGCTGCACAGAAGACTGTCGGAGTCAGCCTCCCCACCATCACAGACATCTACACCTCTAGATGCAGGAAGAGGGCCACCTGCATCATGAAGGACCCCACTCACCCAACATACACACGTTTTGCTCTGCTCCCCTTAGGAATGAGGGTGAGGAGCATTAAGTGTAAAACCAATGACCTGAGGAACAGCTGCACTGAGGCTGTTAGACTCATGAGTCTCTAACCAGGATAATCACTGTGAAAAATCACATCATGTTGCTGTGTTCATTTGTGCTCATCTGCTCACACAGACTCATGGTCATGCTGCTGTTCGGTGTATTTTTTTAATTGTTTTTTATGCTATTAGTGCTTAGTGTAATTTTAGTTGATCTTTTTCTTAGGTCAACTCTTAGATCTTAATACTGTTTTTCTTTTACATTGTACTGTGGGACAATCTCGTTCCACCACATGTACCACATGTACTACATGTGGTGCGAATGACAGAAACTGACTCTGACTCACTAACACAGTTTTGTACAAATTAGTGAACAATACTTGTGAAAAAATAGTTTGTGTACATAGAAAATCTTTGATCTTTGACTTCAGCTCATGAAAAATGAGAGCAAAAACAAAAGTGTAGCGTTTATATCAAAGTTCATGCTCAATAATCCAGGTAAGAATCCAACAAAGTTCAGTCAGGTCATCTGCATGTTTTTGTTTTTTTGAGACACTTCATCCTTCATTCAAAGGACTTCATCAGTCCAAGGAGCCACAGCAAACTCAGTCACACAAGCAGCAACACCCACATAGTGAACCAACCAGTTTGCTGGTGATAAAATGGTTTCTGGGGCCCTCCCTCTCTCCACTGACTCCTTTGAGGCAGCCGTAGCCAAAGTGGCTAGCACAACTACTCAGTGATAGCACTGTTGCCTCATAGCAAGAAGGTCCTGGGTTCAATCCAGTGGTGGCTCGTGGATTTTTTTCCACGGGGGGGGGGGGGGG
>NC_056501.1:48110957-48133485 GCF_014905685.2 Nematolebias whitei | reverse complement strand
GGGGGGGACCATCAAGTGGTCAAAAAAAGATACTACACAAAGAAAGAAAACATTTCTTCTTAAATTTGATACACAAAATAATATTTGTCTATGAAACCCAATTAATTCAATCAGCTACTTCGACTATAAACATGTCTTAAAGACATAAAAACCTAGATGACCCTAAATTTTCTGATTTTGAACACAGACTAGACTCAGATTTTAGTTTTTGGACCTGAGCATTTTAGGAATACTTTTTTCATTCTTTCGCCCTCCTTGGATGGCATTAATGTGGCCTCCAGTTCTAATGTTAAAAATCTTGGTGTTATTTTTGATCAGGATATGACTTTTATCCCCCACATTAAAAACGTTACTAGAACCACCATCTTCCACCTGCGTAATATTGCTAAAATTAGAAACATCTTATCTAAAAATGATGAAGAAAAACTGGTTCATGCATTTGTCACATCTAGACTGGACTATTACAATGGTTTGTTATCTGGGTGTCCAAATACTTCTTTAAAAAGTCTTCAGTTAATCCAAAATGCTGCTGCCAGAGTCTTAACTGGAGTTAGTAGGAGAGATCATATCTCTACAGTTTTAGCTTCTCTCCATAGACTCCCTGTCAAATCCAGAAATTGAATTCAAAATCTTACTTCTAACTAGAGTTGCACTCGGGTCCAAGTAATCTGAACCAACCCGGCCCCAGCCCATAGCCATCATCTCTGAACCCCACCCAATCTAACAAATTAACATTAATTACTGGTCCGAACATGGAAAAAACCCTGACATTTTTTATTAAGCTTTGACTGTTTATACCACTGACTATTATTAATGGTTGGCAGATGCGCACAGCTGAGGGGGCAGAAGATCAAAGCTGAAGAGCCCTCAAAGCGCAGTAAATGCTTCCCCTGCTTCTGCCTGCATTGGACCCTGCTCTGACATGTCAGATGTTTTGGGATCTCACCTGTTTGGGTCTTGGCTGCGTGCGTCCGCTGAGTGCCACGGCTAATGAACATCCATTTAGGCTCTAAATATCTTTCAGACCGGAGGCAATGTGTTCATCATAATGGTACTTCCTCCAGTTATTTAACAGTCAACAATGGTGTACCACAAGGCTAGGACCCACCCTCTTTACAATCTACATAGGTAAAGTAGATCAGAGCATCCCTGATGCATCCTTACATTTCTATGCTGATGACACAGTTGTTTATTGTCGAGCTAAAACAGTTGCTAAGGCTTTCCAGCTTTTGTAATCTGCCTTTGACATCATCCAGTTAGATTTGTTACACCTCAGACTTGTCCTAAATGCCGATAAAACCAAAGAGGTGATTTTTTTCAAACAGAAAAAAAAACAAAAAAAAACAAAGGGGTGATTTTTTTCAAACAGGAAATTGGTTCCAGCAGTCCTTCCTCTGATTTTATCCTCAAATGGTGTCCCTATTAAGTTTTTTGATTCCTATAAATATACACTGAACGCTACGAAACGCCTTGTAACTGTGACTTTCCTTCCCTCCACTGACTATGGTGACATTATTTACATGAACGCTCCTACAAGCACCCTACAGATGTTGGACGCTGTCAGTCATGGTGCACTAAGATTCATAACTGGCTGTGATTATCGTACCTACCACTGCACCCTGTATTTACTGGTTAACTGGTCATCATTAACTTCATGCAGACTCTCCCACTGGTACATTTTCATATTTAAATCACTTCTTGGTCTGCTGCCTTCATACATACCATGCCATACCATACCATTTTTTTATAGAACACTTAAAACAGCTACAAGGCCAACCAAAGTGTTGTACAGACAGAACAACAGAAAACAAACAAAGCAATATACAAAATTAAGTAAATCAAAAATATAGACATAAAAACGATGCAGATAATAAATATGACGACAAAGCAGTGTGGAGTGTACAGGTTCACAACACAGATCATCTGGTGTTAAAAGCTACTGAATAGTAGTGAGTTTTTAAATGGGATTTGGAAACCGAGAGGTAGGGGGCCTGTCTGACAAGCAGAGGTAACTCTTTCCAAAGTCTTGGTCCTGCTGCAGAGAAGGCCCTGTCACCTTTGAGCTTAAGACGAGTTCCTAGAACTGTGAGGAGCAATTGGTCCGCTGACCTCAGGGAATGTGGTGGGACATACGGTTGTAGCAGATCAGAGAGATTGGGGGGAACTGTTCAGCGATTTGCAGACATACATGAGTATTTTGAACTGGATTCGAAAGTGAACCGGTAGCCAGTGCAGAGAGGCCAAAACTGGTGTAATGTGCTCTCTTTTGCCTGTACTGGTTAAAAATTGGGCTGCTGCATTCTGGACCAGTTGTAGTCGTGCAATGGAGATCTGACTGATACCAAACCGGAGTGAATTGCAGTAATCAAGCCTAGATGTAATGAATGCATGTATTAATGTCTCCAGGTTATTTTTGGACAATATGGGCTTCAGTTTAGACAGCCGCCTCAATTGGAAGAAACATGATTTAACAATCATGTTTACATGATTGTTAAGTTTCGGGGAAGGGTCCATTATCACTCCCAGATTAGTGACTCTTTGTTTTCTGACAGGGTTAGGGCGGAAAGGTCGATGCAGTGGTTTGTGATTGTGTCATTGGGAGGGAACAACATGACTTCAGACTTCTTTTCATTGAAACTTAAGAAGTTTAAAGCCATCCAGTCCCTGATGTCAGCAGGGCAGTTGAGCAGAGGTTGATTAGAGCGTGCACCTTTGTGTCAGGGGAAAGTAAATTTGACAGTCATCGGCGTAGAAGTGAAAGGGTATGTTGTGTTTCCGGAAAATAGCTCCAAGTGGAAGCAAGTACTTTGTATAAAGAGAATAGGAGGGGACCCAGGATGGATCTTGCGGAACCCCCCATTTAAGCTCTTTCGCTGCAGAACTAAAATCCTTGATGGAGACACAAAAGGATCTATCAGCGAGGTAGGATCTGAACCAATTGAGGGCTGACCCTGTGATGCCCACCCACTGCTCCAATCTAGCAATGAGGATCTCATGGTTGATGGTGTCAAAGGCGGCTGTGAGGTCCAATAGGACAAGCAGCACAGATTCACCGGTATCTGTGGATCTGAAGATGTCATTAAAAACCTTCAGTAGGGCAGTTTCAGTGCTATGGAGAGGTTTAAAGCCAGATTGGAATAGCTCTAAGATGGTGTGATCCTCCAGGAAGCACTTCAACTGGGACTCAACTATTTTCTCCAGTATTTTAGAAACAAATGGGAGTCTGGAGACAGGCCGGAAGTTGGAAACGACTGAGAGGTCAAGGTTTAGTTTTTTCAGGAGAGGCTGAACTGCAGCATGTTTAAAGGATTTTGGCACCACGCCAGTGGATAAACTACTGTTTACTATAGCCAGATTGGATGGACATAGAGTAGGAAAAACCTCCTTTAGTAGTCGAGGGGAGACCACATCAAAGGGGGAACCAGAAGGTTTCAAGCTGCATATGACCTGCTCTAGAGAAGATAGAGTGATGGGTTCAAAATGGTCAAATAGAGCTACAGATTGAGGTGGGATGGATGAGTCGAGTTGGAGGGGAAATGAGAGCCTGGGTGGTTGCAATTTTTTCCAAAAAGAAATGTAAGAAGTTCTCGCACAGCTCAGTGGAGGCTTCCAGATGTGATGGTTCAGTGAGGTGGAGAACAGAGTTTAGGGAGGAGAAGAGGACACGTGGGTTGTGAGAGTTTGAGGTAATGATATCGGAAAAGTATTTGGATTTAGCAGCTTTTACTGCTTTCTGATAATGGCGCCAACTCTCTTTAAGTGTTTGAAAAGAGACCTGCAGCCTGTCTTTCCTCCATTTGTGCTCTGCCCTGCTACACTGCTGCCTAACGGGCTTGGTGCGTCACTCAGCCAAGGTTCTGCTCTGAGTTTTGATTTTCTAGTTTTAACAGGAGCGACATGATCCAGAGTCTTTAAACAGACAGAGTTGAACTGGGATGTCAGCGCCTCCGTGGTGGTGAGAAACACCGGGGGCTGAATTATCATTTCAGAGTTATAAACAACTGTGAAACGTGCGGCAGTGAAGTGGTTAATGGTCCGGCTGCGACGTGCAGGAATGCACGGCTTAGGAGTTAGATGGGAGAGGGTGAACTCAAACCGGGCTGGCATGTGGTCTGAAAAAACATTATCACCAATTTCAAGATTACTAACAGTCACATCAAGTGTTAAAACAAGGTCCAGTGTATGTCCGCGCTCTTGAGTGGGACCGTTTACATGCTGAGTTAGATTAAATGAGTCCAATAAATCTAAAAAGTTCTTAACCAAGGGCTTCTCCTGACAGCACACGTGCAAATTAAAGTCCCCAATAATGAAAAGATGATCATATTTTGGTGTGATTTCAGCCAAGAAGTCAGAAAACTCATTTATGAAGTCCTTAGATCGAGGTGGGCGATAGACGAGCGCACATAACGTCGAAGGCGCATGGCCAAGTTCAAAGATGCTCAGCTCAAAGATGCTCAGCTCAAAGCTGGCGCGGGAAACTGGGATGGGCAGTTGTTTACAGTCAAAAGTTGATTTGAATATTGTTAATAATCCCCCACTGCGCCGGCCTAAAGGCCGCGGTGCGTTAAAATACAGACAGTTCGGTGGCAATAATTCCGTCAAGGAGCTGGACTCACCCGGAGACATCCAAGTCTCTGTGATGCAGAAAAAGTCCAAATCATGCTCTTGAAAGTAGTTCCTGAGGATAAAATTTTGTTGGTAACAGATCTTGCATTGACCAAACACATCCGGATACTGTTCAAAGTAGATCCAGCAGCGGTGGAGAGAGCACGTGCCAATGGCCGCAGGTTTTCAATAACAGCCCCTCCGGGTCGGCCCATGCGGCTCACTGGCCAACAACTCCCGTTGTTTACCTGGTCCGGGCACGCGGGAAGCTGGCGATGGAAACCATGACCACAGCTGAAGAGGAAGATGTAACGCGCAGGGCTTTGAGCTTTAACAGCCACCCAGCACGTTTTCCCCGGTCTGTAGCGATGTCTCCGGGCAGGGAGGTGAGGAGCGCAGTGGAGGAAAACAGGCACGTTCGCCAGCAGCGGGGGAAGAGGGGGGTCCAGAGGTACGCTCATATTGGTCCAAATAAACGACATCGGCGGCAGAAAAATTAAGATCCAGAAGCTGTTGTCGGTCATACACCATCAGCGAGTTTATGTCCCAGATAAAAAAACGAACAAAACACAAATAATCCGAACACCATCAGCAGAGGTGGATTGCAAGCCATGTACACAAGCGCCTTTTCACCAGAAGTCTGGATAAATCTCTAAAATAAAGTCTGTATAAAGATAAATATTAAATAATAATAATAAAGATGAATAAAGTCTGGATAAGTAAATCTCCTCTTACATGTCTCTGCATGAGTGCAGCTACAGCGTGCGCTCTCAGGACATTATTAAATGCAGTGTTCCTTCAGTGCGGACTGAACTAGGCAAAAGGGCCTTCTCCTACTCTGCTCCTGTTTCCTGGAATATCTTGCAAAAAGATCTGAAGCTCTCAAACTTAACTTCACTAAAAAATGACTTTAAACATCTAAGTTCATGGCAAAACCAATGCAGACATGTTCCTGTTTTTAGTTTTCTACATTTGCCTTATAATCTAGCCGTTTTTTGCTACCTTTTTTTGCCATCTTATTTTAATTTGTTTAAAAAAAATCTGTATGCCTTTTTATGATTGTCTATTGTTGTTGTTGTTGTACACTGCTGTCATCACTCTTTGCTGAAATTAGGTCTCTCTTGTAAATGAGTCCTCAAGGCTCAATGGGATTAACCTGTCTAAATAAAGGTTGAATGAATGATGGATCGCTGGCAGAAGTCCATCTGAAGCTTAACTGAACTTTTTACCTCTTTCAACCGGCTGGTCAGCACACGGTCAAATGGCCCAGTGTGGCAGGTGCAGTATGGAGAGCCATGTTTGCATATATTGGATCCTTGGTCACACATGTTTTTGACACAATAAAAAGCCCAACACCAACCTGGCCCACACATTAAGCACATTATTATGTCCTGGCCCGGTTCGAATCCGGGTCGTGTGGGGCCGGGCTCCGGATTTGGGTTAGAAATGATAGCTCTACTTCTAACCCACAAAGCTGTCAACAACCTAGTTCCATCTTATATTACAGATCTTATTGTTCCATATTGTCCTAACAGAGCACTTCACTCTTAGACTGCAGGCTTACTCACGGTTCCTAGAGTTTCCAAAAGCAGAATGGGAGGAAGATCTTTCAGTTATCAGGCTCCTCTGTTGTGGATCTGTCCGTGAGGCTGACACATTGTCCAGTTTTAAGACTGGGCTTAAGACGTTCCTTTTTATAAATCTTATAATTAGGTTTGGCTTGTTATGCTGCCTTAAGATTAGATTTCTAAAGGACAAATTGACAATTTCCTTAAATTAATTGTTAAAATTGAATAGTTTTAATTTGATACTATTTCTATCTTAATGTGATGACCTGCCATTGTGTATCTGTTCCTATCAAACCTAGCCGGTCGAAGCAGATGGCCACAGTTGAGTGAAGCTGAACCCCACCCACAGCTGATGGCCACTTGCCCTGAGCCTGGTTCTGCTAAAGGTTTCTTCCTCACGAGGGAGTTTTTCCTTTCCATTGTCACCTTCATGCTTGCTCAAGATGAGAGTTCTGCAGTGGAGTTAAATTCAAAGCAGTCTGCTCCTCAGATAAATATTGTTAAATTATTATTTTTATACATGAATGTTTCTGTTCAGTGCCCTGAGATGACATCAGCTGTGACTTGGCACTATATTAAAAAACTGAATTGAATTGTAATATTTAAACAGTACAACATACATCCTGATGCATGCTCAATAATCCAGGTAGAAAAATCTAAAAAAGTTGAATCTGGTCCTCTGGACATTCAAAAAACAAAACAAAGCAAAACAACAACAATAAAAAAATGTAGAAACGTTTCATCTTTCATCCGAAAGACTTCCTCAGTCTGAGGTGCTGTATTCAGCTCAGTCTTATAAATAGCACCTTCTTAGAGTGGATCAACCAGTTTGCTGCTGACAACCAAAACCAGCTGCTCACATGATCAAGAAGGACCATCAGCCTAACAATGGATCATTAGCACACTGATGGCTGTTTACTATTCACTGGGGGCTGAGTGATACTAGCAATACATAGTTCCCATGGAGAAGGGGTTCTCTGCAGACCAAAAGTGGGCGTTTCTGGCAAATAGGCGTTTGTGGGCGGCGAACACTGATTGGCTATCGGTAACCCTCAAAGTCACGAGGATTATTGATGAGGTAATGTGTCTTTGCGATGTTTGACAAAGAAATATGATTTATTGTACTTATAAAGTATGTTATGCTTTCACTTATGCATATTATTGAAGTACGTTTATTGTAGGTCATGATAGTTTCGACCGTTCTCTCGTTGTTGTCGTGCTTTAAAAGTTTAGCTCATGTGAAAACATGGTGGAGAATTCCCATGCACGTAACGCACTGAGGTAAAGTGAGCCTCCACTCGGCTCCGGCAGCCCTCACTGGCTTAATTGTGCACGTTTACAACAACTGTGTGTTGCTTTTCAAAATAAAAGCTGAAAATAAAAGTTCTTAATACTTGAAAAATAAATATTTAAAAGCTGTTAATTATATCTGTCTTTCTGCCATGTCAGCAACCACTCTCACTTCAGGTTGACTCTAGAAGACCCCAAGATGTTGCTCAAAAACTTTGACCAACATCTGATGTTGACTTTCAAAATAAATCACCTCCAAAATTTAATATAGTTCATAGTAATAGTCAAAAGTTGCTGACCTTGTTGCAACATGAGTTAACATGAATATGAGTGTAATTTGTCAATGATTCAATAATGAGTAATAACTTATTCAATAATAAGTCTGTAATTTGTCAATAATAGTCAATAATTCATTCAAGAATAGATTATGGGTGTTTGGTATGACTCAGTGGCTAAAATGGGTTGGATGTTAGAGAAATTACTTAATTTTCAATTACATGAATGCACAAATTCCTTCATTTATAGTTAAACTTTAGGAAATCAACTTTTTTTTTCCTTGTGAAAAAAAATATCAAAATTAACTTTTGGTATTCATTTTGAATAGATTGGGGAAGGAAAACAGCCCAGGCCGTGTAGAACTGCTATTCTGTAAAAATGTTGTGCTGGTGATCTAATCATATTTTTGTTACAACTTCAGGTGATGTGAACTGGAGGAAATATTCTGAAGAATTTCAGGCTGAGCACAGAAAGCCTTATGTAATTTCTGTCTGCTTCAGCTGTGGAGAAGAATTTAAAGATTGTGGTGCAGGTTTCTGGGGCAGCGGCAAAAGAGGAGAGCTGAGGGCCTTCTACAGTGAAGCCATTCCTCCTGGGTACTGCACCCACTTTTGTGCCATGGATGCAGGGTTAGTAGTCTAGCTTTTGTACTGTGATGCCCACACAGTACAATAAGTAACAACTAGCAACACCCTAACTGTACTATGGTTTGTGTTTCCAACAGATGCTACGATGACTTCTAAAAATGGATGTCCCAATAAACGCAATAAAAAAATTCAATGATGAATCAAATGTTGTCTGAGTATGTTTTAAGGTAATAACAAATGTGAAATCTGGAAAACAAAGAGAATTCCTGAATCTGTCTTGTGCGCTTTGATGTGTACATAAGTTTACTGGAGATCCTGAAACAACTTTTCTGAGAACACAAAGATTTTTATTTTACCTTTGGCCAAGATGTCAGTTTGAAATCAGGCAGCTTACTACAAAACCAAGAGGGTTTTTTTTGACAGACAGTCATCATTTGTATTGTTTTGTCCACTATAAGCTAAATTTAATTTCTAAAATATGGATAAATCTGATCTCATCATGCAGCATAAGCAACTGGGTATAGGTGTGAGGGCCAAAAGTCTGGTTATGTACTGACTCCTAAATGTGCTTGTTTTCTACTTTTATGTTGTTGTTTTTTTGCTGCTCCTTTCTTTAATGTGGGCAAATCTGAAACATTGTCACATGAACAAATGAGATAAAACTGTCTCTTTAAGTAAGTTACATCAGCTCTTTTTTAAAATTGAAGGTTTTTAAGAAACAGCGTTAAATCTACTGTCAAACACAATAAGATTCTCTTTTGTCCTTGGGTTGTAGGCTGCACGTGACACAGGTTGGCATGAGTGTGGTCTGGGTAAAATGAAATATGAAGCATGTGAAGCGAAACCTGCTCCCATTTGGCCAAAAAGTCTGGTCTCAATTAAGGCTCCCGGTACCAATTAAAGATCATGAGTCCTATGATGAGATAATGACCCAAAACAAACGCTAAAAACAAAATTTGCTCTTTAGAAGTGCTCTTCTATGAGATCTGATCTATGAAAGGAGCTGAAACATGGAGTGGTGTTGACCTTTAAAATGTGAGACAGCTGAGGAAGTTAACCAGTAAACAGAAATACCTGCTCCAGTTGCAGAAATCTTACAGAAACTGACAATCACTCATCTGTAGTGACTGCAAGTTGAACAAGAAAATGTGGTTAAAGGAAACATTCTTTGTCCCAAGGCCAGTTTAAGTATCATTAATATTTTTCTTTCTTTATGAATCGATTGTAACTTTCTTCACATTTTTCAACAACCAAAATTAAATTAGTTTTTTAATGTTACGGCTAGGTATTAAAAAAACTAACATTTAGCCCTCCCCACCCCCCAGTTATGTTGCTCTTATTTTAAGATTTAACCGGAAGTTCTGTGTTAAGAGAGGCGGAAAAAGAAGTTATGGCGACGCCGCTAATGTTGATTCGAGACACCACCAATGTTGAACCTGAGATGCCGCTAATGTCGAACCGGTTAACACCATAGACATAATATGCCTGTGGTTAACACAATCTGCCAATAACGCCTTGTTTTTAGACATAACATGTCTGTGGTTAACACAATCTGCCAATATTGCGTTGTTTTTAGACATAATAATGTGTCTGTGGTTAAGCATTTTATCGTTCAGCCTTTTTTTCTATCGTCCAATCAGATGTGGCTGGCCAGACACGCCCACTTTTCTATCGTCCAATCAGATGTGGCTGACTAGACACGTCCATTTTTCCTATCGTCCAATCAGATGCAGCCGCCCAGATACACCCATTTTCCAATAGTCCAATCAGATATGACCGCCCAGATACGCCTTCTGAATTTGCCTGCAGAGATACCTACTTGTTCCCATGTGACGTAACATCAGGGGCATTTCCAGTACGTCCTCAATGTTGGGAGGTTGCCTCTAGCAGCAGGTATAGTGCAGTTTACCGTTAGTTAATTTTCTCAAGTTTTTTTCTTTCTTTCTTTAAGTAAATTGCAATGGTTGTTTTGGCTGGGTTAGAGGATGTTACAACCGGAGAGACGTTTGGGCAACACACAATTTTCACTTAATCCCAAAAATAAGGAATATGAAGGACTTCCATCGGAGGAGCTCACTGCAGAACATTGTTGAGTCTGCTGGCTCATCTGCCCTCGAAGACGTCGTGCTCCGATCACTTTTTGTCCTGTAAACAAAAAATTCTATAGAAATCATTTTGTGAAACTGTCACGATCCTCGAGGTTGGAACCCAATTGCAGGGAGGCGAGTGAGGCAGGAGTTTAAAAATAAAAATAATTTATTTTTAAATAACAAAACAAAAGGCTGTCGGTGCAGCAAAACTTACTTTGGCAGACAGGATCAGAAACTAGGCAGAGCAGATCATCAGATGGACAAAAAACTGACAAGACAGAGGAGGACTGAGAAATCTGTGAGCACAGAACAATGACCGGACAAGGAGTGAAGGAGAGAAAGGCTTTTTATGAGACAGAGGGAGAGTGAGTAATGAGAGCACCTGGGCAGGTGGCTGATGAGGGACAGGTGCGAATGATAAAGACTGAGTGGAGAGGCAGACTGAGGAGTGAGTGGAAAATAACAGAATCAGATAAACAGAAAATCACACACAGAGCAGAACAACAAAAATATAAAGAGCAGACAGAGACAGAACCTTGAAATGGAAGGAAATGATTTAGTTTGTGGGATGATTGTTTGAAGATATTAATGTTGGTTCCTGGTTGCAGCTTGAAGGAGAAGGCAGAGGCTTAGGCAGATGGGGGGGCAGCGGGGGCCGCTGACCGTGACAGTTGGTTCCTGGTTGCAGCTTGAAGGAGAAAGAAGAGACTTAGGCAGATGGGGGGGGCAGCGGGGGCCGCTGACCGTGACAGAAACAATGTCAGAACAATGTCAGAGTATAACTGTGTGTGTGTTGGAACAGTTTTTTTATAATTTAGTGTCCCTACTACTGTGGTTAGCTTAGAATGCTATGCTACGTGCTAACCTCCACACCGTAACACTCACAGCAACAAAGTTCTGGCTCTGGTCACATGTTGAGCCTGGACTGTATGTTGTCAAGAGGCAGCATTTTATTTTATTTAAACCTTTATTTAGCTGGTTAGATCTGATTGAGACAGTTTACATATTTTTTTCAAGATAGTGTTGCAAAGGTACAAATACCTTTGTCCGGGTTGTTTTGGATCGGCAGGTACACCAGGAGACTTCACCTTAGTTTAAGAGAATTTTAATACACACCACAGTTAAAGTATTACAAAACAAAGTACTGAAATGGATTTCAGGAGACAATGGAGCCGTACTTCACTTGAATAGTGGCTTTGCTCAAGATAGTCTGATGCTACTTCCTGTTTCAGGATAATATAATCTCTCCATGAACACGCCTCCCTCCTAGAGGGGGAATCTTCTCCTATTGGCTGAAGTTTTTCACCTCTGTGATAAATGTGTGTGAACAGTTTTTAACACACACAAAAATAGATATAATGTGAATAAAGTATAAATATAAAACTATGGAAAAGTGAACACACGGTGTATAAAATGTCCAATATGTGTGAACACACCCAGCCTGTCTATTCATCATTCCCACTCTTGGTCTCCTCAAAAGAGACCAATTTTCTGAACTTATCCATTTCTGCTGCAAGTCCACCTTTTCAGTACATCTATCATAGAAAGATTAATACTCGTTCAAACCCTAGGATGTTGTATGAATGCTGCTGAAAACCCCCTGGAGCGAACAGTTTGATCCTTATTTAGGAGGAAAAGACAGCATCACCTCACGCCCCATGACAGTGGCCTTAAAGGTTCACTCAGCATCCTTCACAGACTAACTCATATATAAACTAAATCCTGTCTAAACCCCTTAACAAAAACATCTTACATGAACAAAGACAATACTGCACATCCCCACTTATCAAAAAGTCCAGTCAGCCAACCATCCAGGTGTTCGTGCATGTTTTAGACGAACCATTCTGGCCTTCTATTGCCTGAGTGATGGACAGCAGTATTCTAAACCTAGCACACATGCCCCCTTTTGTAATCATAAGGGAAGTGGGTGCAACTCGTTCAGCCAATTCTTCTAGAGTAACTCGAGTCAAATTAATCAGTCACAACTCATAATGGATGTAGTGAATTCTAAATTCTTATTAGGGATGACGAGAAGCTCTCAAATCCGGCAGCTACCCAGTCAGCTAGATTATAATAATCTGGAACTCCCCTAGGGATTCCAATCACCATATAAGTAGGACTGTTTGTAGGTAGGTTAAATTTCAAATTTATGCTATGTCGCGCTAAAATGTGTTCACATCTCTCACCTGGGTGTACGTTTCAGTCCATGTGACAGATTGTGTGTTCTGAAAGTCTTTTAGGAGTACGGTGTGCTACAGAGCTGGTGAGTGGCTGAGTGGAGTTTGTATTGTCCTGAAACACACCAAACTGTTCACACAAGAAAACAACACCACACATTATCCTCGCTAAAATCCCCAAACCCAGGGCCACTCTCCAGGGGTTTTGTAACAAACTCATGTTATTTGAAAACAGTAGACTATTTTAACTATTAGTTCTGGGCCTTTTAATAAAACTATTGTACTCTGTTCTCCTGAAATGACCAAATAAAAGACAACAAAAAACATCCATTTTCAACTCTTTCCCTCAGCGTTTCGGCGCTTCCATGAGTTGGGAGGCCCTCCCAGGTGAGGGGTCCTTTGTTGCTCAGCGGTGATGAAATTCTAAGACCACGGAGATTTCGTCATGTGTGTAAGAGTCTCTATGTCAATATGTTTTAGACTTTTCTAGGGACGTGTGTGCACTAGAGAGGCCTAAGTCAGTGGGTCCATCTTCTCGCTTTTCTTGGGGGAATATGTAAGTTCAGTTCAGGTTTTTTATTTTATTTTTTTAATATGAGTGTGTGTCAGGGCTTGGACACTCCGTTCTCCTTTCCCAGCCTCTGGCTGTTTTGTGTCAGGCCAATTGCCCTGACAAAGTGGGGTAGAAGGGGTGAAATGGGGCTTTCTGGGGGTGGGGCTTCTGGGCTTATCGAGTCACTGGTCTCGATACAGTGGGGTCAGTCAGGTCACTTGTCCTGGCAAAGTGGAGGGCTTTCATCAACCAGATCGATCCAGTGATATGTTTGGCTCTTCCACTGGCATGCGATGTTCTCTCAACCACCTGATGAGGTCCGATCCACCTCGGTTTAGCTCTGTAGGTGTCTGTTCACCTCGGCTCCTTCTTCTACCTTATGATGACATTCAACAGTACCCACTCTGCTGTGTGGGACCTCCCAGGTTCTTCTCACTCCTTCTGTTTTGTCACCTGTGAATGAAAGCCTGACACCAAGGTTCTGAATTCTTCAAAAGATGATTTGTACCTGAATTCCTCCATTTCTTCTCCCAGGGTCAGAGCAGTTGCTGGACCCAGAGACTGCCTTCCTTTTACTTGCCACCTGTAACACAAAATCTGCAAACATCTTCTGCATCGTTGTTTAGGGGGTCTGTCTTCAGACCTTCTCTAATTTTCCTGTCTACTTTTATCCTAGTTGGGCAACAGTGTGGTTCTCCATAGGTCATGTGATGTTCCCTGTGTTTAGTTCCTGTTTGGTGCTTGTAATGTTTTTTTGTAACAGCCTTTTCTGTAAACCTTATAAAAATAGACTATCCTAAGCAAATAACCACTTTCCAAACTCAGTCCAATTTCAGCCCTCTAAGGCATGTGACTGTATTTTCTGTCTCTACCACTAAGGGGGTTTGTCAATATAAAATATTTCATTATTACTTCTACACTGTAATGGCTTTATAGAACAACATGAATCGCATTCCATTCATACTTTCATCCCTTTTTTTTCCATGTTTACGAACCGGAACCTCAAAAAGGATATGTTAGATTTCCCCAGAGTTCTTACTCTGGATCTTCCTAGAAGAAGCAAAGTTATTTTTCAAAAGAAAATATAGCAGTATGTGATTACCACATGCAGTGAAAATGAGTAATCAGATGAGATAAAGTTTCAAAGTTTAGTGGTGAATATTTGGCATGAGTGATGTTAATTTTTAGTTAAGATGATAAATTTTATTTGTCTTACCTCCTCCTGCCTGTGGGAAACAATTTAGTAAACGCATGCGCAGAAAATATGTTTTCATTGATTACCCTGTGGGCAGCACGGTGGCGCAACTGGTAGAGCTGCTGCCTCTCAGCGTGCAGGTCCCTGATTCAAACCCCGGTCCAGGGGCCTTTCTGGGTGGAGTTTGCATGTTCTCTCCGTGCATGCGTGGGTTTTCTCCGGGTGCTCCGGTTTCCTCCCACAGACCAAAAACATGCATGTTAGGCTGATTGGTAACTCTAAATTGTCCCTAGGTGTGAGTGAGAGAGTGAATGGTTGTTTGTCTCGTTTGTCTCTGTGTGTCCCTGTGATGGACTTGCGACCCGTCCAGGGTGTACCCCGCCCCTCGCACAGTGATTGCTGGACATGGGCACCAGCGACCCCCGTGACCCAAAAAATGGAATAAGCGGGTAAAGATAATGGATGGATGGATGATCACCCTGTCCTCAAAACATTACAATACAGCATTAAACATTGAGTTTGCTGATAAATGGAGCTGGAAAAATAAAAAAGAAATCAAAATCAGCTATTCAGCTCTGCCATAGCTCCTACGGAGATCTGTTTAGGTAAAACAATATGTGACTATATATTACTATATTATATAATAAAATTGTGGTTAAAACACTCTATACATGAAAACCCAATTAATTTATTTCAGTCCAGTCCAGTCAAGTCAAATCAAATGTATTTAAGAACACAGATCCACCACACTTTCATTGTTCTTCTGGGTCTAGGGGCGTCCCCCTAAGAGAACCGTCCTGTACACATTCCAAAGGAAGAAAGAGAAATACTTTGGTTATTAAGTAACTTAAAATCTCCTATTTATACACAAATGATCTAGCAAAGCAAGTCTGTACATCAATCACTGTTACTTCTCCCCCTTTTCTGAAACAGTACATCGTTCAGTGTGTCCTGTTTCAGAAACATCTAAGAAAAGTTTCCCCATATTCGGTTTTTGGTGATGTAAGATCCCTGCCTTGTGTTCACCCAAAATACTTTTTATGTGTAATCTGAATTTTCCCTTGTTCATAATATTTTATTCATTTATGTATTTTTTCAAATTAGAGCTCTATATGAAATAAGGTAGTTCTAACCCTATGAGATCAACCACGATTTATCATTTACAACTAGAAACATCAACAAATGATCAGACTTTATCCCTTGTTACAAACCAGACCAGCCAAAAATGATCCCAGCTCCGAGGCAAACCCAGACAGATTTAACCTAAAAAATACAAATATCACTTTCTCTTTCTTGTACCCGAGTCCTTTTGACTCATGGAGACTAACCTATAAAGACAAAGGTGAACCCAATGAAAAAGCCAATAATTTGATCTGGAGTAGCATTAATCATTTTGATACAAGGCTTTAAGATAATAAACCTCTTCTTTTGTCTAAGAGCAATTGAATAAGGCAGTTGTTCTAGCAACCTCAATACTACATTTCAAAATTAAAAGTCCTGTTGTTACGTGTGAAAAGTCTGTCTATGTGAGTGCATTTATGTCAGAGCAAAATGCAGCATCCATCCCGAAACTGGAGCCATCGCACCATCATGAATTGCATGTGAAGCTGACACTCAATCCTAACGTGTGGTGACATTTGCTTGACCACTGCTCTAGGTTTTCTCCAGCCTGACTTTGGAGATACTGCATGTTCAGAGTTCAAGAGTTCATCATGATGTTAGTCCAGCGCCCCCTCGTGGACAAAGTAAAGTTCCACAGACACCAGCATTTTGTTTCAGTTCAGTTCCTGACTCCAAACTTGGATTATGCTTTTTCAGCCCCCGGTGCCACACTCATCTGGAGGTACAGTTCATTTCAATCCGGTGGTCTCCTGAAATCACAATTGTTGGCAGCCTAGTTTTCTGCATCAACTATACACATGTGATCCACTACTGCATGACCAGAACCAGGTATCCAAGATGTCAAACCACAATTGCTTTTGCATCCTAGCACCCTATCAGAGAGTCAGAGTCAGAGTTTCTTTATTGTCATTCACACCTCATGTGGTACATGTGGTGGAGCGAAATTATGTACACGGGGTCCCAGTTACATCCGACAATAAAATGTATAAGAAAAACAGTAATAACATCTAAGATATGAACTAAGAAAAACATCAACTAAATATACACTAAGCACTCATAACATAAAACATTGAACATCAGCACAAACATGAACATGAGTCTGTGAGCAGATGTGCACGCATGAACACATCAACATTGAAACAGATCAGCAGCAACATGAAACAGATCAGCAGCAACATGATATGGTTTTTCACAGTGATTATTCTAGTTAGAGATTCATGAGTCTAACAGCCTCAGGGTAGAAGCTGTTCCTCAGTCTAGTGGTTCTACACTTAATGCTCCTTAACCTCCTTCCTGAGGGGAGTGGGGCAAAAAGTGTGTGTGCTGGGTGGGTGGGGTCCTTCATGATGCAGGTGGCCCTCTTCCTGCATCTGGAGGTGTAGATGTCTGTGATGGTGGGGAGACTGACTCCAACAGATTTCTGTGCAGCCTTCACCACTCTCTGCAAAGCTTTTCTTTCTGCAGCTGTGCAGCCTCCATGCCACACATTGATGCTCGAGCACAGGATGCTCTCCACTGCACACCTGTAGAAGGAGGTGAGGACTGAGCTTCCCAGACCAGCTCGCCTCAGCCGTCTGAAGAAGTAGAGTCTCTGATGAGCTTTCTTGATCAGGCTGGTGGTGTTGTTGCTCCAGCTGAGGTTGTCATTCATGTGTACACCCAAGTACTTGTAGCTGGAGACCACTTCCACCGCAGATCCTCTTATGTTCAGGGGGGTGTAGGTGCTTTTGTTCCTTCTGAAGTCCAAAATCATCTCCTTTGTCTTCTTCACATTGATGTGAAGGTTATTCTCTCTGCACCAGCTCTCCAGGTGTTCCACCTCTTGCCTGTAGCTGGACTCATCATTGTTTGTGATGCATCCCACCACCGCTGTATCATCTGCAAACTTTACAATGTGACAGCCTGGATGGGTAGCTGCACAATCATATGTGAGCAGAGTAAACAGAAGGGGGCTCAACACACATCCCTGAGGAGAGCCAGTGCTGAGGGTTATGGTGGAGGAGGAGAGGTTGTGGATCCTCACTAACTGTGGTCTGTTTGTTAAAAAGTCTAGTACCCAGTTGCAGATGGAGGGGCTTAGTCCTAGTGTGGATAGTTTGTCCATCAGGGTTTGGGGGATCATGGTGTTGAAGGCGGATGTGAAGTCCACAAAGAGCATACGGACGTAAGAGTTTTTCTGCTCCAGGTGGTTGAGCGCAGTGTGGACCACAGAGGAGATTGCATCCTCTGTTGATCGGTTCTCACGGTATGCGTACTGATGAGGGTCCTCGTTGATGTTGATGGTTGTTTTGATGTGAGTCATGACCAGTTTTTCGAAGCATTTAGCGACTATCGGGGTGAGGGCCACTGGTCGATAGTCATTCAGACCAGTCACTGTAGAGCTTTTTGGGACTGGGATGATGGTGGCAGTCTTCAGGCAGGTGGGAACTGTCTCCAGGGTAAGTGAGGTGTTAAAGATGTCTGCCAGCACCTCACAGAGCTGATCAGCACATTCCTTCAACACTTTTCCGGGGATGTTGTCTGGGCCAGTTGCTTTGTGCGGATTAATCCTCCTGAAGGTACTCCTTACTTCTGCTGAGGTCACGCTGAGATGCTCTTCATCCGGTGGCGAGGTGAGTCTGGTGCTGGGTGGTCTGTTCGGGTCTTCAAAGCGTGCATAGAACTTGTTGAGGGCATCAGGCAGAGATGGGTCTTTGGGGCATTGTTCACTCCTTCCTTTATAATCTGTTATGCACTTAATGCCCCTCCACATGCTCCGAGGGTCTTGTGAGATGAATTGACCCTCGATCCTCTTTGCATATGTGGCCTTGGCCCTCTTAATACCAGCAACCAGCTCTTTTCTTGTCCTACTTAGCTCCTCTGAGTTTCCAGACCTGAAGGCAGTGTTCCTGGCTTCCAGCAGGGTACGCACCTCTGCATTCAGCCAAGGTTTTCTGTTTGGGTAGCTTTTAACATTTCTGATAGTGGAGACTGTGTCAGTACATGTACTAATGTAACCCAGGACTGAGGATGTGTATTGGTCAAGATCAAGCAAACCTCCATTTTCAGCAGCTTCTCTGAAAACCTGCCAGTCTGTTCGATCAAAACAATCTCTCAGTATGGGTCCACTGTCCTAGCTCCAACATTTAACTTTCTTTTGTACCGGTCTGGAGCGTCTCAGCGGGGGCATGTAAGCAAGAGCCAGGAAGATTGAGATGTGGTCTGACAGTCCTAGGTGGGGGCGGGGTTCGGCTTTGTATGCATTTTTTACGTTCGTGTAAACACGGTCCAGCGTGCGGTCTCCACGTGTCGGAATCGTCACATGCTGATTAAAGCTTGGGAGACAGTCCTTTAGATTCACGTGGTTAAAGTCTCCGGCTACAATGTAAAGAGCCTCGGGGTGTTTGTTCTGCAGCGAGCTGATGATATCATGAAGCTCCTGTAGTGATTCATTAGCATTAGCGTCATGTGAACCATTGTGGGCATTATGTGTGTTGCCAGAACATCCCTCCCGATTCAAAAACTCACTCAGTTCAACTTTTTCTTAAATTAAGATTAGCTTAAAAATAAAGCATTTCTAAGTCACAGATTCCACAACAAGTTCAATTAGTCTAATTTGTTCTTCTCTTTTGTGCTGTCAACATCCTGATCACGCAACAGAAGTACTTTATTTCTCAGATTTTCTTAGGGGCCAGAAATCATCACTTTCACTCTGAGTTTTGCTCACAAAAACTACACTATAACAAAAGTGAAACGTCTTCTGTTACAAATAAAGTCCAGTTGTTTTTATGTTGAACGTCTTTTGAATTCATCATGTCCTGGATGACTGAGAATTTTCACCAGCATACACTATAACAAATATTCCCCACAAACTGGATATTTTACTCACCAATTAAGCCGTTATCTTTTCCACAGACATATTTAACAAACACTCCCTTCATGGGTCGCTCAAAAATTCCACTCATTCCTGACTCCTCTCTCACTCCCTTTTTTTGCACAATCCTCACACCTTGTGAGAGGACTTCACATTTTCCTTTCTTTCCTTTGCACAGACTCACACCTTTGTGGGCCTTCCTGCACACCTCCCTCCATCTGATTAATTTCCACCTGACCCATCCCATGGGCCTCTTCCAACACTTTCCTTCTTAAGCTCATGGGTAACACCCCTCAGCCCCCAGGGCCACATCACAGCCCTTTTCTGTCTTAATCGCTCCCTTCTAGGTCTACCTATTTTTTTTTCTTTTTTCTTTGGAGATGCCCTTTTTGCGATCCTCCAACTGTGTCCTCGTCCCACTATTCTCTGGGTTCACACTCCTGTTCTCTCATCTCTTTCCTATTGCCCACTCTAGGGCTTCCACCAGGGCCATCACCTCGGCCCTCTGTGCTGACTGTGTTCCTTCCAGCTGTCCTCGTCTCAAAGTCCTTGTTCTGTTTGTAACACCACAGCATAACCTGCACTTAGTTCTCCATCTAATTTTCTGAAACAACATCCATCTGTGGACAACATTTTGTCCTTCTTCTAATCGCTCTGCTTTCATTTCAGGAGACAATGGAGCCATACTTCACCTGAATAGTGGCTCTGCTCAAGATTGTCTGATGCTACTTCCTGTTTCAGGATAATATAAGCTCTCCATGAACACGCCTCCCTCCTGGAGAGGGAATCTTCTCCTATTGGCTGACCACCTAGTCAATCTAAGTTTACCTTGGCAACCCATCCATCCATTATCTTTACCCGCTTATTCCATTTTGGGTCACGGGGGTCGCCGGTGCCCATGTCCAGCAATCACTGTGCGAGGGGCGGGGTACACCCTGGACAGGTCGCAAGTCCATCACAGGACCACATAGAGACAAACGAGACAAACAACCATTCAATCTCTCACTCACACCTAGTGACAATTTAGAGTTACCAATCAGCCTAACATGCATGTTTTTGGTCTGTGGGAGGAAACAGGAGCACCCGGAGAAAACCCACACATGCACAGAGAGAACATGCAAACTCCATCCAGAAAGGCCCCTGGACCGGGGTTTGAACCAAGGACCTGCTCGCTGAGAGGCAGCAGCTCTACCAGTTGCGCCACCGTGCTGCCAAAGTAAATCTAAGATTTAAAAAAATACTAAAACCAATATAAAATTGAACATATATCTTTGTGAATGAGTAAAAATGTTAGCAACAGTATTAATTGTCTTATTTTAGACTGTGCTGCAAACATGACAATGTTTACTAATCTCTTTTTTTTTTTTTAAGGTACAGACGAGTAAAGGGCTGAGTTCGATCCAAAGAAAAGATCCAGTGTGAAGACTCCTAGACCTGGGTCCAGTCTCAGATCCTAGACATGGGTCCAGTCTCAGATCCTAGACCTGGGTCCAGTCTTGGATCCTGAGGGGTTGGCTGCTCCAATCGGGTGATCCCACATGACGAGGAATCTGTTCCAGTTTGTTTAAAGTCAGAAACTACACTGGCCTCCATCATTCCTTGCTGAAGAGTGTTGTTGATCTGGTATTTATTCTGTAGCCCACTATGATCAGCTACATGTAGAAGTCATTTTCATTAAAAGACATAAAATCACCCACAGTTCTCATATTGTATTCATTTTCAACTGTTTTGAATTTCTAATTATAGGCTTTTACTTAGAACTGTGTCAGTCTCCTCCTGGAAGAGGAACCATACAGCAACATGCATGTTTTTATGTTTTGTACATACCATACCATACCATACCAATTTATTTATATAGCACTTTAAACAGTGACAAAGCACACGAAAGTGCTGTACAGGGACAAAGAGAACAAGCACACAGCAACAGATTACATAACAGGACACCAAAAACGTAGAAACCGAAAAAAACAGTAATGTATAACAACAACAACTGCAACATGACCAACACAGTGTGATGCACACAGACTCAGCACAGATCACACAGTGCTGAAAGCCAGGGAATAAAAGTGTGTTTTTAAGCAAGATTTAAAAACTGTGAGGGAGGGGGCCTGTCTAACGAGCAGAGGTAACTCATTCCAAAGTCTTGGGCCTGCTACAGAGAAGGCCCTGTCACCTCTGCGCTTGAGACGGGTTCCTGGGACTGTTAGGAGCAACTGGTCTGCTGATCTGAGAGAACGTGGTGGGACATTCGGCTGGAGCAGATCAGTAAGATAGGAGGGGGCAGAGCTGTTTAGTGATTTATAGACATGCAAGAGTATTTTGAATTTGATTCGAAAGTGAACCGGAAGCCAGTGTAGGGAGACCAAAACAGGAGTAATGTGCTCTCTTTTGCTTTTGCTGGTCAAAAACCGGGCTGCTACATTTTGGACCAGTTAGAGTCTAGCTATGGAGGTCTGACTGATACCAAAAAGGAGTGAGTTGCAATAGTCGAGCCTGGATGTAATGAATGCATGAATTACTGTCTCCAGGTTATTTCTGGACAATATGGGCTTCAGCTTAGACAGTCGCCTCAGCTGGAAAAAGCATGATTTAACAATCATATTTACATGATTGTTGAGTTTCAGAGAAGGGTCAAGTATCACTCCTAGATTAGTGACTCTTTGTTTCACTAACGGTGATAGAACGGATAGGTCGATGCAGTGGTTGGTGATTGTGTCATTGGGAGGAAACAGCATAACTTCAGATTTCTTCTCGTTGAAACTCAAGAAATTTAAAGCCATCCAATCTCTGATGTCAGCCAGGCAGTCCAGTAACGGTTGAATAGAGCGAGTACCGTTGAGTCTGAGGGGGAAGTAGATTTGGCAGTCGTCGGCGTAGAAATGAAAAGGTATGTTATGTTTCCTGAAAATAGCACCTAGTGGCAGCAGGTATAAAGAAAATAAAAGAGGACCAAGGATGGAACCTTGCGGTACCCCCCATTTAAGCGCTGCTGAGGCTGAACTAAAATCTTTGATGGAGACACAAAAGGACCTGTCAGCGAGGTAAGATCTAAACCATTCGAGGGCTGACCCAGTGATGCCCACCCACTGCTCTAACCTCGCAATGAGGATCTCGTGGTCGATTGTATCAAAGGCAGATGTGAGGTCCAGTAAGAGAAGGAGCACAGAATCACCAGCGTCTGTGAATAGGAGAATGTCGTTAAAAACCTTGAG
>NC_056501.1:48088898-48100957 GCF_014905685.2 Nematolebias whitei | reverse complement strand
TGCACGTGGGTCAAACAATTACCTAAAACCATGACAGAACACTCTGGCCAAATTGACCCAGCAGAAGCTCTTAGAAGATCACTAGCCGAACAACAATCCCTAATTCAGTCTCACAACACTGTTCTCAGATCTCTCAGTGAACATCTCCACACTACAAACCAACGTTTCAACCATTTAACCAGCTTGATCCAGAGTATGCAATCTAATCCATCTCCCTCTCCAGCAGATGTTGCCTCAGCTCCACCAGTGACCCAGCACTTGGTCTCCTCCTGTGATGTCAGTTCCCCAAACCCAGAGAAGTTTTCAGGTGATGTAAGTAATTGTGGGGGGTTTCTCCTACAGTGTGCCTTAGCATTTAACTGTTCACCTCACTCCTTTCCTCACAACGATGCCTAGATCTCTTTTGTTATTGGCCTTTTGACCAGAAAGGCATGAAAATGGGCTGAAGCTCGGTTTCAGGATTCATCAAGTTTTGGCTGTTCTTACGCTGAGTTCATCAAGAAGTTTAAATGAACCTTTGATGAAGATGCTGATCCCACTGCTCAGTCCCGCAGACTTTGGTCCCTTAAGCAGGGTCAGAGATCTATCCTGATGCATGCTCAATAATCCAGGTAGAATAATCCAAAAAAGTTCAATCTGGTCCTCTGGACATTAAAAAAAAAAAAAAAAAAAAATCTAGAAACGTTTCGTCTCTCATCCAATAGACTTCCTCAGTCTGAGGTGCTGTCTTCAGCTCAGTCTCCTAAATAGCACCTTCTCAGAGTGGATCAACCAGTCTGTTGCTGACAACCAAAACCAGCTGATCACATGTCTCTGAATTTTCTATTGAATTCCGCACCTTAGCCACCACTTCAGGTTGGGACTCTTGTGCACTTAAATGTGCCTTCTTCCAAGCTCTTAATGAATCATTGAAAGATGAATTAACTCCCTTGGATGAACCCAAGACCTTAAATGAACTCATTTCCCTTGCCACACGCATCGATAACCGTTTAAGGGAAATAATACAAAGAAACCTCCGACCATCTGTTAAACCAATTTTATTCTCTTTTCAGAAAGACCAGACTCAAGCAGCTTCCAGTCCTCCTGCACTTGAACCAGAACCTATACAGGTTGGTCGTGCCCGTCTCTCTCCGGAGGAAAGACAGCGGCGCAGGGACGCTAACCAGTGCATTTACTGTGGAACCCCAGGTCATTTCATCGCCTTGTGTCCCATACGCCCAAACTGGAAGGTCCGTCAGTCAGAATGGAGATACTGACGGACCAACCCAACTCCTCGTTTCCTGCTCCCTGCCATTCTACAATTCAGCAACAAAGCTCTATCTCTCTCGGCTCTCATTGACTCCGGCTGTGAACAGAATCTGATTGATCAAACTTTAGTCATCCAAGCTGGAATTGAAACTATTCCCCTACCTGTTCCATTTAAGGTAACTGCTCTTGATGGAAGGAATATACCCAGAATCTAAAAAAGTTAAATCTGGTCCTCTGGACATTCAAAAAAACAAAACAAAACAAAACAACAAAAAAATGTAGAAACGTTTCGTCTCTCATCCGAGAGACTTCCTCAGTCTGAGATGCTATATTCAGCTCAGTCTCTTAAATAGCACCTTCTCAGAGTGGATCAACCAGTTTTACTGCTGACAACCAAAACCAGCTGATCACATGCTCAAGAAGGACCATCAACCTAACGATGGATCATTGGCACACTGATGGCTGTTTACTATTCACAGAGGGCTGAGTGATACTAGCAATCACAGCATTGTAAGAGGGGGACAATTGAACACGTAGGCCTCCACTCCGTTTAACGATGGACGATTTCTTTTCACAAAGATGGCCTCCTTTACTCCTCTCTCAAACCATCGTTCCTCTCTATCCAGGATGTGCACATCTTCATCCCTGAAAGAGTGACCGCTGGCCTGGAGATGAGTGTAGACCGCAGAGTCCTGGCCTGTTGATGTTGATCTTCTGTGCTGGGCCATCCTTTTGGCCAGTGGCTGTTTTGTTTCCCCGATGTAAGACTGACCACATCCCTCCTGACACTTACAATCACTTCAAATTAATCACTTTAATATCCACTTTAAAACTAGGAATAAAAAGAAACATGTTTTGTGTTAGCAGAATTTAATTCTAACTTTAAAACTTATCTAAAATTAATAAAACTTACCTCAAGTTGCCTTTTTGGACATGCATGCATATATTTGTACAAATTTTACTTGAGAGGAGATTATTAAAGCCTCATATAAAATCAATGATGATGATGATATCAGAACTGGATCGGTATCGGCCGGTATTCAGACTTAGGTATCGGGATCGGATTGGAAGTTTAAAAAAGTGAATTGGTGCATCCCTAATTAGCATAAGCTTTTGAATCAGTACAAGGAGCCACTATATTCACAAAACTCGACCTCCGTAACGACTACCACCTTGTCCGTTTCCACCAGGGAGATGAATGGAAGACTGCTTTCAAGACTCCTAGAGGTCATTTTGAATATTTAGTTATGCCCTTTGGTCTTTGCGCCCAGCTGCGGTGTTTCCAACCGTATCCAGCAAACCGAAACCAATCCGGGTCCAACAGCTGTACCATCTGCTGCCCCATCGGATCGTACCAACGACCCTGCTGTGTCCGGCGGCTCCCGGATTCCGGCTGTTCGTCCTGGCTGCACTTTCTCCGGCCGGAGGAGGCGAAGACCTGACGTAAACAAACTGAAACCGCTGATCTGCGCCCCCCCCCCTCAACTTCTCCCTCAGCTGCTGACCCAACAAGGTTTGCTCTCCTCAATGTGAGGTCTTTAACAAACAAAACCTTCATCATGAACGACTTTTTCTGCACAAACAATCTGGATTTCATGTTTCTGACGGAGACTTGGCTTCCTCCGGGTGAGTCAAGTGTGTTTTCTGAACTTGTGCCTGCTGATTGTACTTTTCTTAATTGCCCGAGGTCATCTGGAAGAGGTGGAGGAGTGTTGGCTGTTTTTAAGAAAATCTGGAAATGCAGACTGTTACAGACACCATCTTTTCAGACCTTTGAACTGCTGCATTTTGAACTGGGCCGCTCCAACCCCATGTTGATTGCGGTGCTTTATCGACCGCCCAAATCCTCCACAGGCTTCATCAGTGAACTGTCTGTCTTTCTCACTGCAATACTGTTAAAATACGACCGTGTGCTGATTCTAGGGGACTTCAATGTGCACATCTGTTGCCCTGAAAAACCTTTGGTTCAGGACTTTTTAGATCTGATCCACTCTTTAAACCTGGTGCAAAATGTTGTCGGCCCCACACACCATCAGGGTCACACTCTTGATATTGTTCTGTCTTGTGGTGTCTCTGTGCTAAATCTGGAAATTGGGGATGCTGTCATGTCTGATCACAAACCAATCTCATTTGTAATACCTCTTGCTCGTGTCTCTAAATCTCCCACTCCACCCAGGACCTGTCGTATATTTAACCCTTCAACTGCTGCTCGTTTTTCCTCTGCCTTTATTACCACTGCTGCTACAACACCTGAAACCTCTGCCTGTGTCGGTGCTCAGGAGCTGCTTAGTAACCACAATGTGACTTGCACTAAGATCTTGGATCTGGTGGCCCCACTACAAGTCAGGAAACCAAGGAGAGCCCAGTACCCATGGATGAATGAGACCACCAGGGCAGCAAGACGCCTGTGCAGGAGAGCTGAGCGCAAGTGGAAAAAGGACCATCTCCAGGTTTCCTTCATTTTTCTCAAAACCTGTTTAAAAAATTACCAGAACACTGTCAAATCTGAAAAAAAAAAAAATATTTCTCCCAACTCATCAACTCAAATAGACACAACCCACGCGCCCTATTCACAACAGTAAATTCCATTCTAAATGTCCCTTCGTATTCATGTATGGAGGCCTCTGTTGACACCTGCAATGACTTCACTAAATTCTTTGTTAACAAAGTGGAGTTGATCAGGGCCTCCATCCCCCGCTCCTTAGTCGACCCATCAGCTTTTGTTTCGTGTTCTGCTACTTTCAGGCAATTCAAACCAATCACACTCCCATTGTTAAACAAAGTTGCTGGTCACATGAAGCCATCAGGATCACCATTGGACCCCATCCCAGCAGCATTGTTCAAACAGGTTCTACCAGCGATTGGGCCTGCTGTTCTAACAATACTAAACAGTAGTATTGCTACAAGCGTGGTCCCAGAGGCGTTCAAACATGCAGTTGTCACACCGTTAATTAAGAAACCTGGTCTTGACCCTTCAGCCTGCTCAAATTACAGGCCAATCTCAAAACTCCCCTTTCTGTCCAAAATCCTGGAAAAAGTAGTTTTTACTCAGTTAAATCAGTTTTTAACTGAGAACAAAATCTTTGAGGTCTTTCAGTCTGGTTTCAAGCAGCTCCACAGCACCGAAACAGCTTTGGTTAGGGTTTGTAATGACATTTTAACAGCAAACGATTCTGGCCATTTTGTGGCTCTTGTACTCCTCGATCTTACTGCCGCTTTCGATACTGTTGACCACAGTATCCTCATCTCTCGGCTTGAACACTGGGTTGGGATTACAGGTGCTGCATTAGACTGGTTCCGCTCATACCTCTCTGACAGGAGTTTTTGTGTGAAGGTGGGTAAAAATCTATCCACTTCAATGCCTCTTTCCTGCGGTGTCCTGCAGGGCTCGATTCTCGGACCCCTTCTATTTTCACTCTATCTGCTTCCGCTGGGGTCGATCCTAAGAAAACATGGTATTCCATTCCATTGCTACGCCGATGACTGTCAGATCTACCTACCACTGAAACCAGCCAGTGCTTGTTTTGTCCACCCTCTCCTCAAATGTCTGGACGACATTAAGACATGGATGGCTTCAAATTTTCTAAGTTTTAACGACCAGAAGACTGAAGTCATTGTCTTTAGCCCTAGCTCAGCTGCCGCCTCTTCTCCTGTGAACCTGGACTCCCTTCAGCCTTATCTGAAGCACTCTGTTAAAAACCTTGGAGTGGTTTTTGACTCGGATTTTAAGTTCGACAAACAGATCAGTTCAGTTCTGCAGAGAAGCTTCTTCCAACTGCGGCAGGTAGCTAAGCTCAAGCCAGTTCTGTCTAGACCCGACCTTGAGACACTAGTCCATGCATTCATCACAACCCGCCTGGACTATTGTAATTCACTGTATGCTGGGGTCAGCCAGGCCTCTATCTCACGGCTACAGCTCGTCCAGAATGCTGCAGCTCGGCTCTTAACCGGTACACCGAGGTATGAGCACATCACACCAGTTCTGTCCTCCCTACACTGGCTTCCTGTGAGAACTAGGATTGATTTCAAAATTCTCCTCCTGACCTATAAGTGCCTAAATGGCCTTGCACCCATCTACCTCTCTGAGCTACTGGAACCATATGTTCCCTCTCGGGCTCTGAGATCATCCAATCAGCTGCTTTTGGTTGTTCCAAAAACACGACTGAAGCTCCGAGGAGATCGGACGTTTTCAGTCATTGGTCCCAAACTGTGGAATAACCTACCCCCCAACATTAGGCATGCCACCTCCCTTCCTGTGTTCAAATCCCTGCTAAAAACATATCTGTTCTCTCTGGCGTTTCATACTGTGTGAGTTGATTTAGTATATCTTGTTCCAAGTCTTCATTTTAATGCTGTTGTTTTAATTTTTTAAGATATATTCTTACTGCTTTTTATTTCTCAGTGTTACCCTTAGTGTTAAGCACTTTGATAACAGTCTATCTGTTTTAAATTGTGCTCTATAAATAAATATGACTTGACTTGACTTGACTTCTAATGCCCCCACAGTTTTCCAAGCACTTATTAATGACGTCCTTCATGATTTTCTGAACATCTTTGTCTTCGTTTACCTAGACAACACTCATCTACTCCCGAGACATAGTTGATCATCAGAAACATGTCCGCCTTGTCCTCCAGCGTCTCCTTGAGAACCGCCTTTACATTAAGGCCGAAAAGTGTGAGTTTCATAAGTTATGTCTCATTCTTGGGCAACATCCTTGAGGGCGGACAGGTTCGATCAGACCCCAAGAAGATCAGGGCAGTGTTAAATTGGCCAATCCCCGAAGACGGCTCCAACGATTTCTTGGGTTCACTAATTCCTACCGCTGTTTCATCCGTAACTACAGTCAGACTGCCGCCCCTCTTACTGCCCAGACCTCCACCAAGGTCCCTTTTTCCTGGATTCCTGAGGCCGACACAGCCTTCAATGAACTCAAAGAGAAGTTTTCTGAGGCCCCCATCTTCATCCAACCCTATCCTCTGAAACAGTTTGTCCTAGAAGTTGATGCCTCCGACACCGGGGTCGGAGCAGTACTTTCTCAACGAACTGATGCAAATGAAAGACTTCCCCCATGTGCCTTTTTCTCCCGCAGACTTTCCCCCGCTGAAAGGAATTATGACATGGGGGACCGCAAACTCCTAGTTATCAAACTAGCATTAGAGGAGTGGCAGAACTGGCTGGAGGGCGCAGAACATCCCGTGCTGGTTTGGACAGATCATAAGAACCTTTCTTATTTGCAATCTGCCAAACGTCATAACTCCCGTCAGTCCCGTTGGTCTTTGGTCTTTTCCCGCTTTAACCTTTCAATCTCTTTTCATCCAGGCTCCAAGAATACAAAGCCCGATGCCCTCTCCCACTAGTATCCATCTGACAGCTCTGAAAGGACTTCTGCACCCATTCTACCTCCAAGCTGCACTGTCGGCTCTCTATCATGGGAGATTGAGGATGTGGTTTGTCAAGCTCTCCAGACTGAACCAGAACCTGGCAACGGTCCACCTAATAGAACTTATGTTCCATCCTCAGTCCGTTCCCGCCTCATCCATTGGTTCCATTCAGCCAAATTCTCTGCGCACTCTGGTATCAGTAGAACCATTTCCCTCATCTCCCGTCGATTTTGGTGGCCATCTATGCAGAAGGATGTTAAGGAATATGTTCTAGCCTGTCATGTTTGTGCTCACAATAAATCATCTCACAAACCTCCTGCTGGATTCCTCCAACCCCTGGAAATTCTCAAACGTCCCTGGTCTCACATCGCTCTGGATTTCGTCACTGGACTACCCCTCTCACAAGATATGACCATGATTCTAACCAATATTGATTGTTTTTCTAAAGCTTGTCATCTCGTACCCCTCAGAAAACTCCCATCAGCTTTCCAGACTGTCCAACTCCTCGTCAAACACGTCTTCCATCTTCATGGTATCCCACTTGAAGTTCTGTCTGACCATGGACCCCAGTTCATCTCTCAGGTATGGAAACAATTTTGCCTCACACTCAATGTAAGAGTCTCACTCACCTCTGGTTACCACCCCCAGTCT
Source organism: Nematolebias whitei (assembly GCF_014905685.2). NCBI lineage: Eukaryota > Metazoa > Chordata > Actinopteri > Cyprinodontiformes > Rivulidae > Nematolebias > Nematolebias whitei. The sequence goes on along the minus strand of NC_056501.1, from coordinate 48,093,676 downwards.
AACGGTCAGACAGAGCGTGAGAACTAGGAATTAGAATCCACCCTCAGATGTCTCACTTCCATTAATTCCTCTGATTGGAGCAAGTTTCTTCCATGGGTAGAATACGCACATAACTCGCACACCTCAGCAGCCAACGGTTTTTCTCCTTTCAAAATCTCCATTGGTTACCAGCCTCCTCTCTTCCCAGCTGATGAGAGAGACATTTCGGTCGCTTCAGTTCACCATCACATCCGACGCTGCAGACATATCTGGTCCCAAACTATTTCAGCCCTTCAACGCACAGCCAAGCAGAACCGTCGCTTTACAGATCGTAGATGCATTCCAGCACCTAAATACTCACCTGGACAGAGGGTCTGGCTCTCTTCCCGTGACATCCCCTTCAAATTGATCTCCAAGAAACTTGCCCCACGTTACATTGGTCCATATGTCATCGAGTCCATCATCAGTCCCACAGCTGTTCGCCTTCGTCTACCATCCTATCTCCGTGTCCGTCCCAACAATCCATGTCTCCCAGATAAAACCAGTCCTTACCAGCACGTTGTGCCCTCCAGCCAACGCCTCTCCACCCGCCCAGGACCATCAGGGGCACCCTGTCTATGCAGTCAGATGGATCGTGGACTCCCATCGGCGGGGCCGTGGCTGGCAGTACCTCGTTGACTGGGAGGGCTACGGTCCTGAGGACCTACTATGGGTGCCACATTCCTATATCTGTGACCCCTCGTGAATTTCTGATTACCTCTCGTCTCTTCCTTCTACGTCGTCTGGGCCGCCAGGAGGCGGGCGTTGGGTGGGGGGTGGGGGGGTGATGTTGGGATCTGTGTTTCACCTTTACCATCAGTTCTTTTAGTATTCTACCAGATGGCGCCAAGGAGCCGGCTGGCAGGGCTGGTTGCTGCAGGTGTGCTCACACACACCTGTAATTCATCTGCTCTCATCAAGAGAAGCTTAAGAGGAAGCTCCTGCCAGTCCTTCAGTGCCAGAGTGTTAACCTTTGTGGTAACTCATAGCCCTTTGAGCTCTCTCTATCTTGTTGTTTTATCGACCTCCTTACTTTTGTTAATTTGGTGCTCTTACCCTGAACCCCAGGTTACTCCTGATTCCTTTTTGGATTCCGTTCCAACCCAGTCAGCTGCAAATTTCTGCCATTCCTGGATCATCTTTAAACCTTTGGTGTTTGCTGTACTTCTTATTCCACCTGTGTTCTGATCGAGCCTGTGCCGTACTCCACCGAGCCCCTTGGCATTAATCTCAACCATCTCGGATCCCACTCACCTCTCCCTGGCTGATACCCCACAACCTCAAGTAAACAGTGTTCTTCTTTCAATTATTCAAGAACTCAACCCTCTACTCACCTCTCCTCTGTTTGTCTTCAGAGACCCGGTTAGCAGTTCTGACCTCGTTGGCTCCCAGGTCCATACCTTCCCTGAACGACATCTCCTATTACCATTCCTTTGAGTGAAATAAATTTTTAAACCTTTATTAGTTTCTCTGAGAGCTTTTTACTGCACGTGGGTCAAACAATTACCTAAAACCATGACAGAGTTGCCAAACTGTAACTTTTCACCACTAACTTTATTAACAAAGGCAGTCATAGTGGAAAATAAATAATATCAGTGACATTTACTGTAGCACATTAAATAATATGAGCAATAATTACATATGATTTTTTTTTTCATTTTTTCATTTACCCTTTATTTATACAGGTATGTGGATTTTTTCTTTCGGAAGCAGACACCCACGAAGCTTGCCCGGTGTGTCTCGGCATGTTGCATGCTAAGGTGGCACTTGTTAACCCGGAGTCATGTGCACATTGTAGCCGACTCCGAAAATTGACCCTGGAGAAGCGTGTGGGATTCCTGACAAAAACGTTAGGAAATTCAACCGTAGCGAGAGACCTGCTATTGTCTGAGGCTCTCGGACCAACCACAGAGCTGGAGTCAGATGAGATTTTTTTCATTTACCCTTTATTTATACAGGTAGTCTCATTGAGCCACGAGAACTCATTTTCAAGAGAGACCTGTTTATGGAGCAGATGGGGGGTTAAGGGCCTTGCTCATGGGCCCAGAGTGGGGTGAATGAGGATGGGGGCGAGTGTGGGTGCTTCACCTACCCCACCCACAATTTTGATGTTATCGGGGCTGGGGCGTGAACCCACAATCTTCGGATCACAGGCCCACCTCTCTAACCTCTGCACCACCACTCCCAGATGAAGGACAGCACCATGGCATTGTCCTGGGGTGAGCAGATGGATGGGCTACTTCCCATGGATGATACAGACGAAAACCAGGTCAAGTTCGACATGCAGGATTTGTTGCTGTCAGACGAGATCTCTTACAGCCTCAGGCGGCGTCTCTGAGTATTAAGCAGGTGCTGATGAGGAAGCAGAGGAGTTTTCACAAGAAACCGCAGTGGCAACTGTTGAAGAGGGTGGATCCACTCCAGCCCTGTTTGAGCTGTGACACAGAGCGGCCGAGTCTCTTAAGGTGCCATGGCCCGCTCCCCCACCTCGACAGCTCTAGACAAGACTTGCTAGTAATTATTTTCTCCCGAAACAACAGACCTGTGTTACCAGATTTTTTAACAGAACTCACATGGTCCTGGGCGTCCCCTAAGGTGCCGTTATCCCTGCCTTTCTCTCTGTTTTTGGACTTAGAGAACATGGAGCCAGCTGGTCTGTCGCACATCCCACCCATGGATGAAATGCTGGCGGCCCACTTGGCACCCAAGGCGAACACATTAGCCGGCAAACCCACGCTCCCCAGCAAACAGTGCTGGTTCTCAGCAACACAGCTGGAGAAAATCTACCGCGCACAGTGTCTCACTGCGTGCATGCTCAATACGGCCTCGATGCTGCAGGCATATCAGGCTGGAAAGCTGCAATAGCTGAAGGAAGCTTTACAGTCAAGAGGAACATCGCAGAACCGCTGGACGAGGTCCGTAGGACAGCAGATTTTATCCTCCGGCTGTCAGGCACCGCAGCTATTGCCCTGGGAAAAAGCATGGTGGAAACGGTTGTTGTTCAGCGACACTTGTGGCTCACTCTCACCGAGCTGCCAGAAGGCCAGAGCTCCATTTTTCTCCAGCAAGCCGTTGAACCCACAGGACTGTTTGGAGAACCTTTGGAAAAGATCCAGAACCGCTGTGATCAAAGAAGGAAGCAGGAGGAGGCACTGTGTCTGGGCATGCCGAGACATCATTACTTCCAGCGCAGGGACCCCACCGGCCACAGGAGCGCGCCTCCGCGACATTCTATTCCTCGATGCACTGCACATAAGAGACCCTCACTGGAGACCGAACCGCGGGGGATGTTCCCTGCTGATCAGCGAGGACGTCCACCACCTGGACAACCGACATGATCCAAACACCACTTTGTCCCGAGACAAGCGAGGGCGTCAAAATCTTCGTCAGCAGTGAGGGAGAGGAAACAGCAGTCAGCCTAGCTCTGCAGCTGTTTTTAGAACAATCAGAGCCTCTCCACCCACAGGGAAAACGGAGAGCCTCTCAGATTCAGTCTGCGATGGAGTTCAAAAAACCCAGATTAAGCAGACAAATGTTTAGGGACTCATATTTGTCATCCCTCTGTTTGTGCAATAAAGGAAAAATGTCATAATCAAGCACCAAAATTAATAAAAGCATGTTGTGTTCACACTGTTATGTCTCAAAATTCAGAAATAAAGGGCGATGTCGTCCCTTTTTTCACAAACCAAACTTCAAACATAAAGGAGACAGAGCTCCGGCTGACGGAGTTAAACTCTCTTCCTTGCTTAAATCTGTGTCCAGCAGAGGGCGTAGCAAGCCCACAAACGAACATGCCATTCAGGCTCTCTTCAAACGGAAGGGCATGGCGCACATTCGCACCATCGCAATGGATCATGGGAACTGTAGTCCGAGGTTACAAATTACAATTCGGCAAGCCTCCTCTACCGTTTAGAGGGACTGTGATGTCAAAAATACAGCCAGATCTCGCTCCAACTCTGAAAAAGGAGATTTGTTCACTCTTAGAAAAAGGAACAATAAGAATTGTTTCCCCTCAGGACGCAAACAGCGTTTTTTACAGTCACTATTTTGTAATTCCAAAAAAGGACAAGGGTCTCCGCCCAATATTGGCTCTGAGACAGTTAAACAGGAGACTGAGATCATTCAAGTTCAGAATGCTGACTCTGCGCCAAGTAATGCAATCTGTGCGTCTGGGGGATTGGTTCATGTCAGCCGATTTGAAAGACGCTTACTTTCACATATCAATCCTACCAAAACACAGAAAGTTTCTGCGTTTTGCACTCGAAAATACGGCGTACAAATATCAGGTCCTGCCATTCGGACTGTTTCTGGCTCCTCAAGTATTTACAAAATGCCTCAAGGCAGTATTGATACCGAACAGGAGTCAAGGAGTCCGAACCCTAGACTACCTGGACGATTTATTAATTTTAGTGGACTCACCCCATCAAGCCAGAGCTCACATAGCTCTACTGATGTCACACCTGCAGTCTCTGGGTTTTGTGATAAACAGAGTGAAAAGTCAGCTGGTCCCCAGTCAGAAGATCTGTTAACTGGGTCTCGAGCTAGATTCTGTAAGAAATTATGCACGGTTATCGCAGCGGAGGATAATAGCATTCCATCAGTGTTTAGCTCTTTTTTAACGCGATCGTGTGTTAACAATCAAGCACTGCCAGCGCCTCTTAGGTTTTATGGCCTCTATGATATCAGCAGTTCCGCTCGGTCTGCTACAGATAAGGAGGTTTCAATGCTGGGTTCACATGAAACGGAACCGAGCCCCCCCC
>NC_056501.1:48066744-48088798 GCF_014905685.2 Nematolebias whitei | reverse complement strand
CCCCCCCCCCCCCCCCCCCCCACACACACACACACACATACACACAAAATTGCAAGCATAGGGCTAAGGCTAAGCCCCCAGCTCACTACCGACCCCTTCATGTTTCTAATCAATTTTCCTCATTCAGTGACACACCCGCTGAGAAACAGACCCTAGTCATTGGCAGCTCCATAGTCCGAAACTGGTTTTAGGGACTCCAGTGGCCATAGTCAAATGCATTCCAGGGGCCAGAGCGGGCGACATAGAATCTTATTTGAAACTGCTGACTAAGGCTAAATTTGGTAAGATTGTTATTCACGTTGGCGGTAATAACACCCGGTTACGCCAATCGGAGGTCACTAAAATTAATGTTGCTTCGGTGTGTGACTGCTAAAACCATGTCGGCCTCTGTAGTTTTCTCCGGCCCCCTCCCCAACCTGACTAGCAATGACGTGTTTAGCCATATGTCATCGTTTAACCGCTGGGTGTCCAGGTGGTGTTCTGACAATGACATTGGCTACATAGATAACTGGAGTTCTTTCTGGGGAAAACCTGGTCTGATGCGGAGAGATGGCATCCATCCCACTTTGGATGGAGCCGCTCTTCTTTCTAGAAATATGGCTGATTTTGTTTATCCCCCAAATTATTGACAACCCAGGGTCCAGTCCAGGAAGCAGAGTTGTAGTCCTCCACACCTCTCTGCTGCTTCTCCTCTGTTACCCACCCACACCCCCATTGAAACCGTGTCAACTCGCCCACGGCTCATATTAAATAAACCAAAAATCAGCTCTAAAAATATAAACCATAAACATCTTATTAAAATAAACATAGTTACTTTATCAGAGCAAAATCATAAAATCATTAAATGTGGATTATTGAACATCAGATCTCTTTCTTCTAAATCCCTGTTAGTTAATGAACTGAAAACTGATCATCATATTGATTTATTCTGTCTGACAGAAACTTGGCTACAACAGGAGGATTTTGTTAGTATAAATGAATCCACTCCTGTTAATTATTTAAATTTTAATGTTCCTAGAACTACTGGCCGAGGTGGAGGAGTAGCTTCTATTTTTCAGTCAGGATTATTGATTGTAGTGAACTAGACCTCCTACATCAATCTGTCTCTGAAGACCTTCAGGGGACAGGAACTGTTGTTTCATTGATTTGAATCCAGAAATACAAATTATCTCATCAAGAGACTATTTAATTGTATCCTGAATTAATCAATTGAAAGAACACTCTTCTTTTTTTATATTATCATTACTATTTTACAATATCTTGATAATCAAAAGTGTGTTTAGTTCATACCATTTCTAATGTTGAAGTAAACCACTCATTTAAATCAACTGTGAAACAGTATTAATGATTTTTAAACCTCATTAGACTTAGATCATACAAGTTAAATGTCTATTTACGAAGTAAGTGTGCATTTTAATCTTCTGTCTGAATGAGGAGTGGATTTGATGTCGGTCAAAAGTCAGAGAACAAGTTATGAGAACGAAGTGCCTTGTTTTAAAACTCTCAGACAGTAAATAAGAAACTGGCGCCTCTCACTTCAAAATATTTTCCTGTCTGTACTAACCGTTCTTAAAAACATTTCTGCTGTCTGCGACTCCTAATAACCCTCTGACATCACTAAAACTCCACCCCTGCTGGCTGTGTCAACCGATCAGGAAGTACCAAATAACAGGAAGTGGATACCCTTTAAAAGTCAACACTTCTTGGAACTATTCAGTCTTCCTGGAACTTTGAGTCTTACTGGAAGACTCAGTCTTACGGCGAGTCCTACTGGAACTTTCAGTTCTTAATGGAGGCTGGGGTCTGACAGTCTCTACTCTAATAGCTGATGGAATTGAACCATGTGCCAAGGGTCCGTCCATTCCAGCGGAGTCACAGCATGCCTCGCTGTGAACTCACCCGGGTGTAACGCCCTACAACTTATAATGAAGATTCCTTCTAAGAAAGTTCTTATTCTGTTGAACGGAGTACTTTGTCACGACTTCTGACGATTCCCAGCCACTCTGACCAGAGACGCTGAAAAAAGTGTGAAATGGACCTCTGTACCAGAGCTGATTTATCTTCTGCAAAGGTAATGAGTCGTCACGCACTGAGTGTACCGAGGGCTGAGCTGAGGTCGAATGAAGGGTGCCGTTCCTGGTCAACACATTGTCCTTCCTCCATCTAAATCCTCCTCTTTAAAACTTCTTTACTACTTCTCTGTAAACTTCTTTGCCAGTAAATCAAGCTAGATGCCTCCAGAGATGAATTATTCTCCATCAGTAATCCTCTGTTGTCTTATTTGAACTTGCTAAGTTTATTAATCAAAAACAGATCAGCAATCAAGTGTACATGTTTTGATGTTAAATTTTGATTCTGTTAAATAAATGACCACATTTATTCTGATGGGTCAAAGATAAATGGCGTCTCATGTCACTAATTATACACTCCACTCTCAAGTTATCTTGGTCACATGGCAGAAATTTAACTCGAAAAAGAAAGAATCCGTTGTTAACTAAACAATTAATATTCTTTGTGCTTGAACTAGCCTTAAGAATAATTAATTAAGTAGTATGTCCGCAGGAAAGCTGTCCCGACATACTACATATTTGGTGGCCCGTACGGTTTCTGAAGAGATAAATTATGTGTGACCTGATATAGTGGAGAACACTTCATGTTGGCATAAAAAGTCCAAGTTTTGACCTTGGGAAGATATATTTCATGGCTGTGGTGTTCAGAACGATACATTATTGTGTTGATGTTCATTTGAAGCTAGAAATTGACATTCTGTGTGTTTGTGTGATTAAGCTGTAAGCAGAGAGAAAAGACGCATCATTCTGTTAACTCTTTCATAACCGGTGGTTCTACAGTTCCAACCCGGTTCTGATCATTGGACTCGAACGAGTCGTGTTTTAAATGGTGAAACAATGTCTGTGAAACTGAGCGCCGACTCAGAAGTTGCTTCTATGCTGATTCGCTACATTCCCACAGTTAATTTCTGCATTTTTGAAGCGTTAATGGGTAAACTTATTGCCGGACTTTGGAGCTAACAGCTAGCTTACACAGGTACACACGAGCTGTGATTGGTCGAGGACCGCTGTGTGAAACGTTCTGATTTGCTGAGGAGCCGCTGATGTAACGCCGTGTACATCCACTAACTCTGGCGTCAGTGCGAAAAGCCCGCCCCAATGTCCACGTATCTGTAAAGTCATGTGACCCAGGAAATTAAGCTCGTTTTCAAACGGAGTCTTCTTTAGTGGTTAAAACAGCTGAATTAAAGCCCTCAAATCAGTCCTAACCTGATGAGTTTATGCCTAAAGTGCGTGTTTTTGAAGCGACGCCACGTTCAAGCGTTAAATCCGTCTATAAATGCTGATTTGGACCGTGTTCGTCCATTGTTAATCGAAGCTAACGGCTAACGACCGGATGTCAACAGGACAGTTCACAGGAAGTCGTCAGTGACTCCAACCGTCCAAGACGTGTAGCTACAGTCACCCTGTGGTAAAAATAAGCTTGTACAACCACCTGCTGTTCAAAATGCAGTATAACAGTTTTTCAAAACTGAAAGCTGCAATTTACTGTGAGACTTTTGGTGAAACCTTGCTCCAGAGACATTTCTTTGAAAAACTTGTGGGTAAATAAAATGTTAATCATGCTTGGTTTATGAGTTACTGTTTTAAATAGCAAATTCTGGTAAGTTAAACTGCTTAAAGAGCGTTTAAAACTGCAAAGTTGCTATCAGACTTTTAGAAAATATTGCAGGTTTATTAATTTTAAGTGCATTTGAGTAAATAAACACTGGAATAGCCTGGTTCATTGTATCTGTTAGAATTAAGCTCTTATTAAGTAACACTGCCACAGGAGGCATTTATTGTACTTATAATATTCATGGATGGGGTAAAACTTAAAACAGGTGCCCAATTATTGAAAAGTTGGCTTATAACAGTACTGTTGATGGAACCACAGAGCTGATTAGTGCGTGAAACTCGCTGCTCACTTAAATACAAACATTTACTTGTTGAATAACTTTAAGATTGCGACGGTTTAACCAGATAGGTTTTGCTGAACAGTAAATATGACCATGGCAGATTCAACAAAAACTGATAATGCTAATCCTGCTCCAAGTGGTGTTAAGAAGGACTGGCTTGAGAGAGCTTTGACGCTGCTCACAGATTCCTTATCTCCATATGGTGACCAGGTGGAATGCATGAACTCAACAGATTTACTCGATGAGCTTAAGGAGGTGGCAGGCAGTGTCACTTCTGCAGCCATAAAGAAGTCGGGCTACGAGCAACTAGCTAAAATGGCACTCTTGCTAAAAGCTGAATATTACCTTGAGGCCAGCAGGAGAGAAGCCCTTGAAATAAATTTGAAACGCGAGACAGAGGACTGCAAGGCAACACATGATGAGTATCTGCAACTCAAGGCACAGTTTCAATTTGAAAAGGAGACCTGGGAGAATAAATTGCAACGTGAGAAAGTGCTCTCACAAGCTCAGCTGTTGCAAGCAGACTCATATGAGGAAAAGCTATGTGAAAGAGGGTTGGAGTTCCAAACGCTGTGTTCAGACAATGATGTTCTGCGCCAACAGTGGCAGCTAATATCACAATCTCTGGACAAGTGCAAATTGGAAAGAGCGGCATTAGTCCAACAAGGCGTGCGTTTACAAAGTGAGTGTCATACATCACATGAACGGTTAACATCCTGTGAGGAAAAACTTGTCGTAGCCACAAATAAAATCTCTGACAAGGGGAAAAGATGTCTGGAACTCGAAGACAAACTGGGTCAGAGTCCAGTTCAACCATCACCACCTCCAAGTGATTTTGTTGTACCTCCTACACAAAATCTCCTTATGCCACCTCCACGTGATTCTGGTGTATCACCTCCATGTGATTCTTTTGTTCCGCCTCCACTAAGCCCTCATCCTCCGCTCTCAATAGCAATATTGCAAAAAATAGCAAAATATGTCCAACGCTTCGAGCCAGGGCCGTTGGGTTCGATCGACACTAAGGCCTATCTGCAAGACCTTGACTTCCAATTGGGAATCTATCCGAATGCTACAGTTGAGGATAGAATAGGTTTGATCAGGCTCACTTCAGCCAGGATGGTGTTTTCCTTTACGTCAACCAGATGCCATAAGGAAGGATTACAGCATGTTATGTGCTGCTCTAATTAAAGAGTATACCCCTTGCGTGGGACCTGGCAGTTATCCAGCCGCCGACAAGGTCATGCAAGGTAAGAATGAGCACCCAAGGGCATATATTCCAGAATTTTGCAGGCTTATTTTGGTTACAGGAACGAAACCGGCATGGAGGAGGAGGAGGCGTTTAAGTTCGTTTTCAGCAAAAATCTCCACCCTGACATAAGGACATCAGTACAGATGATGGCTAATTTCAAAGAAAAGACCATCAGTGAGATAAAAAATTGTGCTGTGAATGTCTTTGAGGACCGTTCACAGGCCAAAACACCCATTGAGGTGTTCCCAGGTGAGAGGATTCCTTCCCAGTCATTAGAATTGGAAGGGACGAGAGCTTCAGCTCCCCCTCCCCCTCCCAAGAAAGGCGAGAGGAAACGAGATTTCCCATCTGCCAAACCACAACAGATGAGTGCCCCCTGGTTCAGACGAGATCCTAAATGGTTTCCCAAGAAACCAGAGGATGAACAAATGTACCAGAAGGGGGGCGCATGCCCTAAGGGTAAAAAGTATGGCACCCAAGGTAACCCATGCAACCAGGGATCCCACCAGGAACCCCAGAGGAGGGGGCCTGCTCCCCATCCACATCGGCCTGGACAGCCTGAGACGAAAAAGAAACAGCAGCGGGTCCAGGAAAGTATCCCCGGACCTCTGAGCTCGGACGAGGCAGAGAGTGTACGTCGGTTCTTAGAAATGTTGAGAGGTATTATCCTGATGCATGCTCAATAATCCAGGTAGAAAAATCCAAAAAAGTTCAATCTGGTCCTCTGGACATTCAAAAAAACAAAAGCAAACATCTTTTGCTTTGTTTTGCTTTTGTTTTTTTGAATGTCCAGAGGACCAGATTGAACTTTTTTGGGTTGAGAGGTATTGCCACGGACAACCAACCTGACGCGTTTTGTGGTAATATCATTGCTGATGAGTCAGAACACACAAACAACACCGTTACTGCTGTCACAGACAGTCACCATGACGTTGTTGTTGTAAACTCTGACAGCCCCTCATCAGAAAAAGGGGAGGTACATTCACACGTCACTGACGGTGACCAGTCACAAACTGAAACCTCAGAAACAGCAACAGCTGTGCTGACGGTTCAGACAAATCTAGGTGACACAAACAACAACGTTGCCGCTGTCACGGACAGCCACCAGGACCTTGTTGTTACAAACAATGAGAGCCCCTCAACACACAGAGAGCGGGTGATCTCATACATCAATGATGGAGGCCCGTCAAAAACCGAACTCTCAGGATTAATGCCAAACCAGTTATTAGTTATGATTCTTTTGAATCGCTGTCCCTCAGTCTTATACAAATTAGAAATCAGAAAAGCCACTTTTACTAGTTATATGTCATCCACCAGGCACTTACTCTCAGTTTTTGTACGAATTCTCCAAATTTTTAACTGACCTACTATTAAATACTGATAAAATCATCATATTGGGCGATTTTAATATTCATGTGAATGTTGAGTGATAGCTTAAGCATAGCCTTTAATATTTTAATAGACTCATTTGGTTTTACCCAAAGGCAGCACGGTGGCGCAACTGGTAGAGCTGCTGCCTCTCAGCGAGCAGGTCCTTGGTTCAAACCCCGATCCAGGGGCCTTTCTGGGTGGAGTTTGCATGTTCTCTCCGTGCATGCGTGGGTTTTCTCTGGGTACTCCGGTTTCCTCCCACAGACCAAAAACATGCATGTTAGGCTGACTGGTAACTCTAAATTGTCCCTAGGTGTGAGTGAGAGAGTGAATGGTTGTTTGTCTCATTTGTCTCTATGTGGCCCTGTGATGGACTTGCGACCCGTCCAGGGTGTACACCGCCCCTCGCACAGTGATTGCTGGACATGGGCACCAGCGACCCCCGACCTTTACTTAAGAAGTCTGGCCTTGATTCAGAAATTCTGGCCAACTATAGACCTACCTGTATATCTAATTTAACTTTCATCTCAAAAATTCTACAGAAAATAGATGCAGGTCAGTTGCATGAACATCTACAAAGAAATAAGCTGTTTGAAGATTTTCAGTCAGGGTTTAAAGCTGATAATAGCACAGAAACAGCACTAGTAAAACTCACTAATGATATTCTCATGGGCTCAGACAATGGATTTCGTCTGTACTGGTCCTGTTAGACCTCAGTGCTGCATTTGATATAGTTGATCATATTTTACGACAGAGGCTTGAATATGATGTTGGAATCACAGGAACAACTCTAAAATGGTTTAAATCATATCTATATGATAGATTCCAGTTTGTAAATGTAAATAATAAATCGTCTTCATACACCAAATTTAGTCATGGAGTTCCTCAGGGCTCAGTGCTTGGCCAATACTCTTTACTTTATATATGCTTCCATTAGGTAAAATTATTAAACAGCATAGGATAAATTTTCATTGTTATGCTGATGACACACAATTATATTTGTCCATTAAACCCAATGAATCAAATCAGCTACTTAGACTACAAGCATGTCTTAAAGACATAAAAACCTGGATGACCCTAAATGTTCTCCTTTTGAACACAGACAAGACTGAGATTTTGGTTTTTGGACCTGAGCACCTTAGCAATGAATTTTTCAGTCTTTCTCCCTCCTTAGATGGCATTAATCTGGCCTCCAGCTCTAATGTTAAAAATCTTGGTGTTATTTTTGATCAGGACATGTCTTTTATCCCCCACATTAAAAATGTTACTAGAACTGCCTTCTTCCACCTGTGTAATATCGCTAAAATTAGAAACATCTTATCTAAAAATGATGCAGAAAAACTGGTCCATGCATTTGTCATGTCTAGACAGGACTTTTGCAATGGTTTATCTGGGTGTCCAAATACTACTTTAAAACGTCTTCAGTTGATCCAAAATGTTGCTGCCAGAGACTTAATTGGAGTTATTAGGAGAGATCATATCTCTCCAGTTTTAATTTCTCTCCATTGGCTCCCTGTCAAATCTAGAATATAATTCAAAATCCTACTTCTAACCTACAAAGCTCTCAACAACCTGGCTCCATCTTATACAGGTCCTTCTAAAAAAATTAGCATATTGTGATAAAGGTCATTATTTTCCATAATGTAATGATAAAAATGAAACTTTCATATATTTCAAATTCATTGCACACCAACTGAAATATTTCAGGTCTTTAATTGTTTTAATACTGATGATTATGGCATACAGCTCATGAAAACCCAAAATGCCTGTCCCAAAAAATTAGCATATTTCATCCCATCAATGAAAGACAAGTGTTTTTAATACAAAAAATGCCAACCTTCAAATAATCATGTTCAGTTATGCACTCAATATTTGGTCGGGAATCCTTTTGCATGAATGACTGCTTCAATGCGGCGTGGCATGGAGGCAATCAGCCTGTGGCACTGCTGAGGTGTTATGGAGGCCCAGGATGCTTCGATAGCGGCCTTAAGCTCATCCAGTGATGGGTCTTGCGTCTCTCAACTTTCTCTTCACAATATCCCACAGGTTCTCTATGGGGTTCAGGTCAGGAGAGTTGGCAGGCCAATTGAGCACAGTAATACCATGGTCAGTAAACCATTTACCAGTGGTTTTGGCACTGTGAGCAGGTGCCAGGTCGTGCTGAAAAATGAAATCTTCATTTCCATAAAGCTTTTCAGCAGATGGAAGCATGAAGTGCTCCAAAATCTCCTGATAGCTAGCTGCATTGACCCTGCCCTTGATAAAACACAGTGGACCAACACCAGCAGCTGACATGGCACCCCAGACCATCACTGACTGTGGGTGCTTCACACTGGACTTCTGGCATTTTGGCATTTCCTTCTCCCCAGTCTTCCTCCAGACTCTGGCACCTTGATTTCCGAATGACATGCAAAATTTGCTTTCATCCGAAAAAAGTACTTTGGACCACTGAGCAACAGTCCAGTGCTACTTCTCTGTAGCCCAGGTCAGGTGCTTCTACCACTGTTTCTGGTTCAAAAGTGGCTTGACCTGGGGAATGCGGCACCTGTAGCCCATTTCCTGCACACGCCTGTGCACGGTGGCTCTGGATGTTTCTACTCCAGACTCAGTCCACTGCTTCCGCAGGTCCCCCAAGGTCTGGAATCGGCCCTTCTCCACAATCCTCCTCAGGGTCCGGTCACCTCTTTTCATTGTGCAGCGTTTTCTGCCACACTTTTCCCTTCCCACAGACTTCCCACTGAGGTGCCTTGATACAGCACTCTGGGAACAGCCTATTCGTTCAGCAATTTCTTTCTGTGTCTTACCCTCTTGCTTGAGGGTGTCAATGATGTCCTTCTGGACAGCAGTCAGGTCGGCAGTCTTACCCATGGTTGCAGTTTTTAGTAATGAACAAGGCTGGGAGTTTTTAAAAGCCTCAGGAATCTTTTGCAGGTGTTTAGAGTTACGTCGTTGATTCAGATGGTTAGGTCAATAGCTTGTTTAGAGAACCTTTTCATGATATGCTATTTTTTTGGGACAGGCATTTTGGGTTTTCATGATCTGTATGCCATAATCATCAGTATTAAAACAATTAAAGACCTGAGATATTTCAGTTGGTGTGCAATGAATATGAAATATATGAAAGTTTCATTTTAATCATTACATTATGGAAAATAATGACCTTTATCACAATATGCTAATTTTTTAGAAGGACCTGTATTATCTTAGTTGATATATCTTATTGTTCCATATTTTTCCTAACAGAGCACTTCACTCTCAGGCTGTAGGTTTACTTGTGGTTCCTAGAATTTACAAAAACAGAATGGGAGGCAGATCTTTCAGTTATCAGGTTCCTCTCTTGTGGACCCAACTTCCAATCTCTGTCCGTGAGGCTGACACATTATCCAGTTTTAAAACTAGGCTTAAGACTTTCCTTTCTGCTAAATCCTATAGTTAGTGTTGGCTTGGGTTTCCTGAGCTGTCCCTTAGTTATGCTGTAATAGGCTTAGACTGCTGGAGGACAAACTGACCACACTTTTCACTCTGCTACTGTCGTTACTTACTCTGCTCAACATTTGTAATTATTTTTTCTATCCTTAACATGTGTTTTTTTGTCTTTCAGGTACACCTGGAACTATTTCTGGACCTACCATTCTGTGTTCGTCTGTCTCTCCTTCCTATCTTCTCAAACCAGTCGGTCAAAGCAGATGGCCGCTTGTCCCGAGCCTGGTTCTGCTGGAGGTTTCTTCCTTTTAAAAAGGAAGAAACTGTTCCTGTTGCCACTGTGCTTGCTCAGGATGGGAGACTGCAACGAAGCCAAGATTCAACTTGTCTGCTGGCCTCCTTAGATAGATAGCTTTACTAATTGGCTTTTATGTATGTGAATGTTTCTGTAAAGTGCCCTGAGACAACTTTGTTGTGATTTGGCACTATATAAATAAACTGAATTGAAACTGAATTGAAATTTAATTGTTAGAGAGGGGGGCCTGTGAGCTTCAGTGCCCAGGGGCCCCCTGGGGTTGCTAATCTGGCCCTGATTTTGGGAGATTATCATTTTTTGGTTATTGACTTGTTCTATAAAGTTCTAGCTCTGTGTAGGAGGAGCTGAGGAGCAAAACTGTTCAAGAATTTGAGATGTTTTCACAATAAAATTTAAAATGTTTCATTTGTGAAATGGAGAGTTCTTTTTGTAGCCAACTTGAATTTTTGATTACCATGAAAGTATTTTAGTGTACTCGAAAAACGTTGGTTACGTATTGTAACCCCATATTCTATGAGTATAGGCATAGCCCTTTAAGAGCTTTTGCTTGTGGGTTTTATCCCGTAATGCAAAGCATCGCACTGAAAAGTTTACAGGAGGCTCTAAATCTGATGCTCTGTAGGCTTCAGAAATGGCTCACACAGCCAGTGTGACAGGCGCTGGGTGGATAACGGGCAACCTGCAGATGTGTCTCTATAGTGCACAAACAAATGTTGAGTCTGACGCAATGCCGCCGTGCGTGCTACGTAACACATCAACGCACGCACAGGGCAGAGAAGATGAAAAGAAAATATGCTTCTTCTGATTTGTGGGGAGGAGGGAAAAAACCCTCCAACTATATCACTCTTGATTTAAATGAGCTCGTAATGTTTTAGGCATAAACGCTGGGTTAGGTCTCAGATCAGCTGAACTGCCATCAGCCTGAATCCTGAGTCAATGCAGAGCAACAGAGAGGGCAGATAAATTACTCACCCTCTTTGCAGATGCTAAAGCCAACAGCAGGGCTGTTTTAAGAGACAATAATTTAATCGGAACCTGATCTAGCGGCTCGAACGGAGCTTTGATCAGGGCTCGCAGAACCAGCATTAAATCCCACTGTGGAACAAGTGGGCGTGACACAGGTCTGTGCCTCTGTACAACTTTTTAAAAAACGCTTAATCAGCGGATGATTAAAAACTGTTTTGTCCCCGAAGCCTTTGTGACAAGAAGAGATGGTTGCAGCGTATGTTTTAATCATGCTGAACACCAGATTTCTGTCCATCAGCTGCTGCAGAAAGGATAGCACGTCACCTAGTGGACATGTGGTGGCCTCTACACCTTTCTCCGTACACCAGAGCTGAAAAGCTGTCCACTTTGATGTGTACAGTGCTGTGGTGGAGGTAGCACGTGAATCCTGGATCGTGTGCACTACCTCTTGAGAGAGACCCATCCTCTCTAAACGGATCCGCTCAGCGGCCAGACCCAAAGGTGCTGGCCTATTTATCGTAACTCCTGATTGCTCCTCCCACCTGGAGGAGAGCATACTCCCTCCATGGCAGTTTCATGGGCGACCCGATAACAGACGTCGTAGGATTGGGAACCACGGGGCGTTCACGTGCTCGGAAGCCACCAGGATGGCTGTCAGTCCCTCCTCCCAAACTCAATTCAAAAACCGTGATATCAGAGGGAGTGGGGGAAATGCATAAAGAAGCATTTTGGGCCACGGGCTGTGAGCAAACGCGTCCACCCCAGCGGTGGTTCGTCCCACGGGCTCAGTGAGAACCATAGTTGACACTGGACATTCTCTCGTGTGGCAAACATGTCCACTGCTGCTCGGCCAAATTTCTGCCATGTCTGAGCCATCAGCTCGGGATGGAGGCTCCAGTTCCCGTGACGTGGACCGCCCCTGGACATCAGTACAACAGCTGTTTCACGATGCATAACAGTTGGACTGAGCGCATGTCTCCCTGACGGTTTATGTAAACTGCCGTCATTTGTTGTCTGTGTGGATCAGAAAATGCTGATCCCACAGCAGGGGCAAAATGCTGAGTCACGCTTCAGACTGTGAAAAAACATTCTAGCACATTTATGTGAAGCGACATGTGGTCCAGCCACTGTGGTCCCACTGCTTGGGACAGGCACATTCCTCCCAGCTTGACAGGAACGCATCTGTGAAAACTGAGGCGTGTGATGTAGGCTTGCTGATGGGAACTCCCTCTGACAGAATGAGGGGGTTTCCCCAGTGATTCAGATCATTTATCACGAAGGGGGGCACAAAGATTATCCACCTCTCCTGGCGCACAGGATCTATGCGCAGGCGGGCGAACCATCTCTGAAAGTGTCTCATGTGAAGTAGGCTCAATGGAATCACGATGTGGGCCGCTGACATCATCCCAGGCATCGCATGACAGGCAGAACTGTCACTATACTGCAGGGTTTGACACAGCGGAGCTGAGCTGATAATAGCTTCATCTCTCAGCTGTGATAAATGGCCCTCATTGTAGTTGAGTTAGCTCCACTTCCAGATAAACAATCATCTGGGATGGACAAACAGAAGTTTTTCCCAGTTTATAGAAACCCAAGTTAGCAGGTGTAACACTAGTGTTTTGGTCTGTGCGACAGCTTTCTAACTGGACTGAGCTAATAAGAGCCAATCGTCCAGATAAAACGATTTCTCATTCTTGCCATGAGTAATGACTGCAGAGTCGTCTCCACGCATTTTGAGAACGTGCGTGGGGTGTTTTAGAATGGTGAAAATGTGAAATAAGCGCTCTTCAGATCTATGAAGGTGAAAACCAGTTGTTCTGGTGAAGTTCTCCAGCAGCTGTAGAGAGCTCTGGAAAACACGTTTTCTGTCAGAAATTCCTGAACTTCTTACTCGAGAGACGAGCTCTGTTGTGGAGAAGACAGAACTGTCTCTATAATCCCTCTGAATAGTGGGGGTTGAGCTGCGAACTGTAGCGTGTAACCCCTTCTGATCAGATGGTCTGTTCATCTCTCCAAGGAACACACTCGCTGCCACTCTGAGTAGCATTCGGAGAGCGGGCACGCATTGTGTTGTGTCATGTTCTCATGAAGGTCAACCATACTAAAAAATCCTTACTTCTATCACTCGCTCCGGAGATTCTCCAGGGGAACCCAATGGGGGCTCCGACAGAAAAAAGGCTGTGCATATGCCTCTGTGCTGGGCCCAGGTTGCGGTCTCAGATAGAGCTGAGGTGAGCCATCGTGCACTGAGTGGAGGTGCAAGCGCTTTCTGAGTGAGACACCGTTTCGGTGGAGGCTGCAGCTGTCATGGAGAAACACGTTTACTCCCGCTGCGCTGTGAGTGGGCAGAAAACAGCAGAAATTAAAAATAGGCTCTGGCTGAAAAACGAGGGATGTTACCAGACTCGGTCTGCTGAAAAAACATCATTTTAGCTGATGTGGCAGACGAGTGTTGTGATATTTACTGAACTGCGGTGCCTTTAAAAATGCTGTTTAGAGGTTACTGGCTCGTTCTGTGTGGGGAATGTGTGAAGAGAGGTAGCTGAGAGATTAGCTGATCTGACAAACTCAGATGAAAAAACTTTCAGAGGTGTTTCTGTTTTATATCAAAAACATACATCATCACAAAAAGAAAACACATACCTTCCCTTCAAGGATCTACCTGGTGGAGGGGGCCGGCGGAGGAGCGGGGTGTGAAGTTGCTGCTGCAGCTGTGGAGCGCCTCTGGTGCTGTTGCTGGCCAAGGCGGTCCCTCCAGCGGCCGGAGGGGCAGATGGACTGCGACGTAACCAGATGTTGTACAGTCTGAGACCTCCTTGGACCTCTGCGATTCCTCAAGGATGGTCCTGAAGTTGGCCCCGAACAGCGCCTCTGGGGTGATGGGGTCCTCCAGCAGGTCTTTCTGTAGCCTCTCGGACACGGATGGCGAGAGGCGGAGCCAAGTGGTCCTCTGGATCATGGTCATCCAGGTGGCGATGCGGGAAAGGCAAATCACAGAGGTGGCACATGTTTAAGATGACATCAGCAGCTTTACAGAGAGAACTCTTTGTCTCCTCCAGCAGGTCTGCTTCTTCCAGCCTCTTTGAGATGCTGTAGGCCAGCAGGGCGATGCTGTTGTTTGCTGCGGCCGTCTGGGATGATCACCGGTGAGCTCGGTTGGAGACTTTGTCACCCTTTGGTCATGCTTCCCTGGAGGGACAGGTTGCTGGTCCATCCTGGAAGCGTTTTTCCCCAAGTGCCACCCGCCAGGCTTGGCTCCAGCGGGGGGGACCAAGGGTAAAACACCAGTCGGTAAAACCCTCCACTCTGGAGATGGAGGCGAAGGTGAAGATGCTGACTTCAGCTTGCCAGCCCAGCTGCAGCCTTGTTCCAGTGTGACATCACAACTGGACAGTGAGGCCAGATGGGGTCAGGGCGATGAGCCCGGGCAGAGCCAACCTTGCCGCCAGATCATCTGATCAGGGCGGAGGGAGGTGAGGGACGGAAAGTCCCTTGTGTTAGAATCCTCCTGGATTATGTCGGGCAGCTCCGAGAGGAGGGCACCGACAGCTGGGAGCGGTGTAGTCACCGACGTGGGAAGATCTGAGGTGGCTGAGCATTCACTCGGCCACTCGTCTTCTATCACTAAGTTCTCCAGGAGGGAAGGGGCAGCTCCGTATCACCTTCTCAGAGGAGTCATTCGGTTCACTGCGTGACTCTGCATCAAAGAAGGCGGTGGTGTCATCCCGCGCATAATGTCTCGCCACAGAAAAAAATCACTCACTGGAGCTGCTGCCAAAAACGCCTTTTTCGAGAGAATCATCCGATTTACCTCGAGAAAAAAACACGTTAGAAAAGGTGGTGGCGTCGTCCAGCGTGTAGCGGCCCTCCATGGAAAAACATTCGGCGGGGTTGCTGCTAACATCGCCTTTGAGGAAAACATTCAGTTACCACGAGGACAAACACGTTAGCAATGGCTGTGGCGTCGTTGAGCGGGTAGCGGCCCACCGTGGAATAAACATTTGGCGGGGCTACTGCTAACATAGCCTTTTTCGAGGAAATCATTCGATTACCACGAGGAAAAAACGTTAGCAAAGGCGATGGTGTCGTCTAGCGGGTAGCGGCCTGCCATGGAAAAGTAGTCCTCGGCGCTTACCTTGAAACAACGTTGCTCGTCTGCTTCTCCTCGGTGAGGAAGAACTCACTGGGACGGCAGGAGGTTGGCGTGGTGGATACCCAGGCAGCCTTAGCAAAGGTTGTGCCGGTCAAAGCTGGACAACTTTCCTTCTTCGTTCTTCTGACAGTGCTATTAGCTTGCTGAAGAAAAATGGGAGCCGATTACCCGCTCTTAACGTAATTTATACGGACCGGGTGGGGCCCACACAACAGGTGGGCGTGGACTA
Source organism: Nematolebias whitei (assembly GCF_014905685.2). NCBI lineage: Eukaryota > Metazoa > Chordata > Actinopteri > Cyprinodontiformes > Rivulidae > Nematolebias > Nematolebias whitei. The sequence continues at coordinate 48,073,124 of NC_056501.1, read as the reverse complement.
AACTTTTCAGTGCAATGCTTTCATGACGGGATAAAACCCACCAGCAAAAGCTCTTAAAGGGTGAAGTCTATACGAAATAGAACTAAAACATGCCAAAACACATGTAATTTGATTGACGTTCAAGCTGTATTTTTAAGTATAATGTTGGTGATTATTTACTTTTGGATAGTTCATTTGGTCTTTCCATAAAATTAAGTCAGAGAAATTTTAATTCTTTATATGAAATAAACTAAATGATTTGAAGAAACCTGACAAATTTGTCAAGTTAAACACACTTAATAAATTAACTTGGATAAACTTAATTGAATTACCTGTTATCAATTGAAAGAATTAATTTAAGTTGGATCAACTATTCTCTTTTTAGAGTGTGTGCAGGCTATCAGCAACCTTCAGCTGCCTCACACTTTAAGTCAAAAACATGTCTCGCAGTGAGACAAACAACGTTTCATCTTCAGTAGTTACTGGAACTTCTATTTTCTCCTAACAAAATTGGTTACTGAGCAAACATGTTTTCTTTGCTTAGACAGACATCAGACGAACACATCAGTATGGGGAAAAACAGACGAACTGAATAGTGGCACACAAAGAAACTATGTTTGAACTCAGCTCTCAAAAGTGTTTTGGAGAACTAAAATATGCTTCCCTCTTAAGTAAACAGACTCAGGCTCAAAAACACTTCAAATTCAATTCAATTAAGTTTATTTATATAGCGCCAAGTCACAACAGTAACCATCTCAGGGCACTAAACAGAAGGAGACTTTTCCACACAGGAGTCTTTCAAGAAAATTTTATCTTCTGAAAAACAGAACAGAGAAGTATGTTGTAAGAGTTTTTCATTATGTTACCATTTTAAACTGCTCCATGATTTCTGCACTTCTGTCCGTACGAAGCAAAGAAGTTTCTGGAACTATCAGTCCACGTCCGAGCTGATAGTAATTCTCTGTATTTACATAAGCTGTTTTTACTTAGAATTGTTTTTTTTTTTAACCAAACATGTCAAGGTTTAAACATATCAACTAGTATCTTGCATTGTCATTGTTTTTCTCCTCATCCTTAAACTGATACAGATGGTATCAGAAACTCATTACAGTAAGCATTTAATCAACTGAAACTGTTTAACATTACACAAGATGTTTTTTTCTCCAACCACCTGCCAAACGCTTATCTTGTGACCCCAGATTGTTGACTGTCCTCTTTTCCTTCTCTCTTACCAATAAAAAGGCAACTCAAACAGCGAGGCTTTGGAGTTCACTTCTGATTTCAGACCAGAAGTGAATTTCCCCTCCTTGCAAATCGCATTGGCCAAAAAAATTCACTCTGTTGTCTCGTGTGATTTCTTTAATAGGTTTGATGAGAAAATACCCAACATATGTTAAAACACATTATAATATTTCACATGATTTCATTAAAATCATTGAAAACAATAATCAACATTATTCATGTTCACACCTGTTATAATCAAATAAAACCAACTTCATTAATGATTTTGTTTTTTCTTTCTTAAAAGTATAAAAGAAAAGAGTAAACATTAGTTCTTAGTCAGAGGACAATGAATGTGTGAAAACATCAGATATTATTCAAGTCAAAAGTAACTTTAAAGAAAACAGATCATGGTGAGTGTGGTGGACGACCCAAGGGTCAGAGGTCAGAGTCAGGGGAGCACATCTTCAAGCTAAACAGTCTAATTCTAGTGAGCTCAGGCATGGTTGTGTAGGTTGAATGTTAGAATCACCAAGTGACTTTATTAGTTCACAAAGAACCATAACACAGGTCCTTAGTATGATGGAGAGCAATTAGTTGGAATTGCTGACAGGTGGGGGCATCATCTCTGGTACACCAGCTCATAAATTGCCATTGGAACAAGGTGATTATAGGAACAGAACCCAGTCAGACATTTTGACTCCTGACACAGAGCACTTGCACTAGTACTCAGTAGAGTTGCATTGGGGTCCAAAAATTCTGGCCCGGCCCCAGCCCATAGCCATCATTTCCGAACCCCACCCGATCCAACGAATTAACAGTAATTACAGATCCAAACCTGAAAACCCCACAGACATTTTTAATTACGCTTTGACTGCTGGTCGGCGGACAGGCGCAGTTGAATAAAGGGGCAGAAGATTGGAGCTGAGGAGTGTTTGTCCTTTCATGGACGTCAAAGCACATTAAATGCTTCCCCTGCTTCTGCCTGCATTGAACCCTGCTTTGACATGTCAGATATTTTGTGATCTCACCTGTTTGGGTCATCGGCTGCACGCGTCCACTGAGTGCAGCAGCTGAATGAACATCCATTTGGGCGATGGATTGCTGGCAGTAGTCCATCTGAAGCTTAACTGAACTTTTAACCTCTTTCAAGGCCGGTCAGCGCACGGTCAAATGGCCACGTCTGGCAGGTGATGGTAAGGCAAGCCATGGTATCATATATTAGATTATTAGCCGCGCAAGTCCACTGATGCAATCAAAAGCCCGACCCGGCCCGCACATTACTATGGACCAGACCGGTCTGAAGTCGGGTCGGGCGGGGCTGGGCTCAGGGTTCAGGTTAGAAATGACTGCTCTAGTACAAGGTGAAAAAAAGTTACACATGTCCACTTCTAGGTGGTATTATTTTCATGATTAACTCATTTTGGTCTTTATGCAATAAAATACAAGCTGCATCATCGTGTACTCATCTACATTGATGGAAAAAAATGTTTTTATTAGTATATGTTAACCCAGAAAATCTTACCAGTTTTGTACAAAAGTCTAAATAGTGTAAAATTTATTTCTGACAAATTCCACTTAAAGAAAAAGCACATTTTAGCTTTAAAAAAGGTGGTTTAACACAACACATGCCTACAACTAGAGACCACACACACACCCCACACACACATGAATTGTTGGCTCTGTCTGTGGGTTGGAGCATGTAAGTAAGTAAGTAAGTAAACTTTATTTCTATAGCACTTTTCACAGACCAGGGTCACAAAGTGCTGCACAAAATAAAATAATAAATTAAAAACAAACATACAAAACAATAAAACACAGTATTACGCTAAAAAGCAAGTTTAAAAAAGTAGGTCTTAAGTTGTGTCCTAAAAGTATCTATACAATCCAGAGATCGAATGGTACAAGGTAACTCATTCCAGAGGCGAGGCGCCACAGCTTGAAAAGATCTGTCTCCTCGAGTCTTAAAAAAGGTCCGAGGAGCCATCAGCAAGTTTAGATTGGACGACCTGAGGCTCCTAGTCGGAACATAAGGCTGGATGAGATTCCTAATGTAGACTGGCACTTGTCCATGCAAAGCTCTAAAGGTCAGTACCAGGATTTTGTAGTGCATCCTGTAAGATACAGGCAACCAGTGTAAACTTTTCAGGATGGGTGTAATATGTTCCCTCTTATGAGTGCAAGTGAGCAGGCGTGCAGCTGTGTTTTGAACTACCTGCAGACGCGCAAGCTCCCTCTTATTAAGACATGTAAACAGACTGTTACAATAATCCAATCTGGATGAGACAAAAGCATGAATAATCATCTCAAGTTCACCATAAGTCACCATCTTACGAAATTTAGAAATGTTCCGTAATTGGAAAAAACAGTTCCTGACAAGCTGGTTTATGTGCCGCTCCATAGACATCGCTCCATCCATGGAAACACCCAGGTTGCGCAGATTGCTTTTAACTGTGCAGTTCAAGTTTCCAAGATGCTGCTTAATTCCAGGGACAGCACTGTCAGGAGCAACAATCAAGGTCTCGGTCTTACTGGTGTTCAATAATAAGCTATTTTCAGTGAGCCATTTCATCACTTCAGCCAAACAACTAGTGAGGATACGAAATTTATGTGGCTCATTTGGCTCGAAAGAGCAGTACAGTTGCAGATCATCAGCGTACAGATGATAGGACACATCACTGAACCTCTGGATGACCCTGCCCAGAGGAAATAAGTACAGCAGAAACAGAACAGGTCCCAAAACCGATCCCTGTGGCACACCCCACAAAAGCTCTGCAGGATCAGACACTGCGTTTCCCACTGACACACTAAAAGTTCTGCCAACCAGGTAAGAGGTGAACCATTTTAAAACGCAACCCGACATTCCAACCAAATGTTGGAGCCTATTTATCAGAATGCCATGGTCCACTGTATCAAACGCCGATGACAGATCCAACAAAACCAGCACAGAACATTTACCAGTGTCAGCTGCCATCATAATATCACTAAACACCCTCAACAGGGCTGTTTCAGTAGAATGAAACTCACGATACCCAGATTGAAAAGTGTCATAAATGTCATTCACCTGTAAAAATGATCTAAGTTGGGTGCAGACCACCTTTTCTAGAACTTTGGCCAAAAAGGGAGTCTTAGAAATTGGCCGGAAATTCTTAAGTTCGGAAGAGTCCAGTCCCGTTTTCTTTAACTGTGGCTCCACAATGGCATGTTTGAAAGGACGAGGAAACACACCACTAAGCAAAGACATGTTAAACATTTTAGCAATATAGGGCCCAATAGAATCAAAAACCCTCACAAGCAGTTTAAAAGGAAGAACATCTAAAATGCCAGAAGACGGTTTCATTTTTTCCATAACGGTAAAGATGTCTACCACAGTAATAGGTTCAAATGAGGCCCAGCTATGGGTAGGAAGTTCAGAATGCCGGGAACCATGACAAGGAGGCAAACTGTCCTTGATTACTTTAACCTTATCAATAAAGAAATCCAAGAACTCATCACAAGTAATTGTGGAATTATGCAATTTTACAGCAACAGGTGACACAAGAGAGCTAATAGTGTCGAAGAGCACTTTAGAATTTCTTTTATTTGAGGCAATCAGGCATTTAAAGTAACTTGTCCTGGCCTCCTCAATCCTCTTATTTATGAACATTATTAAGTCTTTTAAATGCAGCCTATGGACCTCCAATTTAGTAGTCTTCCATAGACGTTCAGTCTGGCGGCATGTTCTCCTCAGAGACTTGATTTCATCATTTATCCAAGGACAAAAACTTTCCTGTAGTGCCCTCCTAGCCTTAACTGGCGCTACTTGATCCAAAATATCAGCACAGTGGCTATTAAAACAATTCACAAAACAGTCAATTTTCGTGAAATTATTAAGAAGAGGAGGATCAAACTTATCACAGAAAAGCATGGCTGTCGCCTCTGTGATAATTCTCCTCTTTACCTCAATCAATACAGGCCGAGGTTCAGATGGCACCATCAAGTCAAAGAAAACACAGTAATGGTCACTGAGAAGCACATCTTCCACACACACATTAGTAATTTGCAAACCCAGTGCAAATGTCAGGTCTAATGTATGACCCTTGTTGTGTGTGGGACCTGAAACATACTGTGTAAAATTAAGCGACTCTGTCAGTGATATGAGATCTCTTGCTGGAATAGAAGTAACATCATCAATCTGTAAATTAAAATCACCCACAATCAAGACCTTTCCCAATCTAATTATAGAAGATAACAAATCAGCAAAATCCTGAAGAAAAGTCCCAGCAGGGCCAGGAGGGCGATAAATCAAAATAGTATAAAATGGATCTGAGGAACCAACTTCCATCATGAAGGTTTCAAAAGAGGTAATGTGGCTTGTGTCTGACAGTCTGCATGAGGACCAGTCCCGGTGCACAGCAGCCAGTCCACCTCCACGGCGACCGGAGCGAGGCTTACCTACTACCAAGTAACCAGCAGGACAAAGCTCATTTAAATGGACAAATTCATTTTCCCTCTGCCACGTCTCTGTGAGAAAGAGGAAGTCCAAGCTTTTCCTAACAATGAGTTCATAAATAGAGAACGATTTATTTGCAATTGAACGAGCGTTCAATAATCCAATCCGATTTTTCGCTGGGGAAGAAGTCAGATCAGGAATCCTGTCGGCTGAGCACAGCGGGATAGGCTGAAGACATCTCCCATGGTCACGTAACAAGCAGCTGTACTGGCGTGGAAGCACGAAACGTTGAAATGGACCTGAGGCCCAAGCGCCTTGTCCATCGTGGGTCCAACGATGTCCACTTCTAACTTCACAACCCGGAAAAGTGGCGAGATGCAAAGATGAAGCATCACCCCCAGCTGTAAGGCCGTGTACGAGCGGCACCTGACGCAGCCACCTGTAGCTCCGATTAGCATGGACCATATGCCGCACGTCACGCCTAATCCGAACTTGGACACCCGCTCGGCAGCCTCTTCTCCTCCTTTTCGAATTTCCTGGACGCCGCCACAACGCCAGGTACTTACGGGAGATTAGGGGACTCACAAACGGAGGTGGAAAAGTTTGTTTGTAGCTGTCCCAGTCGTGAAAGGGACTTTCCATTGCTTCCTTAATTCCAAAAAGAAAATCACGATTATAAGTCCTTATTGCACACACGCAAACGCTATCCATCAAAGTTGGTATGACAACGAACACAAGCAGAAAAATG
>NC_056501.1:48014319-48061744 GCF_014905685.2 Nematolebias whitei | reverse complement strand
TATTTAAGAGACTGAGCTGAAAACAGCACCTCAGACTGAGGAAGTCTCTTGGATGAGAGACGAAACGTTTCTAGAATTTTGTTTGCTTTGTTTTGCTTTTGTTTTTTTGAATGTCCAGAGGACCAGATTGAACTCTTTTGGATCTGGACAGTTTCTTTTTTGTGCTGAAACGTTTCGCCTTTGATCCGGGAGGCTTCATCAGTCACGGAAACACACAACAAAACTGATTCTTCCCCCAACAGCTTACTCCAAAGTGGAACAAACCAGTTTTGCTTGTGATAAGATGGTCTCTTTGGTACGCCCCCTCCTCCATTGCCGTCCATCTTCCTTGTTGACAGTCGTGTCAAACTGGTTGAAAACAACAAAGTCCATGCTCAATAATCCAGGCATACAATCCAACATTTTTCAGTCAGGTCATCTGGACAGTTTATTTTTTTGTGCTGAAACGTTTCGCCTTCGATCCGGAAGGCTTCATCAGTCAAGGAAACACACAACAAAACTGATTCTTCCCCCAACAACTTACTCCAAAGTTTAACAAACCAGTTTTGCTTGTGATAAGATGGACCATATGTGAAGGATGCCTGAACTTTTTGTGTTAATAACAAAGTTCTGGTGACTGGCAAAGTAAGTAATTACAACAATATACACAAACATGTCCATCATAGCCTGCAGATACACCCATGACCTTGTTACAGTGTGTTTATAGGGTTAACACATAGCTTAGAGTAGCTAAGTTAACTACAGCAGCTACATACTAAAACTCAGTTCCAGTTATACTCTGACATTGTTTCACAAAATGATTGATATAGAATTTTTTGTTTACTGGAGAAAAAAAAGTGATTGGAACAGATTCCTCATATATTCAACGTTAGATCCATGCACCTGTTCACCCAGCACCATTCATTCAGCAACACACATCTGGATTGACCCTGCCTGGATCAAATCTTCACTCTACCCCTCTATAGCAGCTCTATCAGTCTGAGTGATGATACCAGCTGGATATCGACCACAGCACCTCTCTATCTTTAATATTGAACTCCCACCTGGATCCTGAGTCCCAGCAACCAGCAGCCAACTTAATAAAAACTGTTCTTATTGTTCTACTCCTGTCTGGCTTATTAAGAATCCAAAATCCATTCTTAACAATTTCATCCCTTGTAGCAAACCAAACCCACTAAATGAGCTCCTGCAAAGGCAAAAGCAAACATATACTTACTTCAGAAAACATTAGCAAACTCAATCAAAGTCAAAGCTCAGGTACAGGTTTCTCTTGTAAATGAGTCTTTGTTACTCATGAGATTAACTTATAAAAACAAAAGGTTAAATGAATGAAAAAGTCCACAAAAAATTTTGGGTGTGGGTGGGTGTGTGTGTGTGTGTGTGGGGGGGGGCAGCATTATTCATCTTTATATAAGGTTTTGAGGTAATAAAACAAATTTTTATCACAGAGTAATTGGAAAGGGCAGGCAATCCAGCAACCCACATCAGAACTACTGTAATCCACTAAAAATCGTAAAAATGAGCCTGTGAGTGTTCATTGTCAGAGCAAATTGTAGTTTTGGTCCTGAAACTAAGATCATTGGATGATCATCACAGACCAAATGTGGGGTTGACACCTCACCCAGGCTGCAGTAGCCATTAGTGACTTTGGACTGTTGGACCACCAGCTTTTCTGTCTTCAGGTATTCTCCCTTTGTCTGGAGATCTGTTCAGCTATGTGCAGCAGTTCATAGCTAAACATACAGCGAGACTTGACTGGATGTTCTGGCGATGACAAGTCCAGGAGCCCATCTGGACATAGTTTCATAAAAGTTCAGGTATGGCACATATTTCAGCTTGTTGCTTGGCCGACAGTTCTTTGCTGTTGTTTCAGTAGTGCAGTTCTCAGAAAAGTCATGTTGGTCAGACCCAGTTTCGGTGTCGGCCTGTACACACGATATCCGATTTGGCAACCAATACCAGAGGCTCAAGATGCAAAACTCCGATGCTGTTTGAGTCTGCTTTGGCTGACTTCTGGCTTAGTGGAAGCTATCTGTATGTATTCTGTGGGCCCAGCCAGACTCACCTCCGCGATCCACAAACTCCGTCTTCTCAGGCTTCTGAGAAGGAAAAAAATAAACAAATACAAATATTAAAAACCAAACTCAAAGTTAATCATCTGTTAGCAAGTTCTATTTTGGGACATCAGCATTTACCTTCAACAGAGTCATCCCACTTACTGGTTTGCACAACGAATAAAAAAAAAAAAACAGTTATATAAAAAATGGAAGCACTCAATTAACACTGAAACCAAAATCAAAGCCAAAATTCCCTATACCCTATTAGACATTGTAAAATCTTCTAAACACATCTTCAATTTCCCTTCTTAGAATACTTGTTTCGACTCACCCCCTGTCAGCATGGACCACTCTCTGGTCTCCATAAGGGTTGAGGCAGTATGATTAGCTGTAACAACTGCTTGCTATACACCAAATTTTCAAACTCTTGTATTTCATAATTGTATGCTTGGCCACTGCGTCCTAAATAGAATTCATTTAATTCAATTAAGACTATGTACAGTATATTAGCACCAAGTCACCACAGAAATCATCAGCACTGCACAAACAACATCCGCATGCACCTTTATTCACAAAGCATAACATATTCAACTCATAACATTTTTAACTCAGTTTTCCTTACATACTCGTAGGACATGTGTGAAATGTGAAGATGTTTAGGTAATTTTTCATTTAGCAATTAAGCCCTGGTGCTCTTATATAAATAATATAGTTCTTATTTATGCAGCTCTTAAAGATAATTTAGACTTTGACAGCTTGTAACCTCCCTCAGGAGCCTGGATTAGTTACCATTTCATTTTATTCTGTATTCAGATTTATCTTTTTGATTTTTTGGGATTTAGTTTTGGTTTAAAACAGACAAAATAGGTGAGGACACTAATTATAATCTTGCCAATTTATGCCAAAATCTGATAATCTCTTTCCATGTGTCTACGTAAGTCTGCATATCTCTCAGCACAGGTTGACTGTGCATGTGTGTGTGTGTGTGTGTGAGTATGTGTGTGTGTGCATGTGTGTGTGTCCCCAGACATCCCAGCCCACAGAAGCTGGCGACATGCGTCTCAAAAAACCTCTCAGCCTCGGCATCCCTCATTCACCTACACAACCCACTGCCCCACACAACTTCCTCCCAAAGCTCCTCTCAACCAACATACCTCTTCCACCTTTTCTCTGCCAACACTTCCTGTATTCCTTCCTGATCTGTCAGTTCCATCTGCACCCGCCAACCTGTGACTCTCCCCCTGAGTTGCTTTCATCCTGATTTTCTTCTGCCCTCCAAAATCCGACAATGCACCAGCCACTTCCACCACAGCTTCTCTCTTCCTGTGTTGCTCCAGTTCTCGTGCGCTGTCCAACCTTCTGTCCAAAACTGTCAATACCTGCTGCTGACCCAACTCCTCTGCTCCACACTGTTGATCAACAACCGGCTTCATAGAACAGCATATGACATCAAACAACATTCTTTTTCCTCCTCTAACTTTAAGTTTTTTCTTCCTGCCTTCTTTCCCCACAATGCCACTCCCTTGGTCCATCTCTCAACCTTCTGTGTATCCTGCCCTCTTCACTACATTGATTTCCACACCATGCAATGACACTTTCTTTTTTCTTGATATATTTTTTCTTTTTTGTTTTCAGTGCAGCCTCTATTATCTTGTTAATCTGTGTTTTGATCTTGTCCTGGTTTTTCTTGGACGTCCAGTTTGTTCAATCTGTTCTTGTACTGGCGGCCAGTCGCCAGATTTTTCATCATGGTCATGCATCTTATTGGGTTATCAAATTATGCAGTCACACTGTCTCACTGCCCCGGCCATACACTCATGCCACAAGCACCCAAAAAGTCCTAAACACACTTCAACCACTATATCACAGTGTTGCAAACACAGACTCACTCACATCAAAAGCTTTTTATGAAGGTATACTCTTTATACCTCACTGTCTTTTCAGCTTTCCATTTTTGTTTTATTTCAATAAATTACACTGCAGACTAAATTTGTATTATTGTTTTTCTTTCTATGTTTATTCAGCATTTAAAGTTCTTCTGTACATCTTTGGCATATAACTAATTCTAGAGATCTTGTGCTATTTCAACAATTCAGCTTTTTCAGGAAAGGTGTTATAATTTTTGCTATTGGTACAACTCTAGCTTTTTGAGATATTTGGCTTTTTCCACCATTTTTTTCCATTGAAAATTAATTGAGCTCATTTTACAATATTCATATTATATATATATATATATATATATATATATATACACATATATATATATATATGTATATATATATATAGACATATATATATATATTATATTATATTATATATATTATAATATTACAAATTTTTTTTACTGCTTCTTTAACATTTTGTCTAGGTTAATCTTTTTTTGCAGCGTCCTTGTGAATTTTTTTTCTTTAAAATTTCAGCTACTTTCAGCTTATTTCCACTGTTTATCAGCTGTTTTGTGTTCCTTTCAACTTTATTTATGCAAGTTTCCGCTACTTATTCTATTTCAGCTAGTATTTAGTTGTTTTATACTAATTATAGCTTTTTCAGCCTATTCCACATTTATTGCAATCATCTAAACTTTTTTCAGCCTAAATCCACAAATCTGTACTGTCACGACTTGCTTCAGGATTTAGAAGCTTCTTTCTGCATATTTTTTTTTATTTTTATTTATTTATCTCTGTAATTGAGACATGTCTTTCATTTTACAGTAGTGGCAGTCCCAGAACTCTTCAAAACTGTTAAAAATTAACACACCACCTGCCCATTTCCCCCCATGAATTTATGTAGTACCTCATGTCCTCTGGTTCAGGACTCAAACCTGCAACCTGTACTTGTCAAAGTACACAAGATTCTAACTTCAGAGGAAACATGGAATTTGGGGGTCCTTAATTTCCCCATGTTTCCTTAACCTAGCGACCGGTGTTCTCATCAGAACTGACCACGGCTGCCACACCTAGCACTCACCTCCAGGTTCAGGTGGACTTTAACCAGCTGACCAAATGAGGTGTCCAAGACTCAAACCTCTAATAATTTCCCAACATTATAACATTACAACATTTTCATCAGGTTCAAGACTCGAACTTATAACCTGTACTTGTCAAAATTCTAACTGACAGTCATTCTTGAAATGGGGAACAGAACTCAATTCATTATTCCACTTCAAAATAATTAAAATAATTCTTAAATACTTTTTCATAATTACTTAATTTAAGTATTCAAATAAATATTTTTCCAATTACCATATTTATGAATTTTTTTCCCATATTTATAAACCAATTTTTGAGTGAGAAATGACCATTTTCTGAAAAATCTTTCTGATAAACTGAAAACTCTGCTTAAATGGACACGATGGGGGGAAACGTAGGTTTTTCGTATGTTAATTAGAGGAAAAGATCCGCATTGACACGGACGGATTTTGTGTTTGCATGCATCCATAGGAATCTCCCCTCACAGCCCTCTTGAATCCGCTGTAGTTACCATGCCAGGTCATTAGTTGGCGCTGTCATTTTTGTAACTTCACCTAAAGCGCATGCGTGCTGCCTCGGCCTGCTCCTTTCCTGTGAGCCAAACACTCAGCTAATAACAATAACAAGTTAAAGCTGGATTTTGGCTGGATTGTGGATAAGAGTCGACAGATTTGACACCAAGCGGGACCACTTTGTCTAACAGCTCCACACCGGTCGCTGAGTGGACCAGAACCGAGTCATCGATGTCGGACTTTACTCCGTGATAATCAGTAGCTGATTTACAGCAGGTAAATCAATGTTCTTAATAATGTTTGCTTGTGTTTACTTCGATCACACAACAACCAACTGAGTTTTATTTTTATTTTTCCTGTGAGGAGAAGCTGTCCTCCCCCTAGGCAGACCGGTTCTGAACGAGGCTTGGCTCAGGTGCAGTGTAGGAGGACGTCGGAGAGAGATATGTTGGATGAACTATTTATTTAAAATTCCCCTCAGTTCTTTTGTTCAATCTATTTAATGTTTCAAGCTGCATTAATCAAGGGAGTAACAGCCTGAACAAGTCAGATGGACAACGTGGGACCAGATTCAAGGATGAAAACAGAGCTGAGTCCAGTTCATTAATGCAGTTTACAGTTCAGTAAACCTGTTTTAATAATGCGTTCAGTTTAAGTTTATCAGTGTTTAAGTGACATACAATTTGTGATGTTGAATAAATAAATAAAAAATTAACCTGATGTTTTCATTTTCAACTTTAGTAACACGCAATGTTTATCATCATTCTAAATTTGAATTACATAATTTCAAGATAGCTTCATTTAGCTCAAAGCTTGCTTCATTATATCTTTCACACTTAACATAAATAATGTTTATTATTATTAAACTATTATTATTTAGTACATTTAGTATGTTATAGTGCGGCGTGCGTGTGTGTGTATGTGTGTGTGTGTGTGTGTTTGTCTCTCCTGCTGAGTGTCCTAAAGGGGCCAAACTAAATGATAAACTAATCTACCATGTGCATGATAAACCAGTACCATAGTGACCCATGGTCCTTGCCATGTATCAACAGGAGGGATGGTATCTATCATACAGAAGCATTTTCTTTTTTGTCGGCTGTCTCTGTGTGCCTGTTTATGTCTCAGGTTGGGTTTTAGGTGGTCCCCTCTCTTGGATCAGTTTTGGCCCCCCATTTGGTGTGTCGTGCTCCACTCTGGTGGTGGACCCCCTGCCGCCGATGCATTGTCGGCTCTCAGCAGCTGGGGCTGGGTGGTGGGGTGTGTACAGGCCCGCCCTGGTGGCTGCCTGTGAGGGCCTGGGTGCCCTGGCTGTCGGGCCTCTGTTGGGGGGTGGTATGACCTCGGGACTCGGGGCTTGGTGTCCATGGCCGGATCTACTCTGGAGGGGCGGATTGCCGGCAGAGCCTGTGGACTCGTCACTGCAGCATCCTGGGGTTTCTGCATTGTGGTTGCTGGGGATCGCCCGGGGCTTCCCTTTGCTTCTCTCTCTGGGGGGTGCGGGTGTCCCTGTTGGAGGACTCCCGGAGTTCCGGGCTTGGGGGCCAATGTGTGTCTGTGGTTCCGGTCTTCCCTGTGTTACCTTCGTGTCCAGTGGGGACGGGTTTATGGGTCCCCACATCCACTCTTGAACATTTTTATGGAGAAACCTTATAGTGATAAGCATGCTCACACAGGTGTTTAGATTCAGGTGTTTATCAGATACACATTCAGTTGGGTTGTGGTGACCACTAAATATATCTTGTATTACCATGTACAGTATAAAATACTTTCTAATGATGTTATAAGTATCATTATATATGTTGTTTGTTGTAGTGGTTTCTCGGTTTTGTTGTTGTTTTTTCTTTCCACAGGTCTAGAGGCAGACTTCAATGATGTTGATTTGTGTTCTCTTTATCCCTCTCTCTCTCTCTCTCTCTCTCTCCTCTATTCCTATCCCATTCTTTACATTTTAACCCATCTCTCACTTTTCTGCTTTGTTATCTTCTTTATTTTTCGTCCCCGTGTCCATTACATCTGGAACAAACCCAAAGCAAATTCTAATAACATCCTGATGCATGCTCAATAATCCAGGTAGAAAAATCCAAAAAAGTTCAATCTGGTCCTCTGGACATTCAAAAAAACAAAAAACAAAACAAAGCAAAAAAATCTAGAAACGTTTCGTCTCTCATCCAAGAGACTTCCTCAGTCTGAGGTGCTGTTTTCAGCTCAGTCTCTTAAATAGCACCTTCTCAGAGTGGATCAACCAGTTTGCTGCTGACAACCAAAACCAGCTGATTGCATGCTCATGAAGGACCATCAGCCTAACAATGGGTCATTAGCACACTGATGGCTGTTTACTGTTCACAGAGGGCTGAGTGATACTAGCAATCACAGCATTGTAAGAGGGGGACAGTTGAACCCGGAGGCCTCCACCCTTGTTTAATGATGGACGATTTATTTTAATCGCAAGTGGTTCCTGTAGTCTGCCCTCTTCCTTGCTGTTTTCTCAAACTCTCTTACTAGTTTGAGGCAATCCTGGCCAAAGTGATTCAAAATATCCTGATGCATGCTCAATAATCCAGGTAGAAAAAATGTCCTCTATCAGAGACTGAGACCTCACAGTCCAAGAAAGCCAACTTGCCATTTTTTACCTCTTCTCGTGTGAACTTGATGTATTTATCCACAGAGTTGATGTGGTCAGTAAAATGTTGGACTTCCTGTTAGGCTGATGGTCCTTCATGAGCATGTGATCAGCTGGTTTTGGTTGTCAGCAGCAAACTGGTTGATCCACTCTGAGAAGGTGCTATTTAAGAGACTAAGCTGAAAACAGCACCTCAGACTGAGGAAGTCTCTTGGATGAGAGACGAAACGTTTCTAGATTTTTTTGCTTTGTTTTGTTTTTTGTTTTTTTGAATGTCCAGAGGACCAGATTGAACTTTTTTGGAAATTCTAATAACATTTATTTTATATATCAAGTGGAGCATTAAGGCCAGCCATAATGCTCTGCTTGTAAAAGTAAATCTGTTGGGCATCACTTTGACACTCAAACAATAATTCTAAGTGTCACAATGCCGGACAGGACAAGGGGAAAATAAAAATAAATAAAATCTGTAAAGCTATGCACATGGATTTTATTGAGCTAACACAAAGTGGACCTGACAAATATTGTTTAGTCATGGTAGATGCTTTTTAAAAATGGGTTGAAGTTGTTCCATCAAAACATGCAGATGCACTGACTGTAGCAAAAGCTATATGTAAAACTATCATCCCTATACATGGTATCCCACAAACCATTTACAGTGACAATGGTCCACACTTTGTAAACCAGGTCATACAGAACATGGCCTCACACATAGGACTGTCTAATAAATCACTGTACTTACCACCCACAGAGTGCAGGGTTGGTAGAAAGAACAAATGGTACTATTAACATGTGTGTTTTTTTTGTTTCTGGTACACCTGGACCTATACCTGGACCTACCATTCTATGTTCGTCTGTCTCTCCTTCCTGTCCTCTCAAACCAGCTGGTCAAAGTTAATGGCTGCTTGTCCTGAGCCTGGTTCTGCTGGAGGTTACTTCCTTTTAAAAGGGAGTTTTTCCTTTCCACTGTTGCCACTGTGCTTGCTCAGGATGGGAGACTGTGACGAAGCCAAGATTCAACTTGTCTGCTGGATTCCTTAGATAGACAACTTTACTAATTGGCTTTTATGTATGTGAATGTTCCTGTAAAGTGCCCTAAGACCACTTTTGTTGTGATTTAGCACTATATAAATAAACTGAATTTAAATTAATTGAATTATTTGGAAAATAACTTCTGCAGGAGTTTGTGTACATAATAAGTAACAGTGAAGATAAAACACACCCATGAGGAGAGCCAGTGCTGATAGTTATTTTGTCAGAGAGTGTTGAACCCACTCTGACCTACTGGACCCTACCCGTTAAAAAGTCTGTAATCCATTAAACCAAGCTATGTGAGATTAAAAAGTCTTTTATTAAGATTTCTGTTAAAATCCTTGGCTGAATGGTATTAAAAATTTGAGAAACCCACAAATATTTTTTTTACATGGGCTTTTGGTCTTTCAAAGGGTTGAAATTGGACTGATGAGTTTGGAATGTGGTTATTTTCCTAGGATAGTCTATTGTTGTGAAGTTTACTCTGACATCATTACGACAGAAAAGGCTGGTAAAAACATTACAAGCAACAAACAGGAGCTAAACACAGGGAACATCACATGATCTATAGAGAACCAGACTGTTGCCCAGCTACGATACAAGTAGACAGAAAAATTAGAGAAGATCTGAAGACAGACCCCTAGACAACAAAGCAGAAGATGTTTGCAGATTTTGTATTACAGGTGGAGAGTAAAGGAAGGCAGTTTCCAGGTCGAGTAACTGCTCTGACCCTGGGAGAAGAAACGGAGAATACAGGAGAGAGAAGAATCTGGGAGGCCCCATACAGCGGAGTGGGTCTTGTTGAAGGTCGTCAAAAGGAAATAGAAGGAGGCGAGGTGGACAGGCCCTTACAAGGCTGACAGAGGGGATGGACACCCAGATCAGCATGCAGAGGGGACAGACACCCAGACAAGCAAAAGGGGGGCTCAGTTGAACTTCCCCTTCGGGAAGGCAAACCCCCTCTGACAAAAGGCAGAGTACGGCTCAAGGGTCTGACCATTGGGCAACCTGTCGTTGAGGAAGAAGGTCTTCAGACCAGGGAGCGAGTAACCTCCCACAGCCGAAAAACTGAGGCAAGGTGACAAGACCAGGGCCGGGACGAGAAGAGGGGAAGAAGACTTTGCGAAGACAAAAGTTCAAGAAAAGAAGACTTTGCGAAGACAACAACAAGAATAGCTGTTGACCTAAAGAAGGAAGATTCCGCGTAATAAAAACTGTTCAATAAACCAAAGACTGTGTCTCTGAATAAGGTTGTTTTTCATAGAAATGTTTGGCAAAATGAGTTTTTTCTCAAAACAGTTTAACAGAAAGATACTGTTTGTTTGCAGGCAACAATGATGATTATACCCAAACTGTATGGGAATTGGAGACTTTTGGGAACATTGGGGATTATTGCTTGTCTTTGACAACTGTGATTTTCTTGTGTGAACAATATGGGGCGTTTCAGGACAGTGCAAACCCCACTCAGCCACTCACCAGCTCAGTAAAGCCCCTTGCTCCCAAAAGACTTTTTGAACACACAATCTGTCACATGAACTGAACAGCACACTCAGGTGAGAGATGTGGACACATTTTAGCGCGCCATAGAGTAAATTCAAAATTTAATCTGCATACAAGCGGTCCTAATTATATTGATACGATTGGAGTACCTAGGAGTGTTCCAGATGAATATAAGCTGACTGATTGGGTGGCTGCTGGGTTTGAGAGCTTCCCAATCTTCACCACCCTGTTCCCCATCATCCCTGATAGAAATTAAGAATTCATTACATCCATCATAATGTATTGTAACTGAATAATTTGGGTCGAGTTGCTGTAGAAGGACTGGATGAACAATTAGCTCCAACTTCACTTATGGCATTACAGAACCGGATGGCTCTGGACATGATCTTGGCTGAAAAAGGGGGTGTATGTGCTATGTTTGGTGAACAATGTTGCACTTTCATTCCAAACAATACTTCGCCTGATGGGTCAGTAACTCATGTGCTTGAGGGTCTTAAAACCCTGTCCAGATCAATGCACCAGCACTCTAGCCTGTAAAAAACCCTGGATGAGTGGCTGACTGGAAGTTTTGGTAAATGGAAAACTGCTGTTTTTTTTCTGTGTTTATCTCAATTGCAACTTTTTTAGGTATTATGGTAAACTGTGGATGTTGTATTCCTTGTTCAAGAGCCTTATGTAACCGCCTGATTACTGCAGCCATAAAGAAAACTGATATTGACCGTAGGATGCTGTCTTTGCTAGTTGGAGAGAACATTGATGATGAGGAGTTAGAAGCAATGCTTTAGATACTGGTGAAGGATGCTGCGTGCGATAGTAAAGTCACCATCATAAGGGTGTGAGGTGGTGCCGATATTTTCCCACTGCAATGACCTGTTTGCCCTGGGAGGTTTTTCCATCGGCATGCAGGTAGCATCCTAGGTAAAAATAATGAAAGACGAAAATTTGACACCCGTGTTATGAAAGTTTGCTTGCTGTTTTGATCTAATGCTTTGGTTGTAATGTATATCATCATGGTGTTGAATGATCTCTTTTTCTAAGAGATCAAAAGGGGGATTTGTAAGAATGGTTAGTAATTTCAGAGGGTCTAAGTCTTCATTATTAATTATTATTGGCATGTATGGTATAAAGGTGGTGTGTTGTTTACAAGAAAGCTTGAGTTAAGGCCAGTCAGCAGTAAAACAGGTCAGACCAGTTTAAGGTCTACATGTCCCGAATCACTAAAGCTGTTGAGAAAAACATATTACAAGAGTGAAGATTCCAGAAAAATGTGATCTAACAGGTGGTAAAACCAGGGAGTGTAAAAACAGACGAGCAGCTTACCACAGGCAGAATGGTTTGATCAGGAAGTGGAGCAGATCAATTCTCCACAGATCTGTGCTATTTTTCATATATTTTTGCTTGCTAAAAATAAACTTGTTAAAGTGTGAACGAGCCTGTGGTTCCTTCGAATTTACCACCCGGGAGAGGATGTGTGAAGCTGAGTCACAATCATCTACAGTAGTATCACTCTCCGAGCAATAATGGTCATAAAAGCTAGATGCATTGAAATAAATATAAAAAATGGGGAAGAACATTCATTTTAGCGCAGGGACCAGCGTTCAAAGTCTTCTTTAATTTTTAATAACAGGGGAGAAAAGTTGGCCTTAAAAAGGTCTTCAATTTTATGTGTAATATGAATTCCTACTTATGAAAAACTATTGTTAGCCCTTTTAAAGGGTAAGGCAAGCAGGGGAAGGGATTTGGCTGCTAGACTAATACGAAATAGCTCACTTTTGCCCAAATTTAGCTTATATCCTGATAATCGGCCAAAGTCCTAAAGCAAACATAGAATGACCGGAATAGCTGTTGGGAGATCAGAAACATCCATCTATCCATCCATCCATCCATCCATCCATTTTCTTCCGTTTATCCAGGGTCGGGTCGCGGGGGTAGCAGCCTAAGTAGGGAGGTCCAGACTTCCCTCTCCCCAGCCATTTGGGCCAGCTCGTCTGGGGGAATCCCAAGGCGTTCCCAGGCCAGCCGAGAAACATAGTCCCTCCAGCGTGTCCTGGGTCTTCCTCTGGGTCTCCTCCCAGTGGGACGTGTCCAGAACACCTCACCAGGGAGGCGTCCAGAAGGCATCCTAAACAGATGCCCAAGCCACCTCAACTGGCTCCTCTCGACGTGGAGAAACAGCGGCTCTACTCTGAGTCCCTCCCGGATGATCGAGCTTCTCACCCTATCTCTAAGGGAGAGCCCAGACACCCTGCGGAGAAATCTCATTTCGGCCGCTTGTATCCGAGATCTCATTCTTTTGGTCACAACCCAAAGCTCGGGACCATAGATGAGGGTAGGACCTCCTCCCTGACCCGGAGAGGGCACTCTACCCTTTTCCGGCTCAAGACCATGGCCTCGGATTTGGAGGAACTGATCTTCATCCCAGCCGCGTTGCATTCGGCTGCGAACCGCTCCAGCGAAAGCTGTAGATCATGATATGATGAAGCCAATAAGACCACATCATCTGCAGAAAGCAGAGACGCAATCCTAAGGCCACCAAAACAAATCCCCTCAACACCTTGGCTGCACCTAAAAATTCTGTCCATAAAAGTTATGAACAGAATCAGTGACAAAGGGCAACCTTGGCGGAGTCCAACTCTCACCAGGAACAAGCCCGACTTACTGCCGGCGATGCGGACCAGGCTCTGACACCGGTCATACAGGGACCTAACAGCCCATATCAAAGGGCCCGGTACCCCATACTCCCGGAGTACCCCCCACAGGGTTCCCCAAGGGATGCAGTCAAACACCTTCTCCAAGTCTACAAAGTACATGTAGACCGGTTGGGCAAACTCCCACGCACCCTCCAGGACCCTGCTGAGAGTGTAGAGCTGGTCCAGTGTTCCACGGCCAGGACAAAAACCGCACTGCTCCTCCTGAATCCGAGGTTCGACTATCCGACGGACCCTCTTCTCCAGAACCCCCGAGTAGACCTTACCAGGGAAGCTTAAGAGCGTGATTCCCCTGTAGTTGGAACACACTCTACGGTCCCCCTTTTTGATTAGGGGGACCACCACCCTGGTCTGCCAATCCAGGGGAACTTCCCCCGATGTCCACGCAATATTGCAGAGTCGCGTAAGCCAACACAACCCTACAATATCCAGAGCCTTAAGGAACTCCGGGTGAATCTCATCCACCCCTGGGGCCCTGCCACCGAGGAGCTTTTTAACCACCTCGGTGACCTCAGCACCAGAGATTGGTGGGCACAACCCAGAGTCCCCAGGCTCCGCTTCCTCAGTGGAAGACGTGCCATTGGGATTGAGGAGGTCTTCAAAGTATTCCGCCCACCGACCCACAACATCCCGAGTTGAGGTCAGCAGCACACCACTCCCACAATAAACAGTGTTGTTGGCATACCGCTTCCCCCCCTGAGACGACGGATGGTGGACCAGAATCGCCTCGAAGCTGTGCGGAAGTCATTCTCCATGGCCTCTCCGAACTCCTCCCATGCCCGAGTTTTTGCCTCAGCGACCACCCAAGCAAGTCGGTTGGACCGCCGGTACCCATCAGCTGCTTCCGGGGTCCCACAGGCCAAAAAGGCCCGATAGGACTCCTTCTTCAACCTGACAGCATCCCTCACCGACGGTGTCCATCAGGTTCGAGGGTTGCCGCCACGACAGGCACCGACAACCTTGCGGCCACAGCTCCGGTAAGCCGCCTCAACAATAGAGGCACGAAACATGGTCCACTCGGACTCAATGTCCCCCACCTCCCTCGGAACATGTTCGAAGGTCTCCCGGAGGTGGGAGTTAAAACTTTGTCTCACAGGAGACTCAGCCAGACGTTCCCAGCAAACCCTCACAATACGTTTGAGTCTGCCAGGTCTGACAGGCATCCTCCCCCACCATCGGAGCCAACTCACTACCAGGTAGTGATTAGTGGACAGCTCCGCCCCTCTCTTCACCCGAGTGTCTAAGACATGTGGCCGGAGATCAGATGAGACGATGACAAAGTCGATCATCGAACTGCGGCCTACGGTGTCCTAGTGCCAAGAGCACATATGGACACCCTTATGCCTGAACAAGGTGTTCGTTATTGACAAACCATGACGAGCACAGAAGTCCAACAACAGAACACCACTCTGGTTCAGATCAGTGGGGCCGTTCCTCCCAACCACACCCCTCCAGGTCTCACTGTCATTGCCCACATGAGTATTGAAGTCCCCCAGCAGAACAAGGGAGTCCCCAGAAGGTGCACTTTCCAGTACCCCCTCCAAGGACTCCAGAAAGGGTGGATAATCTGAACTGCCGTTTGGTGCATAAGCACAAACAACAGTCAGAACCTGTCCCCCCACACGTAGGCAGAGGGAGGCCACCCTCTCATTCACCGGGTGAACCCCAACACACAGGCACCAAGTTGGGGGGCAATAAGTATGCCCACTCCTGCTCGGCGCCTCTCACCAGGGGCAACTCCAGAGTGGAAGAGTATCCAGCCCCTCTCAAGGAAACTGGTTCCAGAGCCAGAGCCATGCGTAGAGGTGAGTCTGACTATTTCTAGCCGGAACCTCTCAGCCTCACACACCAGCTCAGGCTCCTTCCCCACCAGTGAGGTGACATTCCACGTCCCAATAGCCAGCTTCTGTAGCCGAGGATCAGATCGCCAGGGTCCCCACCCATGGCCACCACCCATCCCACATTGCACCCGATCCCTTTGGCCCCTCCCACTGGTGGTGAGCCCATGGGAAGGGGGACCCACGTCTCCTCTTCAGGCTATGCCCGGCCGAACTCCATGGGTAAAAGCCCGACCACCAGGCGCTCGCCCCGGTGACCCACGTCCGGGCAAGGAAACATTAGGTCCGTTTATTTTTCTCATCATCGGGTTTTTGGGCTGCACTTTGTCAGATCAGAAACATACAAATGTAAAACATCCGCGTAAAACGAGACTTTAACTTCTATACCATATTGTTGTATGCCTACATTTTCTGGGTTTGAACAAAGCGCGATGGCAAGCGTTTCGATGGCCAATGCAAATAAAAGGGGACGCAATGGGCATCCCTGTCTTGTTGAGTGATAGAGGGTCAAGTATTTTGATGGAGTATTGTTGGTTCTGACTGATGCTTGTGGATTAGAATAAAGCAGCTTGATCCAGGATAAAAAAGCATCACCCAAACCAATTTTTTTATCAGTGTAAAGTAAATAGGTCCAATCATCTCAGTCAAATGCCTTTCAGCATTGAGATAGATCAAAGCTTCCTGAGTATTGATAGACAAAGTATTGTGAATAATGTTCAGAAGTCACCTGATGTTGAAAGACGAGTGTCTATTTTGAATAAATTCAGTCTGGTCTAGATGAATTATAGTGGGTAGAACCATTTCAAGATGTAGAGCTAGAACCTTGGACAGCAGTTTGAAATCTACATTAAGAAGGCTTATGGGACGGTAGGATGAGCAAGAAAGAGGATAATGACCTTTTTTCAGAAGAAGAGAAATGGTAGCTTGACCTAGAGTTTGGGGCAGAACTCCAAGGGCAAAGGCCTCATTATACACATCTAATAGTAATGGTGCAAGTTTATCCTCAAATGTTTTGTAGAACTCTGAAGGAAACCCGTCAGGGCCCGGGCATTTGCCTCCCTGGAGAGACTGCATTGCTGTTTTAAGTTCCAGTAGAGTAATGGGTTTTCCTAATTTAGTAGAAATGTGCTGTTCAATCTTAGGAATGTCCAGATTAGCAAATAAATTGTCAAGATCTGCAACTGAGGGTGTAAATTCAGAAGAATAAAGTGCCTTGTAAAATTTCTCAAATCCAAAGTTAATCTGGACTGGATCAGATGTCGTTCCCATATCTGTTTGAACCTGGGAAATTTGTCGCGAGGCCGATGCCTGTCGAAGCTGATGTGCCAGCATTTTGCTGGCTTTATCGCCATGTTCAAAAAAACAGTACATTTGATTGTTTGTAATATGAGTTCTGTTGTCTTGTTGTGTCATAAGTATATCAAATTCAGACTACAACGTCAGGTGTTCTTTATAAACATTAGGGGCAGGGAAGGATACATTCATATTATCAAGCTGCAAAATTTGCTGTCTAAGGCTGAACAATTTCTCATTTATTAATTTCCCTTCGTGATGAACAAAAGAGATTATCTCTCCCCTAATATAAGCTTTAAGTGATTCCCAGAGAAGGGCAGTGGAGACCCCTGGGGTTCTATAGATGGACAAAAAATCTATCCATTTGGAAATGTGGTCTGCAAAGCTGCACTCTGAGAGGAGACAAGTGTTTAGCCATGGGGGGGGGGGGGGGGGGGCTCGGACAACAGTTTGTTCAACTTAACATCCATTAAAAGTGGGACATGATCAGGGATAGTTATGGCATTATATCTGCAAAGCGACAATAATGATAGCAGTCTTTTTTCAATCAGAAAAAGGTCAATACGAGAGAATGTGTGATGTACAGGTGAGAAAAACGAGTACTCTCTTTTGAAGGGTTAAGAAAACACCACGCGTCTGATATTGCAAAGTCCTGCATAAAGGATTGAGTAACTTTGGCTGCTCGAGAGGGTGTGGTTGGTCTTGAAGAGGAGCGGTCTAGCTTAGGGTAAAGTCAACAGTTAAAGTCCCCACCTAATGTTAAATAGTGTGCAGTTAGGTCTTGCAAACGAGAAAAAAAGTTTCTGTAGAATGCCTCATCATCACATTTGGATGCATAAACGTTAGCTAGCACTACAGGTAAGCCCTGAATTGTCCCAACAACAATAATGTACCTGCCGTTTTGGTCCGAGATAATTTTATCAGAAAGAAAAGGGACTGATTTGTGTAGAAAGATGGCTGTACTTCTGACCTTGGCGGATTATTATTTTTTTTTAATTTACCCTTTATTTATACAGGTAGTCTCATTGAGCCACAATAACTCATTTTCAAGAGAGACCTGTTTAGGGAGCAGATGGGGGGTTAACGGCCTTGTTCATGGGCCCAGAGTGGGGCGAATAAGGGTAGGGGCAAATGTGGGTGCTTCACCTACCCCACCCACATTTTTGATGTTGTTGGTACTGGGGCGTGAACCAGCGATCTTCCGATCGCAGGCCCACCTCTCTAACCTCTGCGCCACAACTCCCCCTAAATTATGTATGTATATCATCATGTATCATGTCTATTTATGTGCTATGTTGTGGTAGGTTTTTTGATGCCTCAAATTGTGCCCAGTCTAGGACAAGGTGTGAGAGAACTTTTTTATACCGTCTCTCCTCATGTTTGCCTCCCTTTTCTTATCTAAGCAAAAATATTATTCTGAATAAGTATAAGAGGGCCGCGCTAATTAGCAGCAGCTTTGTGCACTGCGTCCATCTTTCGGACAACTGTACGTACATGTTCTCGTTGTATCTCGGCGCAATGATAATAAAGATTATTCTGATTCTGAAAAAGATGAGTAAAAGATTTGGCCCACCCAACCCTTCCTCAGCTTCAGGTGCTCCAGGTTTTTGAGATAGGTTTCTTGTAAAAAAAAAAAAAAAAAACTTTTGCTCCTAGCTGGTGAAGGCGGTCCAACCTTACCCCGTTTGATAGGATTGTTGAGCCCTTTGCAGTTAAAACTGGCAAACTGGAGGTCCCCTCCTATCAGAGACGAAGACATAACAAAATGTTAAATGGATTAAAAAAAAATTAGCAATCTGAGCATTTGGTTGACAAGTGAGGTGGATAGAAAATATAGCATGAAAGAGAGATGGAGGCTTTGCATCATAAAAAACAAAACCAACATGAAAAAATTCAAAGAACACAATGAACATTTTGCAGAAGCATCCCCCCAACGGGATGCACGAAACCCCCCACCCAAAGTAAGAACATCCATAGTATGATCTTCAAAAGGCCCTAGAAGAGGTCTGCACGCGAAATACAAAAAAAAAAAAAAAAAACATAATAAAACCTCTTCATGTAGAGTGTGATTAATGGTAACTTGATACAATGCATGTCACCAATACTGTAACAAAGTAAAGATACCTTGTTTGTGCCTTTTTGAAGGAGTAAATTAAAAAGCAAATTAAAATATTCTTTTCATAACAATCAAAGAGTCACCATGTTTAAAGGGAGTAACAACCATGGCCACCAGTCTTCTAACATTTTGACAATGCAACATCATTGTTATAGAACCATAATGGGAGATGTAAAGCCAGCCCCGGCATGTCCATGCGCAGCAACTTTAGCTTGTAGCAAGACGTGGGCGGACACAACCTCCCTCTTCACAACTGTACATATCATTTCGGCTATTTTATTCAGAATGTCCGAGCGCAACCCAGCTAGCATCACGTCCATGCTCTCCAGCAGATGATCATTAGCATCAGGTTCAGAGTTAGCTTTAGGGTCCGGTGACTGACATGATTTACCGTGGCCTACCTTGGAGGTGTCGGATTTCTCCGAGATGGAAGAAGGCAGTTCTAGTAACATTTTTAATGTGGGGGATAAAAGACATGTCCTGATCAAAAATAACACCAAGATTTTTAACATTAGAGCTGGAGGACAGATTAATGCCATCTAAGGAGGGAGAAAGACTGAAAAATTAATTCCTAAGGTGCTCAGGTCCAAAAACCAAAACCTCATTCTTGTCTGTGTTCAACAGGAGAAAATTAAGGGTCATCCAGGTTTTTATGTCTTTAAGACATGCTTGTAGTCTAAGTAGCTGATTTGATTCATTGGGTTTAATGGACAAATATAATTGTGTGTCATCAGCATAACAATGAAAATTTATCCCATGCTGTTTAATAACTTTACCTAATGGAAGCATAGAGTATTGACACAAGCATTGAGCCCTGAGGAACTCCATGACTAACTTTGGTGTATGAAGAAGATTTATTATTTAAATTTATAAACTGGAATCTATCAGATAGATATCATTTTAAAAATTTTTAGAGCTGTTCCTGTAATCCCAATATCATATTCAAGCCTCTGCAGTAAAATATTGTGATCAATCGTATCAAATGCTGCACTGAGGTCTAACAGGACCAGTATGGACACAAGTCCATTGTCTGAGGCCATGAGAACATCATTAGTTACTTTTACTAGTGTTGTTTCTGTGCTATGATAAGCTCTAAACCCTGACTGAAACTCTTCAAAAAATTATTTCTTTGTAGATGTTCACGCAACTGACCTGCAACTATTTTCTCTAGAATTTTTTAGATGAAAGTTAGATTAGATATAGGTCTATAGTTGGTCAGAAATTCTGAATCAAGATCAGACTTCTTAAGTAAAGGTTTAATTACAGCAACCTTAAAACGCTGTGGTACATAACCATCCATTAAAGACAAATTAAGTAGATCCAAAATGTGGTCATTAATTAGGGGAAATACATCTTTAAACAGTCTGGTTGGGATGGGATCTAGCAGGCATGTGGATGCTTTGGATTAGGTTATTATTTTTGACAATTCAGAGAGCTCAACAGGACAAAAACTGTCCAAACATAAATCAGGCTCTAGTGAAATTTTTAAAATTGCCTAATTTGACAGGGGACTAGAGATAGTAGAAGGAAGGATGGTTTGAATTTTTTCTCTAATTGAAATAATTTTATTTATAAAGAATCTCATGAAGTCATCACTACTTATAGTTGTAGGGATACATGGTTCAACAGAAATGGGACTTTTAATTAGTCTGGCAATAGTACTAAACAGAAACCTGGGGTTATTATTATTCTCCTCTATTAAAGATGAGTAATATAAAGTTCTAGCTTTACAGAGAGCTTTTTTATATGTTAGCAGACTATCCTTCCAAGTTAAATAAAATTCTTCAACATTAGTAGAGCGCCATTTTCTCTCTTGGTTTCTAGATGCCTGTTTAAAGTACGTAACTCAGAATTGAACCAAGGAGCCAGTTTCCTCTGATTATTACTTTCTTTTTCAGTGGAGCAATTTTATCAAGTGAAGTTTACATTAAAGTTGTAAGATGATCAACTAGATGATCTAAGTCACTGTTCTCTGATGCATTACTCTGCAAGAGCAGACTGTAATTCTTGAGGAAACTGAAGTCCTTCAGTATTTGCAGCAAGATGATGCATATCTTCTATAAGTCTGTTGTAGAGAGTGCTATCTCTTCTGCCATCATCTGCCAGAGTAGCAGTACCAGAGCAAGTGACTTAAAAAAGATCAACAAGCTCATAAAGAAGGCTGGCTTTGTTCTGGGGACTCCTCTAGAACCTTTGAAGATGATTATTCAAGGAAGGATTCTTCATAAAATGAAGAACATTATAGACAACCCTCAGCACCCTCTTCATCAGACTGTCATACAACAACAGAGTGTCTTCAGTCAGAGTGTGAGTGTGACATCTGCTGCAGCTTTCCTCCTCAAGATAGCCGCTAATCAGCACCACCTGAAGGTCATCTCGCAGTTGAGGTTCCACCCTACTTAAGGCTGCAGTTGGATGTCACTCATCACCAGAGCATTATCCACTAATGGTACACTTTGTCTCTGGCCTATTTTAGTCTCTAGTGCAAAATACTAAAACCTTCTCTTATGGTTACAACTTACCTGCATACTTGGATCCTGTTGTGCCTTGGTCCTCCTGCGGTTCCACTCTTCGGTTCCTGTCGTGCCTTGGTCCTCTTTCAGTTCCACTCCTTGGTCCCTGTCGTGCCTTGGCTCCCCTTCGGTCCCTCGTGCCTTACCTTCTAGCCACACGCCTGCTCACCTTCACTCCTGGAGTCCTCTTTGGATCCCCCTCGACCATCCTCCAAACTGTAAGACAGAACCATTGGACTTAATATCATCTCATACTATTCTCCAGCCAGATTCACCCGACCCTCTCCTTCCTCCTCAGGGATCCAGCTGTTCGCGGGTCATTCACTGTACATAAATAAACACTGTCAATTTGTATCTTTGAGTCTTGCCTCATTTTCATGGTCTCGTATCACTCTGGATTCCCCGTGTCATAACAGAAATGCTCCAACCAAATAAGACACAGAATGAGACCATGGATGAGGAGGCTTCCTCTTCTCAGGTGGAGCGCATTAGCAAATTGAAGGAGATGCTCCAACAAGTCCTCATTCAACTCATCACCTCCCAGAAGAACATGCAGGAGCTCAGAGGTATGGTCTTCTCCATAAATCAAAAGCTCGCCTCTCCTCGTGCAGCTTCCACCTCTTCTTCAGCGTCGAGTCCTCCTAGGACAGAACCTGCCCCCGACACCTCGTTGCAACAGGTAATTGTCAAACCCTCTGAATATTTCTCAGGAGACCCTGATCACTGCGGGGGATTCCTCCTCCAGTGTAAACTGGTATTCAAGGAAGCTCCCTAACTCTACGCTACAAGTTTCACCAAAATAACCTACTTCATCAGTCAACTCAAGGGCGACTCTCTCAAGTGGGCCAATTCATATTTACACTTCCATGAAGTGGAGTCTGTCCCTTTTGAACTATTTTTGAAAGAGTTTTGTAGGATATTTGACTGTCCCTAATGCATACATATTTTATGGGCGTCGCAAAAATTGCAACAGAAACGGCTCGAGAGCGCCACCTAGAAATATTCAAAATACCCTCCGCATTAACCTTAGTTTTTCGAAGAAAAATTAAATTTAGAACGCTTGTACAATTCCCCAAGATGCACAGAAAATCCTCTGGCACCAACGTTGTACGATAAACAGTAAGGTGGCCATTTTGGAATGTCGTCCCAAATCTCACACCTTTTTGGCGGTTTACAGCCTACACATATGAACAAACTCCTAGGGATTTCGCTCAATCGGTTTCAAACTTGGCCATTTTGGTCAAAAGGCATAAGGGATGAAAAGTTATCTAAACAGTGCAAACCGAAGCATGATGAAGGGGCGGGGCCAGACCTCAAATTTTGACATCTCACCATGAAAAATGAAACACTAATAGCTCCTACACGAAAACTGGCTGAGACATCAAACCTTCAGTGATTGATCCACATCCGGTCCCCTGCAAGACTGAAGGTCAAATGATGACATCACTTAAGCCACGCCCCATGACAACAGGAAGTGTAAAGTTTTACATTGAACGGTCCCTATCTGACCCCTGTTACCTGATCAGCATGATAGTGTGTCCAGTGACCCAAGACATGTTGGTGTAACTTGCTTTCCAACACTGACAGTTTTGGGTGGAGCATGTGGGCGTCACGATGTGGCGAAGTACAACGTAATGCCGTCGCCATTCGTTTGGCTCTAAATTCCACAGATTTGAACCGAGGTTCACCAAAAACAGTATGATCGATCATTATCCACCCATTGAACAGGAATCCATGACAATTGGCCAATAGCCTCCACAGCGCCCCCTAGAATATTTTAAAACCTCAGCTCCAAGCCATTTTTTGACTGATGATTCTGAAACTCGGCGAACATCTGTATCTTGTCAGGACCTATGAAAAAGTCTCTTGGAGCCCTGATCCAAACTCAACAGGAAGTCAGCCATTTTTGGTCAAACGGTCATTTTTGAGCACTTCTAATGGCAAATTTGAACGAATTCCTACTAGGGATTTTGAGTGATTGCCTTCAAAATTGGTTCATATGCCCTTACAATATTGAGGAGAAAAAGTTATCAAAAGCTTTCGGTTTCGTTTAGGTTAAAGGGGCGTGGCCAGGCTTCAAAGTTGTACTTCACGCCATAAATTTACAAACGCTATAACTTTCATACTGAAAGATCAAAATGTACCAAACTTGGCATGACTCATCTCTGTTGAATACCCGACGATCCACTGTGGTCATATTTTTATGTCATCAAAGCCCCACCCCCTCAGAACAGGAAGTCTATTTTTTTACTTGGAATGCTCACTCTTCGATACCCTTGACATAATCAGGATGATCCTGTCTTAGAATACAAATAAGATGGTTTGACGTTATGTAAATTACAAGCCGTTGTAGTTGGAGGATGTGGGTGTGGCAGCGTGACGAATCAAGAAGTGACGCCGTTGCAATACGTTTGGCTCTAAATTGTACAGATCTGAGCCGAGGTGCACCAAAATCCCTATGATCGATCATTATCCACCCCTTGAACAGGTATCCATGAAAAGTGGCCAATAGCCTCCACAGCGCCACCTAGATTATTCCTACAGTTATATCTCTGTGATACAACACCCAATCTGTTGCAGATTTATGGTACATCATCAGTGAGCACTTTTAGACACATTGATATTGTAGTTTAACATGTGACCCTAGTGTGCCCCCTAGATTATTCCAACAGTTATATCTCAATGATAAATCATCATATCTGCACCAGATTTTTGGTGCATCATCTGTGAGCATTTCTAGACACATTGTTATTGTTGTTTAACATTTGACTCAAGTGCGCCCCTAGATTATTCAAACTGTTATATCTCAATGATATATTATCTGATATGCACCAGATTTTTTGTGCGTGATAGGTGAGCACTTCTATATACCTTTGTGTTGTTATTTAACATTTGACTCGAGTGCACCCCTAGATTATTCCAACAGTTATATCTCAGTGATATCCATTCTGCACCAGATTTTTGGTGCATCATTAGTGAGCACTTATAGACACATTGGTAATATTTTTTAACATTTGACTCAAGTGCGCCCCCTAGATTATTCAAAATGTTATAGCTCAATGATATATTATCCGATCTGTACCAGATTTTTGGTGACTGATAGGTGAGCACGTCTATATAAGTTTGTATTATTTAACATTTGATTCCAGTGCGCCCCCAGATTATTCCAACAGTTGTATCTGAGTGAAATATCATCCAATATGTACCATATTTATTGAACGTGATCAGTGAGCATTTATAGACAAATTAATATTGTTCTTTAACATTTGACTCAAGTGCGCCCCCTAGATTATTCCAACAGTTATATCTTAGTGATACATCATCCGATCTGAACCAGATTTTTGGTTCATAAATATTGAGCACGTCTATACGCATTGATATTGTGGTGTCACATATGACTCAAGAGTGCCCCCTAGATTATTTAATCAGTTATATCTCAGTGATATATCATCCGATCTGGACCAGATTTTTGGTGCGTCATTAGTGAGCATGTCTACACACATTGATATTGTGGTTTAACATGTGACTCAAGTGCGCCCCCTACATTATTTAATCAATTATATCTTAGTGAATTATCATCCAATATGTACCAGATTTATTGTGCATGATCAGTGAGCACTTCTAGACACATTGATGTTGTAGTTTAACATTTGACTCAATTGCACCCCCAAAAATTCCAATAGTTATATCTCAGTTATATATCATGGAATATGTACCAGATATATTGCGTGTGATCAATTAAGCATTCTACACACATTGGTATTGTTGTTTAACAATTGACTCCAGTGCACCCCCTAGATTATTCCAACAGTTTTATCTCAGTGATACATCATCTGATCTAGACCAGATTTTTCATGATTCATCAGTGAGTACTTGTAGACACACTGGTATTGTTGATTCATGACTTGACTTAAGCCCGGACCACTCAGTGAAGAAACTGATGATTATTGGGCGACTCTTCCAGATTGGCATTGCGTAAGATATAAGACTGAAACTGGATTCGATAACTGTTGATTACCACATATGACATGTTGAAAAGTCTAAAGGAAGTCCTTTACATCCGCGGCAAAACAGGAAGTGACAATAACTCCCATCTGGACGGTCCGATTTTGGCCAAACTTGTAAGGCTTGCAGACGGACTCATACTGATATGGGTGGAAGGTGATTGCAAAGTTTTGGCATGTGCGCACCCTGGTGGACGCGTGCCAGAATGGCACAATAGCATTTGCGATGGTGACTGGGAGGTGTTGCTGGCGCTCTGGCGGTCGCAGTTGATGTCGAATGTTGGGCGAATGCGCAACCCGGTGAACGAGCACGGGACAGGTGCGAGAGCATTCACGATGGCGACAGGGCGGAGTCGCTGGGGCGCATTGCTGCAAGGGCCTTCAATGCTGCTTGTAGCTTTAATTGGAATTGTGATGTGTTGATGAGTTATTAGTAAGTTAAACTTGTTTTGTTGTCGAGTCTTGGACTTGACATACTGTGCTAAGTGTGCTTGATCTGTACAGTCCACCACTTGCTGAAGTGTGGTCTGATCTAGGCACATTGTTAGTTTTTGTTTAATGTGCTCTTCTTTGCCCTTGAAGGCCTCAATAGTAAAATTGGTCTGTCTCTTGTATTTTGGGGTTTAAAAGCCACTGGGATGTTGTGTTTAGCAAATAAATGTCTCAGTTTCTCTGACACTCCCTCAACATACGGAATGACCACTGGTCTGGGACTGGGTTCCTCCTTTTCACTTGGTGGCTGACTGGAGTCCTGTTTGGGTTTCTTCTCTGCTTTCAGGAAGGCCCAGTTAAGATATCCACATTGCTCTAGAGCCTGTCTTGTGTGTAATTTCTCCTTCTGCCTGGCTCCTGAGTTAGTGGGGACGCTGTCTGCTCTGTGGTACAGAGGCCTGATGACTCCTAACTTGTACTCCAAAGGGTGATGGGAGTGAAACTGCAAATACTGGTCTGTGTTGGTGGGTTTGCTGTACACCTCAGTTTGCAAATGTCCTGTATCAGAGACTGAGACCTCACAGTGCAAGAAAGCCAACCTGCCATTTTTTTACATCTTCTCGTGTGAACTTGATGTATTTATCCACAGAGTTGATGTGGTCAGTAAAATGTTGGAATACCTGAGATTTAAATTTAACCCAGGTGTCATCAACATACATGAACCAATGACTTGGTGGTGTCCCTGAAAAGGATGTCAAGGCTCTCTTTTCTACCTCCTCCATGTACATGTTGGCAACAATAGGAGAAACTGGAGACCCCATAGCACACCCATGTTTCTGCTTATAATATTGCTCCCCATATGTGAAGTAGGTTGACTGCAGGCACAGTTTCAAGAGTTGACACAGTTGTTCTGTGGAAAGCGTGGTCCTGCTGCTCAGAGTGGTGTCTGATTTTAATTTTAAACTGGCCACCTCTACTGCCTCATCAACAGGAATACACGTAAAGAGTGATGTGACATAAAAAGAGACCATTGTTTCATCAGTCTCCATGATGACATCCCTCACCTTATACACAAAGTCCATTGTGTTCTGTATGTGATGTTCTGAGCTGCTAACTAAAGGGATGTTTACAATGTTTCCAAATATCTGGCGTCTGTACTCATAGAAAGGCTTACCACTTGGTCCGTATTAAAGAGGGTGACAAGTGGAAAGCAGCGTTCAGGACACCACTCGACCACTTCAAATATCTTGTAATTCCCTTTGGATTGACTAATGCCCCAGCCATTTTGCAGGCTCTCGTTAACGACATACTAAGAGACTTTATTGGGGACTTTGTATTTGTTTATTTTGATGACACTCATCTACTCTCATAACGAAGCTGAACACACCAGACACGTTCGTACTGTTCTTCAACGACTCTATGAAAACAAATTATTTGTTAAAGGCAAGAAATGTGAATTCTACATTCCCACCCTCTCCTTTTTGGGTTTTATCTTCCAGCCACACGCATGGTCGCCTTCACTCCTGGAGTCTTCTTTGGATCCCCCTCGACCATCCTCCAAACTGTAAGACAGAACCATTGGAATCAATATCATCTCCTACTATTCTCCAGCCAGAACCACCTGATCGTCTCCTTCCTCCTCAGAGCTCCAGCTGTTCGCGGGCCATTCACTGTACATAAATAAACACTGTCAATTTGTATCTCTAAGTCTTGCCTTGTTTTCGTGGTCTCGCATCACTCTGGGTTCCCCGTGTCGTAACACAGAGGCTTCTTCAGATCTGTTGTAAGACAGACCACTACAAGACATCCTTCCTGCCCACAGCCATCAGT
This sequence comes from Nematolebias whitei, assembly GCF_014905685.2. Lineage (NCBI taxonomy): Eukaryota > Metazoa > Chordata > Actinopteri > Cyprinodontiformes > Rivulidae > Nematolebias > Nematolebias whitei. The sequence continues at coordinate 48,034,320 of NC_056501.1, read as the reverse complement.
ATCTATAACAACCCTTTAATGAATCCAGAATGATGAGTTACAACAACACATAATTTTCCTCTGGGATTAATAAAGTATTTCCAAATTGAATTCAAATGAACAGAATTTTCAATATGACTTTGATTTTATGTTTCTCTGACCTTTCTTCCAGATGATTCTGTGACTTTTCTTCTACATGATTCTGTTACTTTTGTTTCGTTTACTTATTTAATTTTATTCTGTATGGGTTTATGACTTTAGTCTTGTTTATGATTTCTGTTATTTGGAGTTTGTTTAACAGAATTTAATGACATGGCTTGTTCCATTTTGGATAAACAACCTCTTTGTTCTGTAATGTTATTCCGTTTTTTTTTGTTTCCATATATGACCTTTTTTTAACTTCATTATGACTTTTGTTTTGTATGGTTCTGTGACCTGTTTTGTATGATCACATGACTTTTCTTCTTCATAGGAGCTTGACTTTTATTCTTTATAATTCTATGATTTTCAACTGTATCATTATAAAACTTGTTCCTTTGTATAGGTTTATGATGTTTGTTTAATTTATTTCTGACTTTTGTTTAATATGGTTTAATTACCTTTTGTTTTGTATGGTAAATGTTTATGGCTTTTGTTCTGTATCGTTTGGTCATGTTTTTATACATACCTTTCAGTCTGTGCACCTTTGGTTCATTTACGTCTAATTTATATTTTCCTACCTTTTATTCTTTGGCACTGATTAGACCAGTTTAACTGGTCCTGAAGCAGACTGTATGGTCTGTGCATCAGTCAAAGAGTACCATTTAATCTCATCTTTCCTTTTAATCTGTCACTAACGCACGCACACACACATGCACACACACATTGTATAATTCTAGTGTTCAGGATTGTATTAGCTCGAGTGGGGAAGGTACTTAACACTGAAAGGACTGAAATCACTTCCCAAGGGAGCTTTTATATAATGTGTGTGTGGGGGTTGCACGCGCGTGTGTGTGTAAGAAACTATTGTTAGCCGTGTAGCTTTTTGATTTCAGTGCACTTTAAGCTGGAGGAAGTGTGTTAGCAGCTGTGGGGCAGCAGGGACTCAGGCCCCTGCCTTGATTTAATGTGGAGAATTGGTTGTGGCTGTATTGAATCGGACTGGTGCCCATATTGTTCGGCTGCAGGGGATTACACATTTAGCAGCGAGTGATCTGGCTTCAGTTCGAACGCCTCGTTCTTATCAGCAACTGGGAACCCAGTCTCTCTGCCACATTCACAGCCTCCAATACACTTTAATTGAATTTCTTTTTAGAGACAGAGAGGCTCAGACGGCTCATGGCATTCAATTTACCACCTCCTCTGTCAACGTTTAGACACCCCCCCTCAACCTCGAAAGAAGAAAAGAGGTACCCCCCGTCTACAAAAGGAAACTTGCAAATACCATATTTATCTCTCTTCTGCCTCCCTCCCTCTCTCTTCCTGCGCTCTGCTATCCATGTCAGTTATTATATCATTTCAATGAATACTCACCAGGAAATGGGCTTATCATCACGGCAAAATATCTATTTCTTTCAGGCGTTGATTTAGTGTGTTTAAAGCCCATGGTGAGGACAGACAGACTGTCAACTCAGTAAAGCAGTGATACTATCGTCCTGGAGCTGAAATACTGATGAATGGAGACACGGGAAGGAGAAAAGGATGGGAGGTAAAAAAAAAAAGTAGAGAACAGGAGTGTGGGAATGAAAAGATGCAAGCAGTTTTAAGTACAAAAGAAAGCAAGAAGAATAAAGAAGTAATAAGAAAATCAAGGACTGAGACCAGAACAGGAGAAATTACAGGTATATATAAAAAAAAGAAAACCAAAAAAAATCAGCTTCTACCACAGTATCCATCCATCCATTATCTTCTATTCGCTTCTTCCATTTTGGGTCGCCCATGTCCAGCAATCACTTTGCAAGAGGTGGGGGACACCCTGGACAGGTCTCCAGTCCATCACAGGGACACATAGAGACAAACAACCATTCACTCTCTCACTCTCACCTAGGGATAATTTAGAGTTACCAGTCAGTTTGCATGTTTTTGGTCTGTTGGAGGAAACCAGAGTACCCGGAAAAAACCCAGGCATGCACAGAGAGAACATGCAAGCTCCACCAAAGGTCCCCAGACTGGGATTTGAATCAGGGTAACCTGCCCGCTGAGAAGCAGCAGCTCTACAAACTGCCCCACCATGCTGCCCCTTTACAGTTTCTGGAAGAAAAAAACCCTGATCTTTTAAAGATATTACTTAATACTGATGTTACTACTAGTTCTACTATTACACCTAGAAGTTCAACCTTTATTTAGACAGGTAAATCCCATTGAGTCTCGAGGACTCAGAAGTACTATTACTTATTAATAATGTTAATAACAAAATAAAAAATTGCAATGTTAAAAAAAGTTTATGAAAATTAAAAAGGAAGATTCGACACTAAACAACAAAATGGTAACAGAGAATTGTCAGACTGAGGGGGAGGGGCAGATAATAATACTTTGCTTTTAATTACAGTAATAAATGTAATATTTGAATACTACCATAAATAGAAAATTTCAATTAGCAAACAAAATATACCATAATTTCTGGACTTATATATAAGCTACACTTATGTATGTATACACTTCACAGAAAGAAAAAAAAAATCAACTTTTAAAACTTAAAACTTAAGTCGTATGTGTCCACATTGTAACATGAGATATGTACACAGAAAGATTTAAAAAAATTAAATTAAATACGTCCCAATAACATACTCAAATACATACATGGCTTCTTCATCACGCGGCAGCCTTTCGAAACCTGTTGGTAATCCTGGATTTTTTTTTTACACTGCTCTGCTGTCAGGATCCACTGGCAGACTTGAGAAAAAGTTGCTCTTCTCATGCGACCAGTTTTGGTAAACTTTATCGCCGCTAGTCATTCAAGCCTCCCACCAAGCTCGGAGTGCCACTTTAATGCACGATTCACACTTATTTTGAGTGGCTGCAAATACTTCATTGTCCCCAGTGGACCAACGAAACCAAGTTTCATAACCTTTTTTTTTATCTCCATCCATTTTCTTCTGCTTATCCGGGGTCGGGTCTCGGGGGTAGCAGCCTAAGTAGAGAGGCCCATACTTCCTTCTCCCCAGCCACTTGGTCCAGCTCCCGAGAATCCCGAGGTGTCCCCAAGCCAGCCGAGAAACATAGTCCCTCCAGCGTGTCCTGGGTCTTCCTCTGGGTCTCCTCCCGGTGGGACGTGTCCGGAACACCTCACCTGGGAGGTGTCCAGGCAGCATCCTAACCAGATGCCATAGCCACCTCAACTGGCTCCTCTCGACGTGGAGAAGCATCGACTCTACTCTGAGTCCCTCCCGGATGATCGAGCTTCTCACCCTATCTCTAAGGGACAACCCAGACATCCTGCGGACAAAACTCATTTCGGCTGCTTGTATCAGAGATCTTGTTTCGGTCACAACTCAAAGCTCATGACCATGAGGGTAGGAACGTAGATCTATCGGTAAATTGAGAACTTCGCCTTTTGACTCAGCTCTCTCTTCACCACAACAGACCTGCATAGAGCCCGCTTCACTGCAGATGCTGCACCTATCCGCCTATTGATCTCACGTTCCATTTTTCCCTCATTTGTGAACAAGACCCCAAGATACTTGAACTCCTCCACTTAAGGCAGGACCTCCTCCCTGACCCGGAGAGGGCACTCTACCCTTTTCCGGCTCAAGACCATGGTCTCGGATTTGGAGGAACTGATCTTCATCCCGGACGCGTCGCACTCGGCTGCGAACCGCTCCAGCGAAAGCTGTAGATCACGATCTGATGAAGCCAATAGGACCACATCATCTGCAAAAAGCAGAGACGCAATCCTAAGGCCACCAAAACGGATCCCCTCAACATCTTGGCTGTGCCTAGAAATTCTGTCCATAAAAGTTATGAACAGAATCGGTGACAAGGGCAAACTTGGCGGAGTCCAACTCTCACCGGGAACAAGCCCGACTTACTGCCGGCAATGCGGACCAGGCTCTGACACCGGTCATACAGGGACCTAACAGCCCATATCAAAGGGCCCGGTACCCCATACTCCCAGAGTACCCCCCACAGGGTTCCCCGAGGGACGCCTTCTCCAAGTCCACAAAGCACATGTAGACCGGTTGGGCAAATTCCCACGCACCCTCCAGGACCCTGTTGAGAGTGTAGCTGGTCCAGTGTTCCACGACCAGTACGAAAACCGCACTGCTCTTCCTGAATCCGAGGTTCGACTATCCAACTGACCCTCTTCTCTAGAACCCCTAAGCAAACCTTACCAAGGAGGCTTAAGAGCATGATCCCCCTGTAGTTTGAACACACTCTACGGTCCCCCTTTTTGAATAGGGGGACCACCACCCTGGTCTGCCAATCCAGGGGAACTTCTCCCAATGTCCACGTAATATTGCAGAGTTGCATAAGCCAACACAACACTAAACATCCAGAGCCATAAGGAACTCCAGGTGAATCTCATCCACCCCTGGGGCCCTGCCACCGAGGAACTTTTTAACCACCTCGGTGACCTCAGCACCAAAGATTGGAGGGCCCAACCCAGAGTCCCCAGGCTCCGCTTCCTCAGTGGAAGACATGCCGGTGGGATTGAGGAGGTCTTCAAAGTGCTCTGCCCACCGACCCACAACATTCTGAGTTGAGGTCAGCAGCACACCACTCCCACTATAAATAGTGTTGATGGTATATCACTTTCCCCCCCTGAGATGCCGGATGGTGGACCAGAATCACCTCGAAGTTATGCGGAAGTCGTTCTCCATGGCCTCTCCGAACTCCTCCCATGCCCAAGTTTTTGCCTCAGCGACCACCCGAGCCGCATGTTGCTTGGACTACCGGTACCTATCAGCTGCTTCCGGGGTCCCACAGGCCAATAAGGCCCAATAGGACTCCTTCTTCAGCCTGACAGCATCCCTCACCGCCGGTGTCCACCACAGGGTTCGAGGGTAGGACTCCTTCTTCAGCCTGACAGCATCCCTCACCGACGGTGTCCACCACCGGGTTCGAGGGTTACCGCCGCGACAAGCACCGACAACCTTGCGGCCACAACTTCGGTAAGCTGCCTCGATAATAGAGGCACTGAACATGGCCCACTTGGACTCAATGTCCCCCACCTCCCCCAGAATATGTTCGAAGTTCTCCCAGAGGTGGGAGTTAAAGCCTTGTCTCACAGGAGACTCTGCCCGATGTTCCCAGCAAACCCTCACAATACGTTTGGGTCTGCCATGTCTGACCGACATCCTCCCCCACCATCAGAGCCAACTCACCACCAGGTAGTGATCAGTGGACAGCTCCGCCCCTCTCTTCACCCGAGTGTCTAAGACATGTGGCCGCAGATCAGATGAGACAACGACAAAAGTCGATCATCGAACTGCGGCCTAGGGTGTCCTGGTGCCAAGAGCACATATGGACACCCTTATGCTTGAACATGGTGTTCGTTATTGACAATCCAAGACGAGCACAGAAGTCCAACAACAGAACACCACTCGGGTTCAGATCAGGGGGGCCGTTCCTTCCAACCACAGCCCTCCAGGTCTCACTGTCATTGCCCACGTGAGATTGAAGTCCCCCAGCAGAGCAAGGAAGTCCCTAGGAGATGCACTTTCCAGTACCCCCTCCAAGGACTCCAAATCGGGTGGATAATCTGAACTGCCGTTTGGTGCATAAGCACAAATAACTGTCAGAGCCCATCACCCCACACGTAAGTGGAGGGAGGCCACCCTCTCATTCACCGGGGTGAACTCCAACACACAGGCACCAAGATGGGGGCAATAAGTATGCCCACTCCAGCTTGGTGCCTCTCACCAGGGGCAACTCGAGAGTGGAAGAGTGTCCAACCCCTCTCAAGGAAAGTGGTTCCAGAGCCATGCGTAGAGGTGAGTCCGAGTATTTCTAGCCGGAACCAGTCAACCTCACACACCAGCTCAGGCTCCTTCCCCACCAGTGAGGTGACATTCCACATCCCAATAGCCAGCTTCTGTAGCCGAGGATCAGACCGCCTGGGTCCCCGCCCTCAGCCACCACCCATCCCACATTGCACCCGACCCCTTTGGGCCCTCCCACAGGTGGTGAGCCCATGGGAAGGGGGACCCACGTCTCCTCTTCGGGCTGTGCCTGGCCAATCTCCATGGGTAAAAGCCCGGCCACGAGGTGCTCACCCACGTGCCCCACCTCCAGACCTGGCTCCAGAGTGGGGTCCTGGTGACCCACATACGGGCGAGGGAACATCAAGTCCATTTCTTTTTCTCATCATAGGGGTCTTTGGGCTGCACTTTGTCTGGTCCCTCACCTAGGACCTGTCTGCCTTGGGTGACCTTACTAGGGGCCTAAAGCCCCTGACAGCATAGCTCCTAGGATCATTGGGACACTCAAACCCCTCCACTATGGTAAGGTGGCAGCTCAGGGAGGGGCTTTTTGTTATCTGACAAGTGAAATTACGAAACAGGTCACAGTGGACCAATGAAAGTTTCATTGGTCCACTGTGATCTGTTTGGTAATTTCATTGGGTCGGGTTTTGCTTTATTTATACAGGTAGTCTCCAGTGGAAGCTGGCCAATAGAGAGCGCTAGGGTGCCACCCTCCACTCACCACATTACCTTGAATAAGACCTAAAAATAAATAAAGAAAAATGAAATGATAAAAAAAAAATAATAATTGTAATATATCTATATGTTTTTTGTTGTGTAAGAAAAATATTTTATAGTTCATGATTGTACTGCTCCAGGAGTTATAGTGTGAGTTTGAGTTATTGTTTGTCCTGCGGGGGCTTCTGTAGTTTGGGCCTGTTGCTGAGTCATGCTGTAGGCCACGTTTCTGCAGCAATAAAATTTCCCATTATGGCTAAAAAAAAGTTAAATCTGGTCTTCTTGACCAGATTTTACTTTTTTAGATTTTCCTACCTGGATTATTGAGCATACATCAGTATTTCCCATTATGTCTTCTTGACTGCCAGGAAACATCTGTCTGTGAGTGTTGTGTTATAACATTGGTTATGTACTGTAACCCCAGATTCTATGAGTATAGGCGCAGCCCTTAAGGCTGTCGCTAGTGGGTTTATCCCTTCGCGTGCAGCGCAGCACTTAAAATTTGAGTCCACGCCCACCTACTGTGTGGGCCTCATCCCCGGTCCATATAAATTACGGTGAGACTGGGTAATAGACTCCCAAATAGCCTTTTTCTTCAGCCATTTAGGAACCAGTGAGGCCCAGAGCTTAAAGGCTGTGCCTATACTCATAGAATCTGGGATACAGTATGTAACCAATGTTTTATTTCGTATAGACTTCGCCCTTTAAGGCTATCGCTAGTGGGTTAAAGGCGAAGCAGGATGTAGTCTATGCCTCACTGGGTCCACTCAGACACAACATGAAGAACCTGCTTGTACAAAAAAACATTTAATCACTCAGCCTTCTGTGTGCGTAATTACGCGCTGCGTAATTGCGTGCTCCATGCGCAGGAGCGCACTGGAGAAAGATCTCTGGTGAGGAAAAAAGGCTGAGATAGCAGACCTGCTGCTGTGAATAGGAAAAATGGAGGATACAAATTGTAACAGTGTAACGATGAACAGAGCAGACTAACAGCTCCTAAGGATGAGCCAATTAATAACAATAAAATCAGCAGCCATGAACTTGTGACTGATAATAAATATTTCACACTGTGACTGCATGCAGGCAGGTGTGAACTCAAAAGTGAAGTTCCGTGAAACAAACGATCATTCTGTCAGAACCCTGAGAACAGAATGGGTCATGGAGAAGTAGAAACACCACGTAGATAAAACAAATAATTGAACATGGTGATGACCAGGCAGCCGACATACAAATATCCTCCACTGTCATCCCTCCATGCATAGCCATGGAGGATGAAAACCTTCTGGTGGAATGTGCTCTGAGATTCTCTGGAGCATCCAGCCTAGATGAACTGTAAGCTTCAGAAATAGCCTCAGTGTGAGAGGCGCTGGGTGGATAGAGGGCATCCTGAAGAGCTGTCCCTGTAATGCACGACCAGATGCTGAGAATGGCGCAGTGCGGCGGTGTGCGCCACGTAACACTAAAAACGCGCACACAGAACAGAGGAGGTGAGATGTTGCTTCCTCTTCAGAATTATGAGGAGGAGGGTAAAAACCATCCAGGGTTATCACTCTCGATCTGAATGAGCTTGTGATGCTTTTCAGAGCAGGGTTAAAACGTAGTACATCTGAACTACCGTCAGCTTGAATTCTGAGACATGAGAGAGCAACAGAGAGAGCAGATAATCAATCACTCTCTTTGCCGACGTCAGAGCTAACAGCAGGGCTGTTTTTAATGACAGAAATTTAAGTGAAACCTGATCTAAAGGCTCAAAAGGAGCTTTGATCAGAGCGTGCAGGACCATCATTAGGTCCCACCGTGGAGCTAGTGGACATGACACAGGTCTGTGTCTCTGTACACCTTTCAGAAAACACTTCATCAGTGGGTGGTTAAGAACAGTTCTGTTATTGAAAAACCTCATGACAGTAAGCAATAGCTGTAGCATAAGTTTAAATGGTGCTGAACGCTAAATTTCTGTCCATCAGTTGCTGTAGAAATGATAGCATGCCACCTAGTGGACATGAGATGGCCTCCATGCTTTTCTCTGTGCACGAGTGCTGAAAAACTGTCCAAAGTGGAAGCAGCTTGTGTGCCCTGAAACGTACACACCACATCCTGTGGGAGGCCCATTTTTTCTAAACGGATCCATTCAGTGGCCAGACCCGTAAGTGCTGACCTATTTCTGGGTAACTCCTGATCGCTCTTCCTGTCTGGAGGAGAGCGCCCCCCCCCCCCCCCCACGGCAGTTTCCATGGCCGACCCGATATCAGTTGCTACAGATTAGGGAACCACAGAGCGCTTATGCGCTCGGGAGCTACGAGGATGACTGACAGTTCTTCCTCCCGGACCCGGTCCAGGGTCCGTGATATCAGCAGGACTGGAGGGAACGCATAAAGGAGCATTTTTGCTTAAAAAAAAAAAAAGGAGCATTTTTGGCCATGGGCTGTGAGCGAAGGCATCCACTCCTAACGGTGAGTCGTCTCGTGGGCTCAGTGAGAACCATAATTGACACTGGGAGTTCTCCCGTGTGGCGAACAGATCCACTGCTGCTCGGCCGAACCAGCTCCAAAAACCGAAAGATCAGCTCGGGATGGAGGCTCTAGTCTCTATGGCAGGGACCACCCCTCGACATGATATCCGCTCGCCTGTTCAGGACGCTGGGAATGTACACTGCACTGATGGGGAGCAGGTTTTTGTGTGCCCAACACAACAGCTGTTTCGCTATGCGTAACAGTTGGGCTGAGCGCACACTAAAGGATGACACAGGAGTGGATTTTCACTCCTGTCCTGTCCTGGTCCCACAGAAAAAAATCCTGTCCTTTCCCAATCCTGGTCCAGAGTAAAAAAATTAATCCTGTCCTGTCCCACTCCTGGTAACATGACTCATGCTCCTGTCTTGCTCCTGTTCAAAATCACTCCCACTCCTGTCCTGTTTTTATTTAATTTTTAGGAAATATGTTGAATTTGATTTGATATTCTACCCATTCCTGTTTAAATTACTTTGTGTTCTATAGTTTTATTTCAAAAGATATGGCAACAGGAACAGTTCATCTGTGGTGAAATAGACTTTTTTTTCCCTTAATACAAACGAAAACCTTCACTAAATGTCATAAAACAAATAATACATGGCCTGTAGTCCATATAATTTTTCTACAGAGGATCAGCTGCTGAGTCCCTGTTTCTGGCTCTTTTGAAGGTCAGTTACAGTAAAAACAAAAAATCTAAACAAGTACATAGGTCACACCATGTCTACCTTAGATGAAAGAATACAAACATAACAAGTTGCATTTTACTAATTTATTGAGCAATTGTTTCCTTTAAACAGTGACATTAGTGTTGTAGTGAACTAGACCTCCGGCATCAATCTGTCTCTGAAGACCTTCAGGGGACAGGAACTGTTATTTCATTGATTTGAATCCAGAAATACAAATTATCTCATCAAGAGACAATTTAATTGTATCCTGAATTAATCAATTGAAAGAACACTTTTCTTTTATATATCATTACTATTTTACAATATCTTGATAATCAAAAGTGTGTTTAGTTCATAACATTTCTAATGTTGAAGTAAACCACTCATTTAAATCAACTGTGAAACAGTATTAATGATTTTTAAACATCATTAGACTTAGATCATACAAGTTAAATGTCTATTTACGAAGTGAGTGTGCATTTACTCTTCTGTCTGTGTGAGGAGTGGACTTTATGTCGGTCAAACGTCAGAGCACAAGTTATGAGAACAAAGTGCCTTGTTTTTAAAACTCTCAGACAGTAAATAAGAAACTGGCAAAGTCTGTCATTTCTTCAAAATATTTTCCTGTCTGTACTAACCGTTCTTAAAAACATTTCTGCTGTCTGCTGACTTCTAATAACCTTCTGACATCACTAAAACTACACCCCTGCTGGTTCTGTCAACCAATCAGGAAGTACCAAGTGACAGGAAGTGGATACCCTTTAAAAGTCAACACTTCTTGGAACTATTCAGTTTTCTCAGTCTTCCTGGAACTTTCAGCCTTACTGGAAGACTCAGTCTTACTGGAGTCTCAGTCTGATGGCGAGTCGTACAGGAACTTTAAGTTCTTACTGAAAGTCAGCTTTGGAGTATGGAATTGGACCATGTGCCAAGGGTCCGTCCATTCCAACGGAGTACTTCGTCACGACTTGTGACAATCCCCGTACGGGCCACCAAAAATGTAGTGATGTCTGGACAGCTTTGCTGCGGACATACTACTAATTAATTATTCTTAAAGCTAGTTCAAGCACAAAGAATATTAATTGTTTAATTAACAACGGATTCTTTCTTTTTCGATGTATCCTCTGCTCAGATAACGAGTCGTCACGCACCGAGTGTACCAGAGGGCTGAGCTGGGGTCGGAGGAAGGGTGCCATTTCTGGTCAACACATCTTCCTTCATCCATCTAAACCTCCTCTTTAAATCTTTAAACTTCTTTACTCCTTCTCTTTAAACTTCTATTCGCCAGTAAATCAACCTATATGCCTTCAGAGATGAATCATTCTCCATCAGTAATCTTCTGTCTTGTTTAGTAAATCTTGCTAAGTTTATTAATCAGAAACAGATCAGCAAATCGAGTGTACATGTTTGATGTTAAATTTTGATTCTGTTAAATAAATGACCGCATTTATTATGATGGGTCAAAGACAAAATGGCGTCTCATGTCATTCATTATACCCTCCACTCTTAGGTATGTCCACAGCAACGCTGTCCCGACATCACTACATTTTTTTTATTCTTAAAGCTAGTTTTGACCTTGATAAGACATTTTAGTGGCTTGTTCAGTTTTCTGAAGAGATAAATTATGTGTGACTTGATATCGTGGAGAAACGCTTCATGTTGGCACATATAAAACGTCCAAGTTTTGACCTTGGTAAGACATATTTTATGGCTGTGGTGTTCAGAAAGATACAGAATTGTGTTGAAGTTCATTTGAAGCTGGAAATTGTCATTCTGTGTGTGTGTGATTAAGCTGTAAGCAGAGAGAAAGACGCATCATTCTGTTTGAAACTCTTTCATAACTGGTTCCGTCCCGGTTCTGATAATTGGACTCGAACGAGTCGTGTTTTAAATGGTGAGATGCTGTCTGTGAAACTGAGTGCCGACTCAGAAAGCTGCTTCTATGCTGATTCGCTACTTTCCACAGTTAATTTGTGCATTTTCGAAGCGTTAATGGGCGATATTGTGGCCGGACTGTTGAAGCTAACAGCTAGCTTACACAGGTACACACAAGCTGTGATTGGTCGAGGACCGCTGTGTGAAACGTTCTGATTTGCCGAGAAGCTGGTGACGTAACGCCGTGTACGTCCACTCACGCTGGCGTCAGTGCGAAAAGCCCACCCCAATGTCCACGTGTCTGTAAAGTCACGTGACTCCGGAAATGAAGCTCGTTTTTTAAACGGAGTTTTCCTTTCTTCCTTAGTGGTTAAAAAAGCTGAATTATAGCCCTCACATTGGTCCTAACCTGATGAGTTTATGCCTAAAGAGCGTGTTTTTGAAGCAACGCCACGTTCAAGTTTTAAATTCGTCTATAAATGCTGATTTGGACCGTGTTCATCCGTTGCTAATCGAGGCTAACGGCTAACGACCGGATGTCAACAGGATGGTTCACAGGATGTCGACAGTGACTCCTACCGTCGAAGACGTGTAGCTACAGTCACCCTGTGGTAAAAATATCTTGCACCGCCACCTGCTGTGAAAACAGAGTATAACAGTTTTTCAGAACTGAAAGCTGCAAACTCGCTTTTCATTTCACTTCTTTTAAAAGCATGTGGGTAAATAAAAATGTTAATCAAGCTTGGTTTATGAGTTACTGTTTTAAATAGCAAATTCTGGTAAATTAAACTGCTTAAACAGCGTTTAAAACTGCAAAGTTGCTGTCAGACTTTTAGTAAAAATTGCAGGTTTATTAATTTTAAGTGCATTTGAGTAAATAAACACTGGAATAGCCTTTTTCATTGTATCCGTTAGAATTAAGCTCATATTAAGTAACACTGCCAAAGGAGGCATTTACTAATAATATTCATGTATGGGGTAAAACCTAAAACAGGTGCCCAATTATTGAAAAGTTGGCTTATAACAGTACTGTTAATGGAACCGCAGAGCTGAATAGTGTGTGAAACTCGCCGCTCACTTAAATACAAACATTTACCTGTTGAAAAACTCTAAGATTGCGACGGTTTAACCAGATAGGTTTTGCTGAACAGTAAATACGACCATGGCAGATTCAACAAAAGCTGATCCTTCCGATCCTGCTCCAAGTGGTGTTAAAAAGGACTGGCTTGAGAGAGCTTTGATGCTGCTCACAGATTCCTTATCTCCATATGGTGATCAGGTGGAATGCATGAACTCAACAGATTTATTGGACGAGCTTAAGGAAGTGGCAGGCAGTGTCACTTCTGCAGCCATAAAGAAGTCAGGCTACGAGCAGCTAGCTAAAATGGCACTCTTGCTAAAGGCTGAATATTACCTTGAGGCCAGCAGGAGAGAAGCCCTTGAAATAAAGTTGAAACGCGAGACAGAGGACCGCGTAGCAACACGTGAGGAGTATCTACAACTCATGGCACAGTTTCAATTTGAAAAGGAAACCTGGGAGGAAGAATTACAACATGAGAAAGAGCTCTCACAAGCTCAGCTGTTGTTGCAAGCAGACTCATATGAGGAAAAGCTACATGAAGGAGATGTAAGGTGCCAAGCACTGAGTTCACACAATGATATTATGCGCAAACAGTTGCAGCTACAATCACAATCTCTGGACGAGTGCAAATTGGAAAGAGCGGCATTAGTCCAACAAGGCATGCGTTTACAAAGTGAGTGTCATACATCACGTGAATGGTTAACAGCCTGTGAGACAAAACTTGCCGCAGCCACAAATGAAATCTCTGACGAGGGGAAAAGATGTCTGGAACTCGAAGACAAACTGGGTCAGAGTAGGTCAACCCAGAGCCCTGTAAAGAGAGAGTTGCGACACTCTTTGAACTCGCCGATACGCGGTCACGTGGTCATGCAGCTCCCAATAGTTCCAAAAAGCTCATCGCTGTCAGTCAGTTTGAGCAGCTGCTGGCGCAACATAACACAAAAATCGACTTTTCTTACTTTACCTGACGTCTTTCAGTAATTGCTGAGCAGTAACGAACTGATTACTGAACTGATTATTGATTATTTCACAAACTATGCATTTTATCAAAGCATTTTTAGAAGCGGCTGATACTGTAGTGAACTAGGCCTCAGGTCGAATCTGGCCTTGAGGGGCCTGCCTGGAACAAGAACTGTATTTCATTGATTTGAGTCCAGAAACACAAGATCAAGTCCATCCAGAAGACTTTCTAAGTGTCCTGCACTGATCAATTGAAAGAACACTCTCTTTTTCTATTATCATTACTATTTTACAAATGTTTGATAATCAAAGTGTGTTTAGTTTAAACCATTTTTAAATGTTGAAGTGAACTAATCATTTTTAATTAACTGTGAAACAGTATTAGTGATTTTTAATCCTCATGCAAAGTAGAAATCATGTTAAGGTCTGTTACAGAGTAATTATGCATTTTCTGATTTTCTGTCTTTGAATGAGCAAGTGTAAGTTGGTCCAAGGTTGGAGTCAAACGCAAAACAAGTTGTTGGAACGAACTGTCATGTTTTAAATTTTCCCAGACGTAAATATAGAGGCTGGCACCTGTTTTCCCCCAACTCACCTAAATATTCCTCTTGTCTGTCTGAAAAACATTTTCAATCTGTTCTATAACATTCTTGCTGTTTTTCTGACTCCTAGTGACCTCTTACGTCACAAAAACACACCCCTGTCTGGTCGAAACGACCAATCAGGAAACTCCCAAGTGAACCGGAAATAGAACTCTTTAAATGTCGGTACTTCCTAGTTTAAACCAGTCGGGTGGAGAGTCGCTTCAGGCTCCGGCTTCAGTCGTTTGCAGCTCCAGTGCTGGGGAGAGCAGAAGTCCAGGCATGATCCGCAGTTCTTCCGAGTCTTGTGGGATTATGACATCTTCCACCTCTGAGTGGAACTTCTGACAGACTCCACTCATGTGAGTCCACCGAGAGGTGAACCTGTGTCGGACGGAATACTGTCACTACTTCGGACGATTCACAGCTGTTCCTACGGGGACGCTGAAAGGGTGCGTTAAATGGAACTCCGTACCAGTGGAATCACCTCCTCCAGGTAAAAGAGTTGATTTATACCACCTAAGTGTACCGGGGAAGAAGCTGGGAACTCACCGGAGAGTGCCGTTCTGATGCCGACACAAACATTTCCCTCGTCCATCCTTTCTCTCAACTTAAACTTCAATTTCCATCTTTAAACTCTTCTTTTTGCTCAAAATCATTCCAGATATTTTTAGAAATGTCTGTTGTGAAGCAACGGAAAATCATGGCCGTATGGTTTTCCTGATTGTAAAGCTGATTAATTATGTTGTTATTTTCATATTTTGCCAAATTAATGTAAATGTGTGATGTTAAACTTTGATTCTGTAAATAAATGACGCATTCATTTTGATGGGTCAAAGAAAATTAACGTCTCACGTTACATTTTTAATTATTCAATGCACGACATTATTCAGTCCAGAAAAATGAAAAAATCAGTTTAATTTATGAATATATACAGCATATGTTCATCTACATACTGGTGGCCCGTTACAGGTTCATAAATGGACTGTGTATTCGTGTAACAATTGAATTATCATGTTGGCATGAAAAAAGTGCAGATTGTAGCTGTGTGAAATGCAGCGTGTTGAGCTGAGATGCTCAGAGAAAGCTTGCAGTTGTGGTGTTTTGAAAGCTGAAATAGAGTCAATGAGTCTTTTGAAAGCTGAATTTGTTCATCTGTTGTGTGTAACTGAAGCTGGGTTTGTGTTAAAACGCTTTATTCTGTTTAAACTGTGGTCCAGATGTGAATCTGGTCCGGCTCGGTTCTGATTCGGTTCGAACGAGTCGTGTTTGGAGAAAGAGACGTTTTTAAGAAAGGAGCGCCGTCTCCGTGAAGCTGAGAGCTTATTCGTTACATTTTTAACAGAAAATGGGACATTTTGACAGTTTAAAAGACGAAAAGTTGACCGGACTTGTTCATGCTAAATGCTACACGCTAGCTGGAAAAACGATCCGTGATTGGTTGAAATCAGCTGCTGTGGAACGCTCTGATACGCTGAGAAATGAGTGACGTGTCTGCGTCACTTCCTCTGACGTGTCGGGTCGTAAAACACACCACGTTGCTGTTATGATTGGTAGATTCAGTCACGTGACCCGGAAATGAGCTCGGTTGAACCGAAGCCTTTTCTGTGCTTAAAATCACTAAATGTGCCATGCCACATGTCCCCAAAACTCATGTTTCATGCAAAGAAGTCGTGCTTGTTGAAACAACGCCACGTTTAAGCTTTGAATCCGTTCAGAAATGTTGATTTAGCCGAGTTTAGCCGATGCTAATTTTAAGCTAAGAAGCTAACGACAGGATGTCAACAGAACGTCCACAGGAAGTTGTCTTAGGCTCCTGCTGGTATAAAGCTAACACTGCCACCTGCTGTGAAAGAGGAGTATAACAGTTTTTCTGAAGAAAGACTGAAGCTCCTCATGAAATTTATTCTTTTTCTGTTCACCGACCTGGGTTAATGAGTAACTGTTAAACTAGCGAATTTCTGGAAGTGAACGGTTTAAAAAAAAGCGTTTTTAAACTGATGTTGCTGTGAGACTTTTTAGAAAAATTGCAGGTTTATTAAGTTCAGTGCTTTAGAGTAAAAAACACTGAGAAGCTTGGTAATCTAGTATCTGTTAAAAAATAAGCACATTAAAAAGTAACACTGCAGAGAAGCATTTACTTAAATATTCATGAATTGGGTTGAAACCTATGACAGGTGCCCATTCCTCTGAATGAGTTGACTTATAACAGTACTTTTGTGTAAACCCAGAGCTAAAATAGTGTGAAACTCAATGACACTTGAATACAAATATTTACCTGTAAAATATCTGAAGCTGGCAACTGTTTTAACCAGATAAAGTGCTACACAGTGAATAACCATGACAGGTGTGATAGAAAAGGATTTTGATCCTTATGAGATGAAGGACTGTTTAGAGAAAGCGTTGACGCTGCTCACAGAATCCTTACATCCATATGATAATCAGGTGGACAGCATGAACCCAAAAGAGTTATTGGACAATCTGAAGGAGGTTGCAGAGAGTGTGACCTCTACAGAAATTACAAAGTCAAGCTATGAAAAGCTGGCTAAAATGGCAATGTTGCTGAAAGAATCATTCTATACAGTGGTTGAGAAAGCTGATGACCTTGCAATAAGGTTAAACAGTGAAAAAGAGGTGGTTCAGCAAATTGAAGAACACTTCCTTCAATTTAAAAGTGAACACGAGATCCTCACAAAAAAACATTTTGAACAGATGTTTCAATCACAGCAAGATGCACGTGCAGAAATAGATTCACTAAATAGCAAAATACAGTTACTTAATGCATCACTATCTGAAGCCAGGGATGCTAAAGAGCTGTTGTCCAGAGAATACTTTGCATTAAGACGGGATCATGACGAGAAAATGTCACAAGTTTCCCGCTGCAAAGCTGAGATAGATGTGCTTAAAACACAACGTGACGAATGCAGAATGGAAAAAGCGGCATTACTCCAACATTGTGTGCGTTTACAAGGTGAATGTCAAACATCACAGGAACGCCTGAAAGCTTGTGAGGAGAAACTAGCCACAGCAACAAATAAGATTTCTGACGTGGGGCAAGTTTGTCTGGAACTCAAGGAAGACCAAGGTCAGAGTCCAAACAAACCGCCATCACCCCAGAAAGATGTTGTTGCACCTCCTGCTCTTAATCCCATTCTGCCACCTCCACATGTGTGTAGAGAAACACCTCCACCCTCAACTAAAGTGGTAGGAACAGACCTGAACAGGTCTCCTCCACCAAACATGCAACAGAGAGCATGGAAACTTCCTCTTTCAATAGATGTTCTGCTAAAACTCTCAAAATATGTACAACGCTTTGTACCGGGACCAATGGGTTCAACTGGAACAAAAGCGTACCTCAAAGATCTGGAATTCAGATTGAGTGGTTATCCTGATGCTACGGTTGAGGATAAAGTCAGTCTGATAAGGCTCACTTCAGACAGAGAGGTGTTCACCTTCATCGAGCGTCTACCTGATGCAACGAGAAGGGATTACAACCTTCTGTGTGAAGCTTTGATCAGAGAGTACGACCCCTGCACAGGACCTGCTGGTTTCCCAGCTGCTGACAAGGTCACGCAGGGCAAGAATGAACATCCAAAAGTCTATTACAAAAGAATCTTCCAAGCTTATTTTGGTTACAGAAATGAAACCGGAATGGAGGAAGAGGAAGGTTTTAAATTTGTTTTCAGCAAAAATCTCCAAACTGACATACGCATGTCAGTACAAATTATGGCAAATTTCAGAGAAAAATCCATCAATGAGATTAAACAGTGTGCTGTGAATGTGTTTGAGGCATGTTCTCATGCTAAGACGCCCATAGAGGTGTTTCCTGGTATAAAGGTTAAACCCCACTCCCTAGAAATGGAAGGATGGAGTGCATCGCCTCCACCTCCTAAAACAGGTGAGAAAAAGCAGTATTTTCAAACTAACAAACCGCGTAATTAAGGTCCACGCTGGGGCAGAAAAGCTCCTCTTTCAGAGGATGGACGTGATTATCGTAAATGGGGTATGCGTAGGACGCAAAGATATGGGATCCAAGAGGACCCATATTATCAGGGGAAGTCCGAAAAGGAACCCCCAAAAGACGTACCTAACCCTCCCCCACCTCGGACGACACGAACCGAGGCGATAAAATCACAAAAGTTCCAGATACAATGCCTTACACCTCTGAGCTCGGAAGAGACAGAGAAACTACAAAGGTTTTTAGAAACTTTGAAAAACGCTGAAATGGGAATCCAACCTGGAGCACTGTGTAGTGATGTGATCGCTGCTAAATCTGAAGGCGCGAATGACAACGTCACAAATGTCGGTGGAACACACCAAGACATTATTGTTGTGGCCTCCAACAACCCCTCATCGGACGAAGGGGGGGTAAACTCACACACAAACGATGATGAGTCATTGCAAGCTGAACACTCAGAACCTGATTTTTATGATTTTGAACTAGGCATTCCAGTTCTGGGAGGACTCCCAGATAACCTGGTACTGAGTCAAGAAGCTGGGCCAGTATGGTTCACAAAACCAACACAGGCCATAGCTCTTTTCTCAACCGATGACGTCGATCAAGGGCCTCAAACCTATGGTGTCTTACCCATAGACAGGTCCGACGACTCAGAAGAGGATTCGTTGGAGCTCCCCACGGAGCAAGAACCCTTAACAGTCTCATCACAGATTGAACAGGTGGTCGCTCAAGCCGACACTCTGACATCTGATGAAGAAAGAGACAAACTTCGCCAAGATCTTTTAAAATATGAAAAGTCATTTTCAACTGACCCACACATCACCCAACTTCAGAAGTTGGATGATCCTGCAATTAACTTGATGATACTGTATCTGACTGACCCAGACAAATACACTCCATCGAAAGGCGAACTGGATTCCAATCCAGACCTTAAAGTCCTCTTTCAGCTGCGCAAACAGTTAAAACTACTCAAGGACAACCTAACTTTAGCTCATGGAGCGACGTCCTCACCCGTGTTCGCGGTCTCCCATGACCGAAGGGGGGTGACGCCAGTTAGGATAATGCTACCAGACGCGATAACGTGAGCAAATCTGACATTCAGAGTGAGTGGCGCACCGAAACGTCGTTTCTAGTTGCTTAATCACTACTTTTGTCAATGTTGAAACGTTGTTTTACTGGTTGCTTAGTCACTGTTTTTGTCGATGTTGAGACATCGTTTAATTGGTTTTTGGTATTGTTTCTGAACACCCCAAGCAAGAATGAATTTTGTGTGTAGTTAAGTTAGAGACTAAGAGGCCTTTAACCATGCCAACATGCAGTTCATTTGTTAAAATGTAATCTTTGCGGAGTCAATGTATGTTAATGCTACCTTAAGTACCATAATCTACATTGGTCTCACAACGCTTAAGCCGAACCTACTCGAACAATTCTATTTGGGGGGGATAGCTAATTCTTTTTGATGAGTCTCGCCATAGACTTCCAAAACATTTATGGGGAAACTAAACACCCAATCTCAAGTCATTCGTCTAAAAGACAACAGACAATTGAACCAAACTATATTTTACCATGTAAATCTAACTTAAGCCAAGTTAGGAATGGAAAAATAGTTTGGAACACCCTTCTATAGGTATAAATCCCTATTACTACCCTTTTCAGCATGTTCCACCCCTTAACTGGTAGCTGTAGCTGTTCCCAATCATAATAGCTTACACACCAGGTGCATATAGTTTAAGGCCTTATGTAAAATCCCCTTCATAAGCCCACCTTAAACCACA